>NC_033795.1:25873735-25892717 GCF_001876935.1 Asparagus officinalis
ATGTTGGCCTTCTTGTTTTGATGATGATTTACAAACAATTTACTACTAATGTTGTTTGTCTAGTGTTTGTGCATTCCTATGTTTTGTAGACAAACAACGTAGTTGGAGGATGGATGGAATCGAGCCTTAACGATCATATCAAATGGAGGTTGGCGGAATGTCGGGTTGAAGCCTATACAATTCAAGTTAAAGATCAAGTTCAAGCTTCATCCGCAAGTGTACCAAGTCAAGCTTAATTGAAGATCAAGATTGCTTGGGTAATGTAGTTTTAGATTTTATATTATGTGTGTTATATACTCTAAGCTCAATATCCATACACACACATTTTATTGGTTTCTTCGTATATATATATAGTTATATATATATACATAAGTTTTGGTTTCTATATATATAGTTATATATATACACACATGTGTTTTGAGTTTTTATGATTATATATATGAAATTATATATTTCATGTTTTCTATTGTGTTTTTGAAAACATTGCATAGAATATACAATTTTGTGAAAATATTGTTTTATTAGTTTATAGACTTCAATATCAGTTCATACATGTTTTACTAAGTCTATAAAAACATTTCACAAAGTTTCAAAAGTTGGTTTATGTCAAAACATCAAAATTCAAGTATCTCATATTTTCATGTTTTGAACTATTTTGTAAAATGATGATATTTTTCATTTGGGAAGTCCTTTTTCGAAACTAGTTATTGTAGCATGTTTATTATCATGTCTACAATCATTCCCCAATATTTTATATTTTTTGGAATTTATTTGATATTTTTAAACAGCATTTTAAAATCAGCAAATCAGGTTTTGAGTATGTCAGTTTTCGGTCGACCGAACCGGTCGACCGAACCTAAGTTCTTGTGCTCACTGTGCGACAGAGAGTCTGTCGGGCGACCGGTCCGGTCGACCGAAAGCTCCATCGGTCGACCGTACCGGTCGACCGACGAAGTCTCTGCTTGTTTCTTTGTTTTTCAGACCTGCTCGCGGTCGACCGGATTTTCCGTCGGTCGACCGATTTCTTTCTTTCGGTCGACCGAACGTTCTGTCGGTCGACCGCCAATAGATCCGTTAGACACTAACGGCTATTTTTCTGAGCTGTCTTCTGGGGACTTTTCTATCATTTGTTTTGGGGTTTTGGCTGAGTTTTGGAGTGGGTATAAATACCTCATTGCTGTCATCTTTCAAAATCTAAGAGAATGTTTTAAAATAGTTTAACAAAGGTTTAAACTTGTTTAGTGTTTGTTTAAGTTTGGTTTAAGAAGCTTTTAAGCAATTGAGGGTTTGAGTTTGTGAATTCAATTTCACAAGAGCAAGTGGAGATCATCCTTTGGTGTTTGAGCATTCACTCTTCTCCCAATCTCTTGTCATCTTTAGAGAAGTGTTTCTAAACTCATCTAGCAATTTATTATTTTGATTATAATTTCCATTAGCTAGATTTATATTGAGTTTAGTTTAAATCGTTTTATTGATACTCTTTGTTCACACACAACCTTTTGAGCTTATTGTATTTACATTCATAGTATAATTTTGGGTTGTGGATTTGTGACTAGGAGTTGTGCTTAATTGAGTTCTCACCTTGTTTAGAGAACAATCAATTGATTTATATTGTGCTTATTGAGAGATTCACTTTGTAATACACTTGTACACCGAGAGGAGTGTGTGGTGAGAGTCGAGGATCGTCCCAAGAGGAGTGGTGTCGGTTGACGTGCCTAGAGAGAGGTTGTAACCGAGCACTTGAGGGAGACACGGCTAGATCCAACACTTGTGAGGGTGTAGAGTGTGATTGCAAAGAGTTTTCGGTTAGCTAGAAAACCGAGTGTGTAGAAGAAGTTCCGGCTTCCAAACCGGATTGTGTTAGTGGATTTCTCCCCGGGAGTGGGGAGCGGAGACGTAGGACGGAAGGTCCGAACTCCGTGATCATATTGCTTGTTTGAGTGTGCTTTGGCGTTCATTCATATTTATGTTCATATCTTATATCACCATTGTCATTAGCTCATTCTCTATATCATCCACTATCTTGTTTAGATTGTTTACCCCTTGTGTTAGTTTATATATATCCTTGCATATATATATTCATCATATAGGATATATCTCATTGTTCATATTGCTTATCCTAGCTTACATATCTTGTTGTATTTCATACTTGCTAGGATAACTTATTAATAAGTTTTAATTGGCAATCTAATCGGATTAGATTAGCATAAGACCCTAATCACCCCCCCTCTAGGGTCTAACATACGCTACTACTCTCTGAGCTTGCATCAATACACCTCTTAAGCCTACCAACGATGCATCTGTGTAGACGACGAATGTCCTGTCGCTACTCGGAATAGTCAAAACTGGTGCTGAAGTCAACTTAGTCTTCAAGATATCAAAGACCTTCTGGCACTCCGTACTCCAAATAAACTGCACGCCCTTCTTCGTAAGGCGCGTAAGTAGCATCAAAATCTTTAAGAAGTCCTGAATGAACTTCCTGTAATAACTGGCTAAGCTCAAGAAGCTACGAATCTCTGTCACCGTCTTTGGCGTTTCCCAATCAAAAACTGCTATAACCTTAGCCGGGTTCACTGCTATGCCCTCTCTACTGATGACGTGGCCGAGAAATATGACTTCTTATAGCCAAAATTCACACTTGCTGAACTTGTCATATAACTGATACTCCTGCAGAGTTCTCAAAGCTAATCGTAGGTGCTCCTCGTGGTCTGCCTCCGATCTCAAAAAAATAAGGATGTCATCGATAAAAACAATCACGAGCTGATCTAAGAAGGGACGAAAAACCCGGTTCATCAAGTCCATGAATACCGCCGGTGTATTGGTCAGTCCGAATGGCATGACCATGAACTCGAAAGATCCATATCGAGTAAGAAAAGCGGTCTTGGGGATATCCATCTCCCGAACCTGCAACTGATGATAACCAGAACGAAGATCAATCTTCGAGAAGAACTACGCTCCCTGTAACTGGTTGAACAAGTCATCAATCCTAGGTAATGGGTACCTATTCCGGATAGTGACCTTGTTCAACTCTCTATAATTAATGCACAACCTCATACTAGCGTCCTTCTTCTTCACGAAAAAGACTGGTGCGCCCCACGGAGAATGACTCCGACGAATAAATCCCTGAGCTAACAACTCGTCCAACTGGTTTTGAAGCTCCCTCATCTCAGCTGGTGCCATGTGATAGGGTGCGCGGGATATCGGGGCTGTGCCCGGCTACAACTCAATACAAAACTCGACCTCTCTCACAGGAGGTAACCCATGTATGTCCTGAAAGACATCCTGATACTTTGAGACAACTCTAGTCTCCAATAAATCAACACCCTGATCCCGTCGCATCACCTCCTCGATGTACGCCAGAAATGACTCTGCAAAACGGTTGCCCTGAGAGGTTACCACAATCATCTCGGACCCATCGGACGCTCGCAAATTGACTGTCTTCACAAAACAGTTAATACTAACATGGTAGGAAGACAACCAATCCATACCAAGGATGATATTGAACTCGGACATATGCAACACTATCAAATCGATAACGAACTCCGACTCATCTAAACTGATAGTACACCTCCTACAAATGCTCTCCAGAAACGATATTTCACCTAAAGGGATGGAAACTGATAAAGGGGTGTCTAATGGCTAAGCTACGAGCTGGAGTCTAGACATAAAATCATACGAAATGAAGGAATGTGAAGCTCTCGAATCGAAGAGAATACGGGCGGGAAAAGAATTCACAAGAAACATACCCTCCACTACTGCTCCGCAAGCTCCATGATCACGCGGTACTACCGCATATACTCTGCCTGTGACCGGAGACTGCTCTGCTACTAGTGCTGGAGAATACGGTACTATCTGCCCCTGAGGAACCTCCTGAACTACTCGAATCTGTCACTCAATCTTTTGTGCTGCTGGCGGTGCCTCAAGTCTCGCCTGCTGGCCCTGAACTCTGCCCTGCTGTCGCTGCTGCTGCTGGTTCGGGCCCTTGCCCTGCTGAGCTCCTGCTGGTGCGCCACGACACTCCGATGCCTTATGCACGACCTTGCGACAGTTATAGCAAACTCCCTAGAACTTGCACTGCTGATGCGTTCTCTGATCATGCTGGGGTCCCTTCTTATGAGGACATTGCTGCTGCTGCTGGGATCCAGAAAAAAGTCTCTTATTCTTCCCCTTATCCTCGGTCTGTCCTGCCTTGGTCTTCCCTTCTTTATCCTTCTGGAACATGGCAGTCTCAATCTCTTGTAAGGTAGCGGCTTCTGCTACCTCTCGAACTGAATAGAACTTCCTCGAGACGAGGTAACAACGAAGATTAGGGCAGAGCCCTGCTAAGAACATCTGAGCCTGGCGCTCTCCTGTCTGCCACATGCCCGTGAAGTGCAGCAACTCCATAAATCTGCTCTCAAAATCTGCCACTGTCATATCCCCCTAAGTCAGCCGGGACATTTCAACCTCCTTTCCAGTCCGTGCTGCAGAAGAAATATACTGCCCATCTAAGAAATAAACAAAGTCCTCTCATGTGAGGGTCGGTGCTCTGGGGTGAACTGAAGCCTATACCATCTCCTGGCGTCTCCCTTCATAATGTAGGACGCCAATCGCTGCTTCTGGACCGAATCCACATTAAGTATATCGAGGATATTACTCACATCCTCCTTCCACTTATGGGCTGCAAGAGGATCTGCTGACCCCTGGAACTCCGGTGCTCTCATCTTCTAATACCTCTCAACCATACGGAGCCAAACCTCCTGTTCTGTGGCTCTATCTGGGACTACTGATGGGATAACTGTAGGTGCGACCTCTGGGGGTCTCTCACTGATAGGAACTGCTGGTATCCCCTATGGCTGATCTGCTGGTGGTGGTGGTGGTGGTGTCGGTGGCGCGATGTGACTCGTCACAAGCTCCTTAATTGCTGCCATCCTAGCTATGATGGGAGCCATGAGATCAATAAGATACTGGGGAGCCTGCTGTGGCTCAGGTGGTGCCTGCTGTGGCTCGGGTTGAGCTTGCTGTGGCTCAGGTGGAGCCTGCTACGACTCTGCCTGTCCAGCTCTCCGAGTACAAGGTCTACAACGTCCTGCCATCTCTCTCTGATCATAAGAAAACAAGAGTTTATGAGTCAAAATAGACATATACATATACATAGCATATCACAATATGATTTTCAAAACAATTTAGTATTCACACAAATACTTTAAGTTTACACCAAAATAGTTGTCATAAAAAAATATCCACAAATTTTGAGATATACGCATATATCGTCCTCACTCATACTAGGGAATTCTTACGGACTCTATACATGAATCCTAAGAAACCCTATCCTAGATACCTTCAATCAACATAAAATAGTTGTCATAAAAAAATATCCACAAATTTTGAGATATACGCATATATCGTCCTCACTCATACTAGGGAATTCTTACGGACTCTATACATGAATCCTAAGAAACCCTATCCTAGATCCACGACTCGACACAGGATGATCCTAAGGATACTGGAACTAGAGCTCTGATACCAACTGTGATGCCCCCGGGTTCACACAAGGCTACAATCCAAGATGAAACTAAGAATGTCAAACCTAATATGCACCACACCGTGCAATAACATGTTTCACCATCACAATTACTATCTCTCTAGTAGAGTTAATAACAGGTGTAGGTACAAAAGCAAGTAAAAGATAACACAAGAGTCAACTGATGAAATAATAGAGATCATGTTAATATTTCATCATCTAACATACTGAAATACAAGTCAATATCTAGAATGAATAAACTGGAACTCCTCAACAAGTCTCAAATATATACAGTCTAAAAAAAAGAGGAAATAAGACATACAGCCTTTTCAACTTCTAGAAATGACTTTCAAAATGTCTAAACAAAAGCCTACAGTGGAGCTCAAAAATAAAATATAACTATAATAGAATAGCTGAAGCTAGAGTGCCTTACCATCAACCTGCGACTCTCCAGGCTTCTGGCTCGTTACCTGAAAGGGGGAGGGACAACGAGCGTCAAAGCGCTAGCGAGCAACATCACAACCAACCCCAAGGGAAAGGGCTCGTTGTCTACAGAACATACAGTTATTGCATAATAGTTACCTCATGTATATACCTTGTATCTCAAATTGTATATCCCTAAATACCAAACCCAAAATCTAATACAAGAACATTAATAGAAGAAAGCAAACTCATCCCAGACTAAATTACGGTGTCGTGTCGCAATTCATATAAGTGTCGTGTCCAGCCTATGCAAGAATAGGTATTAACTCTCAAGGTCTAAACTGATGTAGTGGATGTCCAACACATGGACTGCATATGTAAACTGTCCAACATGGACTGAAAGTGATAAGTGTCCAACACATGGACCTCACATCATAATTGCCCAACATATGGACTAGATGAGTTTTTATGAACATGTGCATATAACCTAATTTCTCATGTGTCTCAGTGCGCAAACCTAAACTCGTGTTCGCATGACATCTCACATGTAAAGATACAGGTTATACATTAATTTCTAATACCCGTCATTTTGAGACGACTCATCGTCCATATTTAAGCACGCATCAATAATAAACAAACATAAACAATTTCAGTTAAACTGAAATAACTCAAACAGATTCAAAACTGAAGAAATACAAAAGAAGAAAACTCCTCATTAGTCGACTCATTGGTCGACTCATCAGTCGACTCATAAGTCGACCAGACAAAACATAAAACTAAAGTTTTCCCCCATCAGTCGACTCATTGGTCGACTGAGCAGAAAATCTCCAGTTTTCTGCTTTCGATGATTATCTGCAAAAATGTTAACTAAAGTTCTCTTTAATCATTTCCAGCAATATATATTCAATTCTAACACATGTATATCAACAGAAACAAATGATTTGCATGTATTATTTTACATTAAAACCCTAAACATATTTCTTCATGTTTAAAAACGTATTGAAAACATTAAATCACATGAAACCCATATTTAAGACTAATTCCAGATTTGGGTCTATATTACGAAAACATTGGTGAGATTTTTACTAACTGAAAAATATAGATCTTGCAGCTTAGAATGTAAAGCATCTATTCTTATGCACAAAAATACGTTTTTGGCTCAAAAATCTGAAATAAAAACTCATAGAAACTATACAAACAGTGGGAGAGGGCTGGACGGGATATTACTCGCCTCTGATATGCTAGAACAACCCCTGAATCCGAGAGAGAAAGATCCCCTTCGCTGCACCTCGCCAAAACTTGCTGAAATCCTCCGAAAATTCCCCAAAAATCGCCAAAAAAACGAACTAGGGTTTTGAAGGGAGAGAGAGGCTATGGTTTCTCTGATAACTGATGGGTTTTCGGGTTAGTTTCGGGTAGGAGAGATTTTATATAAGCGGTCAAACCCAAAATAAAACCAACCCAACCCGTAAATAAAAGAAAGCTGGAAATCGGCCCGTCAGTCGACTCATAGGTCGACCCATCAGTCAACTCATGAGTCGACTCATAAGTTGACTGAGCAGACACTTATTTCTAGATTTATACATATTTTGTTATTCAGCCAAAACCAATGCACGAACTCTATGAAACCACACTTATACATGTCTAGAAACTTGTTACCAAGTATATCCATGACCTCAAGTCATTTACCACAAATAGAACTATTTATCACTAATAGATCACATATACTTCTAACAAAATCTGGGGTTTTACAGTCCCACTCGAGCTCGCCTGCAAGATACCCGCTCGAGCTCGCCTGCAAGAAGATTCGACCTCGCCTGCAATACCACGAGCTCGTTAGCAAGTCTTCGAGCTCGCTTGCGCCACTCACGTTCGACGTTGCTTGTAGGGCCTTCGCTCGAGCTCGCCATGAGCTCACCTGTCCTAGTCGTCAACTTCGCCTGTAGAGCCTGGCCCTCGCCTGTGTCGACTTGCCAGAAGCTCGTCGCCTCACCTACGCCATCGACTGGACCTCGCCTGAAATCGCTCAAGCTCGCCGATATTTGGTCTACACCATGTTTCCAATAATCTCTTACTTGGAGATCAAACTGCCATAAGCAAACTCTCTTAACAAGTATCTTCTCATCCTGTAGCTCCTCCCCCATCTCTTATGCATGAAGACTAACTAAAGTTGCGCACAACTCTAGTTTCTGAATGGTGACTACTTTAGTAAACATGTCTGTAGGGTTTTGGCTTCCAAAATCTTCTCCAACTGTAACTTCACGTCCTTAATCATCGAGCGTATGAAGTGGTAACATAACTCGATGTGTTTTGTTCTGACATGAAATATTAGGTCTTGACAAGATTTATAACACTCTGGTTATCACAATAAAGAACATTATTCCCCCGCTTCAGACCAACTCTTCCAGACACCTGGTTAACTAAATCATCTCCTTGGTCGCTTCAGTCACTGTGATATACTCTAACTCAGTTGTAGACAACATCACAATTTTCTATAAACGTGAGACCCAACTCACTACTATCGACCCTAAGGTATAAACATACCCCGTGGTATTTTGCCTCGTATCATGATCACTGGAGAAATCTACATCAACGTAACCCTGCAGCACCAACTCCTTTCTCCCAAAACACAGTGGTATATTCGTAGTCCCTCTCAGATATCACAATATTCATTTCATAGCCTCCTAATGCTACTTCCCTGGGTTTCTTACAAACCAACTCACAACTCCCACTGCATAGGCAATATCCGACCTAGTGTAAACCATTGCGTACATTAGACTACCAATGGCTGATGAATAAGGTACCTTCTTCATGTGCTCCTTCTTTGTATCAGTGTTGGGTGATTGTTCTCTAGATAACTTGAACTGGCTTTTCAAGGGGCGTGCTAATGACCTTAGCATTCTCCATATTGAATCTCTGAAGTACTTTCTCAATGTATTCAGACTGACTCAACTTCAGCATCCCCTCGGCCGCATCTTGGCTGATCCGCATCCTAAGAATTTGTTTCGCTGCACTCAGATCTTCATGGCAAACTCCTTTTCTAACTGCTTCTTTAGCTTGTTTATCTTCTATAAACACGGTCCTATAACTAACATGTCATCAACATACAGTAATAACACGATATAGCTTGACTCGAACCTCTTAAAATAACAGCAATGATCTAAATTGCATCTGCTATAGCCATTGCTTTGCATGAAGTTATCGAACTTCTTATATCACTATCTTAGGGCCTGTTTCAATCCGTATAAGCTCTTTTTGAGCCTACACACCATCTCTTCCTTTCCTTCCTTAATGAAGCCAACAGATTGCTTCATGTAGATTTCTTCATCCAAGTCACCATGAAGAAATACAGTCTTCACATCTAACTATTCAAGGTGGAGATTTTTAGTAGCTACCAATCTCAGCACCACCCTGATGGTTGTGAGCTTCACAACGGGGAAAAATATCTCCGTATAATCCACTCCTTCCTGTTATTGGAATCCCTTCACAACTAATATGGCCTTGTATCTCTTCTTTCCATCATTCTCCTGCTTGACCCGGTAGACCCACTTGTTATGTAAGGTTTTTTTCTGTGCAGGTAGCGGGGCTAACTCCGATGTCTCGTTCGAGTGGAGAGAATCCATCTCTTCTTACATTGCATACTCTCACTGCTGAGATTCGCTCACTTACATAGCCTCCTCATAGCATTCTTGTTTTTCGCTATCTATCAAAAATAGGTAGTCTAGTGATGAGAGATACCTGAGATTCGGTTTGGGAACCTTGGATGACCTCCTAAACTCCTCACCCTGGGTAGTCGGTTCTGCACCTAGAGTCTCCTCCATTCTTCGGTCAGAATTGACATTGTCTTCCCCATCTAGAAGTTCCTCCAAATCCATGTACTCGGATGCGCCTGCATCTGTAGTATTGCTCCCACTACTTTGGCTAGCCTTGACATTGTCCATGTCCTTATACATCACTTTCTCATTGAATATGACGTCTTGGCTCCTGATGATCTTCCTGTTCTTCTCATCCCAAAGACTATACCCGAACTCATCAATATCGAACCCAATAAATGTACACTTTAGTGACTTAGCTTCCAGCTTGTCTCTGCCATGATCACTGAGTGGACATATGCCACACAACCAAAAACTCTCAAATGTGATAGATTAACCTTCTTGCCACTTCAAACCTCTTCCAAAATCCTAAAGTTCAATAGAACTGATGGCCCGTGATTTATCAGGTATGCTGCTGTATGCACTGCGTTCGCCCAAAAAGTTTTTGGTATACATGCATGTAGACGCATGCTCCTTGCGCGCTCTGTCACCGTTCTGTTCATTCTTTCTGCTACGCCGTTCTGTTGCGACGTCCCTGGAGTAGTCCTCTCCAAACGAATCACGTTCAGAGCACAAAACTTCTTAAACTCCTCCAGCTTATATTCTCCCCCATTGTCTAATCTCAGACACTTCACTTTTAGATCTGTCTTATTCTCCATCATGGCTTTTCACTTCTTGAATATGTTGAACACCTCTGACTTGTGTTTCATGAAGTATACCCATACCTTCCTCAAGTGATCATCGATGAAGGTGACGTAGTATGCCAAACCGTCAAGAGAAGACATGCTAGCTGGACTCCATATATATGTATGAACAATCTTTAGCTTGTGAGCTTTAGGTGGTATTCCACCCTTCAAAAAACTAACTCTCTATGCTTCCCGAAAATACAGTCTTCACAAACACTAACTTCCACTGAATCAATACTGGTTAGCTTTCCTTCTGAGTGTAGAATCTTCATACCCTTCTCACTCATGTACCCCAGCGTATTGTGCCATAGATCTACACTCTCCTTGCCTGCTGCAATTGCGAGGGTGTCACTCTCATGGGAAGTTAGGTAGATGGTACCAGTCTTGTTGCCACGGGTAACCACTATTGTACCGTTGGAGATCTTCCATGAATCTCTGGTGAATGTTATAACATAACCTTCTACTCTAAGCTGGCCAACTGAAATAAGATTCCTCTTCAGTTTCGGTACGTGTCTGACATTCTTCAGAGACCACTTGGAGCCCTTCAACTGTATTTGCACATCACCTCTTCCAATGACACTATAGGATTCATTATCCCCTAAGTATACTTTCCCAAAGTCTCATGCTACATAATTCTGAAATAATTTCCTATTAGTAGTGGTATGAAAAGAGGCTCCTGAATCAATGACCCATGAATCGGAATCGCTATCTATAGTGAGAATCAAAGCATCTTACACAATATGAGCCTCCTGCTCATTTTTGTCCTTCTTTGGTGCTTTACAGATAGAAGACATGTAGCCCTCTTGGCCGCAGTTCTAACATTTCCCTTTGATAGGTCTCACCTTCGAGTTTGACATCTTCTTCTTCAACTTCGATCGATTCCTATTTTGATTCCCCCTATTATGACTTCTGTCTCTCTGCTCGAGACTTAGGGCTGAACATGAACCTTCTGATTCATTAGATTTTCTTCTAACCTCCTCGGATAGAATCATAACTACCACTTCGTTTAGCTTCAACTTCTCCTTCCCTGCCGAGTTGCTGATTGCGATCGAGCAACCTGCCCAACTATCCGGTAACTGCGATAGTATTAATAAGGCCTACACTTCGTCATCAAACGTGATGTTAACTGAGATAAGTTGATCAACAATCATGTTGAACTTGCTGAGATACATCGTGAAGGAACATCTTTCTGCCATCTTGAGGTTAAATAGCATCTTGACGAGATGCATCTTATTTACAGCTGACGGTTGCCCGTACATCATTGCGAGCACTTTCATAAGCCCCACTGTCATCTTCTCCTTTAATATGTTATGTGCTACAGATTTTGCGAGAGCTAATCGGACCTGCCCTAAGGTTTTTTGATTCAATATTTCCCAGTCCTCGTCGGATTCTTCTTTCTTCTGTCCTTTTGCTTTACCCATCAGCGAACGGTAAAGGTTCTTCTGGTATAGATAGTCTTCTATCTGTGACTTCCAGTAGACGAAGTCTGACCCGTCAAACTTCTCAATTTTAGATTTGCCTTCTTCTGCCATTTCTTACACACACAGATCTGAACAAGGACTCTGATACCAGTTGTTAGGGATTCAAGCTACCAATTATTGGTACAACTGCTCCTTAGATACTCAACCACCTATCAAATATGAACCCTTTATGGAATTTACCCTACCATATCTTGTGTTAAGCAATAGAAAAAAGAAACCACATCAAATAAAATTACAAGAAAAAGAACATCGAGTTTTAGCGTGGTTCGGCAACTTTTCTACGACCTCGGGAGCCACACAAACAATTTTTTTTTATATCAAAGAAGATTACAAAGCTTGCAAAAGAGTAGATCTCAAACTTGAGATCTCTCAAAAGAGAAGCAACAGAAAAAACTATATGTTCTTCTAATATAAGGCGTGAGATTTTACAAACTGTAAAATCTCTTCTCAAAATAAATCAGAACATGAACTCTCTCTCTCTCTCTCTCTCAAATCCCCTTATTAATTTTCCCTTCTTAATTTCCAACCTCACCCCCTTCTTAACCTCCCCTCAAATCTTGTGCACTGGAGGAAGAAAGAGAAATAGAGAGAGGGAGAAAAAAATGCTGCCGTCGCTGGATCTGAAAATCGCGAGGAGAGAGAGAAGTCATAGAGGGTGGTGCTCTAGGTTTCCCTTTTATAGGGAAACCCTAACCAGCTCACGACAGCTTGTCGCGAGCTGTCCTCGAGGTCGCCTGTGAAGATCGACTCGACCTCGCCTGGAGGGAGTCCCGCTCGAGCTCACCTGCATGACATCTGCTCGAGCTCGTCTGCTATAGTCGTTGACTTTGCCTGCAGAGCCTCGCCCTCGCCTGTGTCGACTCGCCTGCGCCGTCGACTAGACGTCGCCTGAAGTCACTCAAGCTCGCCGAGGTTTGGATGTACACCCTTTTTCCTACAAAATATTCTTTGAAAATATGTTAGAATGCATACATTTGCTATCGTAGAAGCGAGCGCGCGAGCGAGTGGGCACAAGTGTGCAATGTGTGCTCATTTTGCATGTGCTGATCTTAGCTGGCCCGAACGTTGCAAACAACACCAGACTTGAATGTTAGTCAATGCCGGTTAATGCCTATTACTAACATTCAAAGCCTTAAATTCAGGACGTTATGTGACAATCGGCCCATTGTTCAGTGAGTCACGTGAAATTAACCATTTCTTAAAAGTTAAGCGCCACTCGAGTAATTATAACAAGCTATTTTATCTTCTATTTTATCCTCAACCTAATTGTAAAAGAATCTAATGTTTTCTTTAAGTAATTAAAAGTATGTAAAAATGCTAAATCTATTTTGTGTTAATTTAACTAAAACTAAAATTAAATAATTATAGTGCCCTCATTCCTAGTTTAACTTATTTTTGTCAAATTAATAAGTCATTGTTTAAGTCACTGATCTTTATTTTTGTTATCTCATTTTTAATGCATTAATATGGATAGTTTTAAGAAAATATTGACCACATAGACCTAGCTCACTTGGTTAACAAATAAAATTAATCTATTCATAGTTCTAAATTTAACATGTAAAACTTATCACTTGCTAGGGTGAAGTAGTGAAAGGAAAACAGTATCACGTGGTTTAAGGCATGCCTCACGTTTTGGTGCATATTATTGTATGATTATTTATTTATTTATTTATATATTTTGTAGTTGACAGATGAAGTTCGTTGTAGAAGATGCGATGAAAAATGCCGTCCAAGCTAAAATTATCCGCAAAATATGTGACCACTAGTAATTTACTAATTTCTAATTTATAAAATCAATAGGTCGCTTTCTCCCTTTAGTTTTTTGACTAAAAAAACAAGGGTTAAACACTGTTCATTAAAACCAAAAGTATGTTTACAAAAAACAAGATACGAATTGTATCCATAGAGATTAGTAGATAGAAAAAAATAATTTCTCTTGTTAGGAATGTAGGACCTTCTTCTTACAAACATCCATGAAGATGAAGAGAGGGCTTTGCCGTCATTCACCATTGACATGGATAAAAGTAAGAACCAAAGCCAGCCATACATTTAATCAAGAGAAATTAAGCTTTCTATAAACTAATGTAACAAAATAAAATCAAAAGCTGATATATACACAACGACATCAGAAGCTACTAAAAAGATAATGATATGTCTAGATAAGAAGCTGATATAACACCGCTGCATGCTTCAGCGCCATCCTCCTCCTTCAGAAATTTAGATATTAATCTCCTTGCCGTGGTATAGGTCTTTCTTCTAAGGCTCTAGCCAAAAACAGATCATCCTTTCTTCTTCCTGCTCCTGACCATTCATATAAAGAAAAGATGGTAGAATTAATGATATTTGCAACAGAGAATGAAACTTCTTCAAATACAAATTTGTTCCTTGAAGACCATATAAACCAGCATACTGTAGGAAAAATACATTTCCATAAAATTCCCTTCTTTTTTTCCAGAGATGCAATAGATAGCATAAAATCCTCTAGAGAGTATGGCCATGTAAAAGGCAAATGGTAATCACTGAAGTGCTTCCAAACAGTAGATGCAATATTGCACGAAAAGAATATGTGCTCTGCAGATTCAGGATTTGATTTACAAAAAATGCACAAAGGATCACCTTGCCAACCTTTTTTCAGGAGATTGTCTTTAGTATGGAGACGATTCATAGATAAAAGCCATGTGAAGAGTTGAATCTTGCTTGGTAAGAGAGGATTCCAAATAATATTGTAGGTGGATGATTTAATTCCACTGGAAATTAAAAAATCATAAAGGGATTTGACAGAGAAGAGACCATTTGATGTTAAGGACCATATTGGGATATCCACCTGATTTGAAATTTTATGTATACCAATACAATTCATGAAATCCAGTTTGACAGTATGCGGTACTGTTGTAATACTACGCTTCAAGAGAGGGTGCCAATGCCAAGTGTTGTTGTGAAGATTTCCTTGACTACAAATAGAGACATTGTTGGACCAGGCTAGAAAGTATAAGGATGGAGATAAACTGGAAAGAGAATTCTTACCAATCCATTTATCCTCCCAAAATCTGATTTTTTCTCCAGAACCAAGAGACCATGATAGAAGTTGTATGAACACTTCTTTATTTGAAATGATATCATTCCACACTAGAGAGTTAGAAGCTTTTGAAGCAACAGATTGCAAAGAAGAACCTTTTCTGACATATAGATGGTAAAGGAATGCACCAATATAAGAATCTCTATCAAGACATTTCCATAGCCATTTTGAAAGAAGAGAGATATTAAAAGTTTTGAGATCTTTCACTCCCAAACCTCCTTCTAATTTATTCATGCAAACCCTTTTCCAATTGACCAGGCATTTGAAAGGTTTAGAAACTGATTTACCTGACCAAAGGAAGTTCCTTCTGATTTTGTCCACTTCTTTGATCAACCATCCTGGTAATTTGTAAAGGTATAGAAGTAAGAACAGAGTTTAGTAAAACCAATCTTCCTCCAAAGGACAGACAGTTGCAATTCCAAGATGTAAGCTTATGATGCAGATTGTTCAACAAGGGTTGCCAGTCTGATTTTGATAGTTTACCTCTTCTCAAAGGAAGACCTAGATATTTGATAGGAAGACTATCAAATTTGCAGTTGAGGGCTGATGATAAAGATAAGCCTCTATTTTGAATATTACCAAAATATAAGAGGGCTGATTTTGAATAATTGATGCCCAAACCTAAAATGTCTTCAAAAATGTATAAAATTGCCTTCAAAGTGCTAATGTCTTCAAAGGTGCATCTGACAAAGAGTATTGTGTCATCAGCAAATTGCAAGCTCCTAATATGGTTGAGGGGTTCTTTGATTTGTAGACTGGAAAGCAATCCTTCATCTACATTATACATAATCATTCTACTCAAGACATCTACTGATAAGTTGAAAAGTAAGGGTGAGAGAGGGTCACCTTGTTTAAGACCTCTTTTACATGTAAAAGATTTTGAGGGAGAACCATTAACAAGCACTGAACAATTTGAAGTTGAGACAATGTAGTAAATCCAAGAGCACCACTTTTCCCCAAAACCTCTAGCTTTAAGCAAATTGATAAGAAAATTCCAGCTTATTGAATCAAAAGCCTTTGCAAAGTCAATTTTAACCATAGCAACTTCCTTTTTTCTCTTAGAGAAGAAGTGTATCATCTCATTAGCAATTAGAATAGAATCAAGAGTCGATTTGTCTTTTTGAAAAGCTGACTGAGAAGGAGCAATCAAATCTTGCATAAAAGGTGCCAATCTGATTGCTAGAGTTTTAGTAAAGATTTTGAAAATGCAATTGATCAAACTGATAGGCCTAAAATCTTTAACAGTGGGACTGTCTTTAGATTTTGGGATGAGAGTGATGAGGACTCTATTCACTCTATGAAGAGATGAAGGATTATCCCCAAAAAAGTTAATAAGAGCAACCAAATCTGATTTAATTAAGTCCCAAAAAGATTGATAGAAAAGTAGGGAAAAACCATCTGGACCAGGTGCCTTGTTTGGATTCATGCTAAAAACAACATGTTTAACTTCCTCTTCAGAAAAAGATGCCTCCAGAGAAGAAATATTAGAATTCTGATCAGGGTATAAGAAGGCCCAATCAACAGAAAGGCTATTAGAGTTATCCTGACCAAAAAGATGAAGATAATAGTCATAAAAAGCCTTAGTAATTTCCTCATTGTCTGTGATCTCAGAATCCAAATGGGAAATAGAGGCAATATGGTTGGATCTTTTGTGATTGGAAGCTGTTCTATGGAAAAAGGTAGTATTCGCATCTCCCTCTTTCAACCACTGTATGCGGGATCTTTGCAACCAATAGGTCTCCTCCTCTTGAATAATAGAAGAAAAACTAGATTGTAATGAAATCCTCTCATTCAACTCTACAGGAGATAAAGGTCTCTCTTCTTCGATTAGATCAAGAGAGTTAATCTTGTTTAATAAGTCTGTTTTCCTAATGAATAAAGATCCATAAATGTGCTTTCTCCACCACTTTAATCTTCTCTTTAACAGATTGAGCTTATTGATGAAAATATCAACAGGGTTTCCTTTGCAATGAAAGGATTTCCAAGCTGTTTCAATAAAAGGAACAAAAGTACTATTATGAAACCAACTCTTTTCAAATCTAAAGAGAGGTGATTTTGGTTGGATACCCCCACTATCAAGAACAAGAGGAATATGATCTGAGCCTGAAGATGGCGGAGAGAATTGTAAACTGAGGGGATATTTCCTATCCCATTCTGCACTTATTAAGAATCTATCTAGTCTTGCCAAGGCTGGTTTGTGACGCTTATTGGACCAAGTGAAAGACCGGCCAGAAAGAGGAAGATCAATAAGAGAGGTAGATGAAACAAATTTACGAAAAGAATTGATATCACGAAGAGAACCCCCATTACCATTTCTCTCTTCTGAGCACAAAGTTGCATTAAAATCACCACAAATAATCCAGGGACCATCGAACAATTGTCGAACCCTATTAAGCTCCGCTTTCTCCCTTTAGTTGTTCGAAGCAAAAGGCATTAATTCCACAAACAGATCAAAAATTAGCCCAAACAGCATTAGATTACCTCCCTTTTGTTCTCACTAATACACAAATAAAAGACTGTAATTAGGAAGAATTTACTTGTAATGGTTGAGATGTTTAAGTTACACGAGTAAAAAAAAGTTCTCTTTGAGCAAAAATGGTAATATAATTCTTTTTGATAAGTAAAATATGATATAATATAATTTTTTTCACTAATCATAAACTCTTATAAGAATTAGTAATGCCGGCAATCGCGCTCTCTCTCTCTCTCTCAAGACTGATGAAAACTTTGTAAGCATATACAATATTCTCCAAGTTCCTTTCAAGCAGTTATTACCTACGATAAAATTAATGTAATAACGCAAGTAATCAGTTTGAATTTGTGATTTTCTTAACATCCGTACGTCTCATATGAAAGTGACAAAATCTAGTTTAAACATTTTTAAAATAAATTAATTATTTATTAGATTTCATGATGCTTGGTTACTCAGTGAGAAATTCTTATGGGTCAAAAAGTTTGGAAAGGTTAAGTTAAGAAAAGTGACGATTTTAGGATTATCAATGTTTTTGCAGAAATCAAAGAGATAAAATTTACTAGAGAGAAGATAAGCTTCTATATTTCTATTTCCAATTTCTTTGGCGTAATAGAGGGGTGAAAATGATGTGATGACAAGTACAAATCAATTATAATTCTTTAAAAACAAGTGAATTTTATGCCCAATTTTAGTCTTACTAATGTTTGACTAGCTTCCTAAATAACGTGATTACGAAAACATTATGTTCTTACGTTTTAACATTTTAAACTAATTATTATTTGGATTTGTGGTAAAAATATAGTTCTCTCATAAATTGCAAATCTAACTCTAAATTATGTTGCAAGACTGAGTTATCAAAATTTATATATTAAAAACAACGCTATGAATTTTTCGCTCAAAAAAAAAAAAAAGACAATTGACACTTTAGTTTTAATTTCTTAGAACCAAAAATAGATTATGGGTATTTTACCAATCCAACATCTCACTATACTTTTGGACGAAGTTACTTTAATTTAGAAACAACCAATATATTGTTATTTCATATCGTTACCAAGGTAAGCAAACTCCCAAATAAACACTACAAAAGATGCAAGACACAAATCCAACAACTTATTCAGTATCGATGAGGATTCCTGCATATAAAATATTTCAAAACTAGGCAAGAATATTGACTCCTTAATGATGAGCTAACACTTAGCATTAGTTGTGGCTTAATGTGCTTTAGCGTCCAAAATTAGGAAAAGTGACGCGTTTGATGTTATTTATGTTCCCTCGGGGAGGCGCCGGCATTATGTCACGTCGCAATAAAATAAAATAAAAATTTTGCTAGTTCTGTTTTGTCTAATTAAGTGTCATGATAAATTTAGGGGATTTTCGATATTAGTCCATTACATATTTCATATCTCAAATTACTTCCTCACATCATATAAATTGCTATGAGGTCCCCCAATTCTTAAGTTATTTTGAAATTCGTCCCTCAAATATTGAAATTGCTATTAGATCTTCAATTTCTAATTTATTTTGGAAT
>NC_033795.1:25892727-25899028 GCF_001876935.1 Asparagus officinalis
AATAGTAAAATTATCAATTAAAGTTATTAAAATTTAATAAATTATGAAAATTAGGGAATCTAATAAAATTTCTGATGATTTGTGATACTAACTTCATTTTAATGCTACTTTTACCATTCAATGGAGGGATAAATTTGATAATAACTTAAGAGTTGGAGGATCAAATAGCAATTTCAATGACTGGAGGGATTAATTCACAATAACTTAAGAAATGCTGGAACTAATAGCAATTTTAATATTTCGAGGGACTAATTTCAGAGTATGGAATATGTAAGCGACTGATAGGGTAAACCCCTAAATTTAATTACTTTTCTATGGGATTGGGATTATGCTTGGTTTTTAATTCGGATTTTAAGAAGAAAAAGGTAAGTTTATGTACTAAAGAATAAGAGTGGATTAAGAGTTTAGGTTAGGAATAAGTTGAGGATGATGACATGGATATAGCTTGGCAGATGAACCAACATTTGACGTGCCAGGTAGGATCGTGACGTGGAGGGCGAAATTTAAAATTTTAACTCTCAAGTTACAGCAATGTTAGGGCTCTTTAGTGCATTATATTATAATTATTTTAGAACTTAGGAAATGGAGTGAGGCAAACAGTCGTAACCTATGTACAACTGTATTTTTTTATTTTAATTTTAATTTTTTTTTTAATAATTTAAGTGTTTGTTTAAAGGTTCGTTAGTTTACTTGATTACAATTAATCCTCTCCAAAATGATGCTTACATACTTAATTCTTTAGTTCATCTAGCACGCACCTTACTGTGGTATGGCACAGAGGACCTAGTAAACCGCAAACAATTTTTTGCCGTCCAAAGAGTAGATTCCTAAAATTTCGAACACAGAATTATTTTTTTTCCTAACTCCACTGAGGTCTGACATCTTTGGCTTGCATATGCAGTTTTATTTTTGTATTTTTCACTTTTTCTTATGAATGTGACTAGACAAATGCCTAATGCCAACAACCCAAATCAATTGACCGACTAAAAACACCGTGGGTAGCGCATGAAATCATTATATTTGTTGCTTATGAATATTAAAATTAGCATAACACTTTTTTGGAGGGCTCGATTCACCTAAATGTAAAAACGTGACAGCTTTTTAGCTCTTAAAAAATGCAGATAGTCGGTCCAAATTAAACGAAGGGGGGGATTAGTTTTGAGGTCATTTAACTCACAAAACTAAAAGCTCAGTGTTATAAAAATTACTTTTTGGAAAACTAATGGCGAATAACGTAAATACATACCAAAAAAATTATGGTATATTTTACTAACTAGGTATTACCTCGCAACTGTTTTTTTTTTCCGGTAGCTACATGGTTGCTGCAATACCACTATTGTAATCTAGGGCTATTCAAAATTTAATCCCTTAAATGTTTGATATTTTTAGGCTGTTATTTATATTTTTAAATATCCTAGAGGGTTGTTTGCAATATTAAAATTGTAAGGGGTTTTTCTGCAATTTTTAGATTATTTAGGAGGAGATTTACAAATTTAGAAATTTCAACAGATTGATTCTACTTTTCATATTTTTATGGATTTGCTTGTATTTTTCATATTTTATGGAAATGTTTGTAAATTTTGTATTTTAGTGGTCTATTAGAATTTTTTTGATTTTTCAATTTTTTTGTAATTCAGGTTTAAACAGGACTATTTCAGGTTGATGGTAATTTTTGAGATTTTTTAAGAAGTTGTTTGTAGTTTTTGGATTTTAAAAGTTTGTTTGCAATGTTTAAAATTTTCAACATTTTTTGTAATTTAATAATTTTCAATATTGGTTTGTAAGTTTTTGATCTTTTAGTGATTGTTTGTAATTTTTTTATCTTTCAGATGGCTGTTTATAATTTTTTGTATATTTTAAGGGATCTATCTGTTATTTTTGAATTTTTATGTAATTTTAGATTTGTTTAAGAGTTTATTGTAAATTTTTACAAGTTGTTTGTTTGTTTATTTGTTTTTTTTGAATTTTAAGGGGCTTTACATATTCCATAAATTTAACAGGTTGTTTGTAATGGTTTATGTTGGTTTTTGTAAGAGGCTCTTTGTTATGGTGTTTCTAGTCGCCAAAGTGTAGCTCTTTGCCAGCAACGGACATGTGTCCCCCCTATTGGCCTTCTTGTTTTGATGATGATTTACAAACAATTTACAACTAATGTTGTTTGTCTAGTGTTTGTGCATTCCTATGTATTGTAGACAAACAACGTAGTTGGAGGATGGATGGAATAGAGCTTCAACGATCATATCCAAAGGAGGTTGGAGGAATTGTGGAGTGAAGCAGCGTACAATTCAAGTTCAAGATCCAAGTTTAGCTTCATCCGCAACGTGTACCAAGTTGAGCTCAATGAAGATCAAGATCAAGCTTGGGTAATTTAGTTTAGGATTTATATTATGTGTGTTAAGTACGCTAAGCTCAATTATCTATACACACACATCTATTGGTTTCATTGTATATATATAGTTTATATATATACATACATGTGTTTTGGTTTTTATGATATTACATACTCTATTGTGTTTTTAGTACTTATTACATAGAATATGTAATTTTGTGAAAATATTGTCTTATTAGTTTATAGACTTCAATATCAGTTTATACATGTTTTACTAAGTCTATAAAAACATTTTACAAAGTTTCAAAAGTTGGTTTATGTCAAAACATCAAAATTCAAGTATCTCATATTTTCATGTTTTGGAATATTTTGTAAAATGATGATATTTTTTATTTGGGAGGTCCTTTCTGAAACCCAGCCGCTGTAGCATGTTTATTATCATGTCTACAATCATTCCCCAAAGTTTTACATTTTTTGAAATTTGTTTGATATTTTTAAACATCGTTTTAAAATCAGCAAATCAGGTTTTGAGTATGTCAGTTTTCGGTCGACCGAACCGGTCGACCGAATTTACCGTTGTTTTTTGTCTTTTGCTCAGGTTTTTGGCTGAGTTGTGAGAGGGTATAAATACCCCATTGCTGATCTCTTCTCAATCATCCAAGAACGTTTTAAAGAAGTTTTTAAACAAGGGTTTTAAAAAGAGTTTAAGCTTGTTTAAGCTTGTTTAAGGGTTTGGTTTAAAGCAGTTTTAGCTTTCACAAGTGGAGGAGATTATCTTCTTGTTTGGGCCTCAAATCTCCATCTCTCCATCTTGATCTAGAGAAGTTTTCCTAAACTCAACTCTAGCTTTTATTTATAATTATTTGTTAATTATCATTTCTATTAAAGCTAGTTTTATATTGAGTTTAGATTTGATTTTATATCTCATTGTTACACACACCCACTTGAGTTACATACATAGTATAGTTGGGTGGTGAGAGATTGTAACTTTGAGTTTGTGCTTAATTGAGTTGTCATCCTTAGTTGAGAACAATCATTTGTTATATTGTGCTTATTGAGAGATTCACTTTGTAATACACTTGTACACCGAGTGAGGAGTGTGTGGTGAGAGTCGGGGATCGTCCCAAGAGGAGTGGCGTCGGTTGACGTGCCTAGAGAGAGGTTGTAACCGAGCACTTGAGGGAGACACGGCTAGGTCCAACACTTAGTGGGTGTAGAGTGGGATTACAATAGTGTGTTGATTGTAAAGTTTTCGGTTAGCTAGAAAACCGAGTGTGAGGTGTAAACGTTATTCGGGAGTGTGCTTTGGCGTTCATTTATATTTATGTTCATATCTTATATTGCCATTGTCCATAGCTCATTATTTATATGATCCACTATCTAGTTCATATTGTTTACCATTGTGTTAGTTTTCATATCCTTGCATATAACTCATAATATAATATCTCTTTGCTAGGATATATCATATTATATATTGCTTATTCTTGCTTATAACTCTTGTATATCTATCTTGCAAGAATACATCTTGTTAATTAGCTTTAATTGGTATTTAATCGGATTAGATTAGCATAAGACCCTAATCACCCCCCCTCTCTAGGGTCTGACAATTGGTATCAGAGCTTGGTGCTCTTTGATTTAAGGTCTAATCGCCTTGAGTTAAAGATCCAAGTTATCTTTTTGTGGTAATCTTATTTTGATTGCATTTGTCTTGCTTGCACTCTTACATAGTTATCATGGTCATGAAGCATGCACTCTTGTTAGGCTATGAATCTAATGTTGCTCCTAAATTCATTAATTTTCCCTATGCACAATGGGCTACTAGATTTAAACTTTTTGTGCAATCTAAAAATATTGATTTATGGGGAATTATTGATGATGCTTATATTGCACCCACTTTGGAGAAATCCAAGTGGAATAAAAATGATAAAAGATTATTTACCATGAACAAGGTTGTGTTAGAATATATGCTTAATGCACTTGATTTCTCTCGTTCTAACAAGCTTGTTCATTTTGATAGTGCTTACAATTTATGGAAATTCATAGAAGCACATCAAGGGGACTTAGAGGTGATCCAACAAGCTTTGGAGGATCCCGCTTCAAGTTCATATGGAGCAACATGCACACGGCCACTAGGCGATAGCCCTAGTGAGGTTTGCAAGTTATGAAAAATAGTATTTCATCTTTAGATTCAACTTTGAAAATATGCATTGATAACCATAAGAAACTTATGGACAAGTGTGCTAAATCTAGTAAATCACCCATACACTATGCACACTTGTATAGCAAAGTTTACAAGTGCTCCATTTGTGGTCGTAAAGGCCATTTAGCTAAATTTTGCTATGATGCACAAAAACATAAGAATACTAATCCTTCTTGTGCATCTCATCAAGTTTCTTCATCACATGTACACACACATGCACCCATTGCTCATCACAAGCATGCTCATGTGTATAGATGTGATCATTGTGATAGATTTGGTCATTTGGCCAAATTTTGTTTTGATTTAAAGAGAGTTTCACATTTGCAAAATAATTTTAAAAGATCATCCATGTTTGTAAATGTTTCAAATGTTTCTCGTGCACATGTTTATGGTCAACAAAATCAAATGGGCCTCTTTCATTGCACTAATTGCAATCGGAAAGGTCATTTACACAATTTTTGTTTTGACCGTGTTCGTGCACTATATATGCCTAAGAGGGTTCATAACCCTAGAGCTTTGAGCTTAAATGATAGGGGTCATGTCCCTAAATCTTTTGGTACCAAGAGTTCTTGGGTACCAAAACAAATTTAAACTTTAAACCAAGAATTTTAGTGTTCTTATTTTTTTCCTTTCTTGGTTTTAAAATTATGTCTTAAAATATTTTGATTATTAAAATAAATTTATAATTGATAAAATCTTTTGTTTTCATGATTATTTGTTTTTTTTATGAGAGGTTTCAATTCTTGCCTCTCTTAAAAATTGTGTTTTGATTTGTTGCTTTTGAATTCATTATAATTCACTTATATGATGATATTTATGTGTTTGTGCTAATGGATCATCTATTCGTGCTTTATAATGTATTCTATGAGTGGTTTGATCAAGTCTTACGAAAGAATTTTTTTTGTTGATCAAACATCATTTTTGGTTTAAATGGTTGATTTATGATTTCATTTGGTTGATGTGTTTTCATTCGAAAACTCTTTTTGCATGATTCTCATGTTTTTCTCACTTTTGATTTCATAAATCTATTCTTTTATATGGTTTTTATATTTTTTTGTGTTAATGAGACACTATTTTCATATTGACATACTTATATGTGTTCTCATTATCTTCATGTATGTGAGTAAATTTTTAGCATATTCATATATGCTTGCTCACATATGTTTTGCCATGATCTTCATTGCATATATTCTATATGGCTTTTTGATAGGGGGAGCAATCCCTATATGTATTTCTTGTTTTATACTCACCAATGCTTATTGATAGGGGGAGCCTTCGCTCTCTTAATTTCTTTTGTCCCCTTTTTGATATTGTCAAAGGGGGAGAAATATTGTGAGTAGGTGTATATTCTTTCTTGATTCTTTCTTGTTTATATGCATGAGAATTATAATTTATATATTCATTTCCTTTCATGCATATATCCTTTTTGTAAATTGTTTATCATCATAAAAAAGGGGGAGATTGTTGGCCTTCTTGTTTTGATGATGATTTACAAACAATTTACAACTAATGTTGTTTGTCTAATGTTTGTGCATTCCTATGTATTGTAGAAAAACAACGTAGTTGGAGGTTGGATGGATTGCGCTTCAACGATGATATCCAAAGGAGGTTGGCGGAATGTCGGGTTGAAGCCTATACAATTCAAGTTAAAGATCAAGTTCAAGCTTCATCCGCAAAGTGTACCAAGTCAAGCTTATTGAAGATCAAGATCGGCTTGGGTAATCTAGTTTAGGTTTTATATTATGTGTGTTAAGTACTTAAGCTCAATCATA
>NC_033795.1:25899683-25911498 GCF_001876935.1 Asparagus officinalis
ATCAAGAATGTTTTAAAGAAGTTTTTAAACAAGGGTTTTAAAAAGAGTTTAAGCTTGTTTAAGCTTGTTTAAGGGTTTAGTTTAAAGCAAGTTTAGCTTTCACAAGTGGAGGAGATTATCTTCTTGTTTGGGCCTCAAATCTCCATCTCTCCATCTTGATCTAGAGAAGTTTTCCTAAACTCAACTCTAGCTTTTATTTATAATTATTTGTTAATTATCATTTCAATTAAAGCTAGTTTTATATTGAGTTTAGATTTGATTTTATATCTCATTGTTACACATACCCACTTGAGCTTATTGTATTTGCATACATAGTATATTAGGGTTGTGAGAGATTGTAACATTGAGTTGTGCTTAATTGAGTTCTCACCTATTGTAGAGAACAAATTTATATTTGTTACATTGTGAGTGTTGTTAGGTTTTCAGTGAGCTAGAAACCGAGTTTGTTGTGAAGTTTTCGGTGAACTAGAAAACCGAGTGTGAGGAGTGAACGTTGTTCGGTGAGCGTTGAAAACCGACACTGTGTGGTTGTAAACGTTATTCGGGTGAGCGTAGAAAACCCGGTTGTGATAGTGGATTTCTCCCCGGGAGTGGGGAGCGGAGACGTAGGACGGAAGGTCCGAACTCCGTGATCATATAGTGTGTTTGAGTATGCTTTGGCGTTCATTTATATTCATGCTCATATCTTATATATGATCCACTATCTAGTTTATATTGTTTACCCTTGTGTTAGTTTATATATCCTTGCATATATACTTTGTTATATATCTCTTTGCTAGGATATATCATATTATATATTGGTTATTCTTGCTTATAACTCTTGTATATCTATCTTGCAAGAATACATCTTGTTAATTAGCTTTAATTTGCATTTAATCGGATTAGATTAGCATAAGACCCTAATCACCCCCCCCCCTCTAGCCCCCTAATCCCCCCCCCCCCTCTAGGGGCTGACACCCCCTACATGCACCGCTCAAATCAAATTGTTAGTCAGGACCATCGAGAATCCCGAGTTAGTCGACTCGCCGAGTCGACATCTCCTTAAATCAACCCGAAGGGTGGTACTTGTCGGTCCTCTTGTCAAAGACGACTCGCTACGAGCCTACTCGATCAGTTATTCGACACCTTGCGGGGTCAACTCGAAAGGGGTTACTAAAGTTACTCTAGAGGGGAGGGGGTGAATAGGGTATATGCTAATCTAATCCGATATTAATACCAAATTAAAACTAATTAATTATATCCTAACAATTATGATATATAATAAGATATATGAGCAATGATATGCAATTATACTAAGGGTGATATAAACATGAGACTATGGCGATATAGAATGAAATAAACAATGAGCATAAATAACACGCCAAGGCAAACTCAAACACACAATATGATCACAGAGTTCGGTCACCCTCGATCTACGTCTTTGCTACTCACTCACGAGAAAAATCTCCACTATCACAACCGGTTTTCAACGTTCACCGAAAATATTTACAACTCACACAATCGGTTTTCTAGATTACCAAAAATTCTTACAACTCTCACACTAGTAACTACACAATACACCCTCTAAGTGTTGGCTTAGTGCGTGCCGTCTTCCTCAAGTGCTCAGATTTACAACTCCTCCCTAGGCTTTACTATCGACGCCGCTCCTCTTGAAATCAACCCCGTCTCTCACCACACACTCCTCTCGGTGTACTTATGTATTACGATGTGATCTTACAATGAAAGCATAAATACAAAGTGTTTATTCTCTAAACGAGATGAGAACACAATTAAGCTCACACTCAAAGTTACAACCTCACAACCCCAATATACTATGTATGAAATATTTAAGCTCAAGTGGGTGTGTGTGTAAACAATGAGCAATAATCAAAACTAAACTCAATATGAAATCTAGCTTAATGAAATGATTAATCAACAAAAAAATATAAAGCTAGAAATTGAGCTTAGAGAAAACTTCTCTATAAAACAAGAATGAGAGAGATTAAAATTGAAGCCCAAACACGAAATGGATGATCTCTTCCTCTTGTGAAAACTTCTTCATATAAACTCTTGTAAAAACACATTTAAACAAACTAAAATCCTTGTAAAACTTATTTTAAAACTTTCTTAGATAGATTCAAAAGTTATAAGGTAAGGGGTATATATAGGAGCCCCAAGGGACCAGCGAAAACCACTAAAACATTAAAAACAATAAAACCTGGAAAATAGCCATTACTGTACAACGGTCATATTATTAGTCGACTTATGACAGACATGAGTTGACTTATGTTATAATGAGTCGACTCAGCAGATAAAAATCACTACCTGCACAACACTTCATGAGTCGACTTATGTGTCGACTCACATGCACACAGCCTGATATGAATCGTAAAGATAATTTTTTAAATCCTCTTTAAAAATATCAAGTAAATTTTAAAAAAATATAAAACTTTAGAAAATATTTATAAACATAAAAATAAACATGTTACAAAAAGAATTTTTCAAATCGTATTTTTCATTTGTGAAAACTTATCATTTTGCAAAATAGTCCAAAAACACGAAGTCTCAACAACACATGATTTTGACAAAATATTTCCAAACAAGTTTGAAAATTCTCTTAAGTGGATTAATAGACTTTATAAGGAATGTAAAATAGTAGAATCAAGTCTTTAATCCATAGACATATTATTTTACAAACTTACAAAAAAAATACAAAAACAAAAAATATGGTTTCATTGATTTTTGAATATGTCAAAGCTTGAGTTTAACGAAATCATTGCAAGCATGTATAAACATGAAATAGATATGTGTGTATATAATTATATTAATTTGTTTCATATTTACGTGGCTAAACACATTATTTTCAAAAACAAAAATGATAAATATGAAATGTGTATGTATGTATGTAAATATAACTAATAGTTTCATATTTATCAAAAACAAAAATGATAAATATGAAATGTGTATGTATGTATGTAAATATAACTAATAGTTTCATATTTATTTAAACTTGAAAGTTATAAAACCAAAACTGTATGTATGTATGTAAATATAACTAATAGTTTCATATTTATTTAAACTTGAAAGTTATAAAACCAAAACATGTATATGTGTAATATTTGAGCTTTAAGCATTAAAACACAAAGTATAAACTACTAAACTAAATATACCAAAGATATTGATCTTCAATAGAGCTCGACTTGGTTGCGGATGAAGCTTGATCTTGAATTTGACTAAGAATTACAAATAGCTTCATACCGATATTCCACTAACCTCCATTGAATGTCATCGTTAAAGCGCAATCCAACCAACCTTCAACAGAGTATTCTTATGTAGAATACCTAACAATCAAATATAAATAATCGACAAATATTGTTAGGAATTGTTTGTTAATCATCAAAAACTAGTTAGATAGTAGGCTCATAAACATGAGATCTAACAATCTTCTCTTTTTTTGATGATGATAAACAATCTATACAAATAGATATAAAATATGCATGATACCAAATGAATATATACTTTATAATCCTCATGCATAACAAAAATAGAAAGCGAAAGTAAGATATACTCACAATAAACATGTGTTTTCACCGAAAGCTGCCTTCATCATTGATTTCATAAACTTCAATCGTTACAAATGAATTCAAATAATGAAAATAAATAATTACAACTCTCTCGAAAATAAACACAAGATCCGTTTATCGGCTCTTGCTTACGTAGGTTCTTCCCTGGTGCCGGGGTTTATCCGTGGACGACCGCGAATCAGATCCGGTTGCTGAAAAATCAGGCAGAGCTCCTACCTCACCAAGGGGGTATTTTCTTGAAGCGCTGAGATCGACCAAGCAAAATCAGGGCTCTTCTCGAGATTAAGACCAAGCCTAATCTCAAGGAACGGACGTGTAGGGCTTCGGATCCTTCGAATGACTCCTCTTCAGTACTAAAGTTCACCGGGATCTCGTTGACCTTTATTGAAATTTCGTGCTCCTTCATTCTTCAATCCAGCAGCACCTCGTCCTCTTGATAAAATTCCAGATCTGCGAAATGGAGGCCTTTGGCTCATATTTATACGCCTAGGATGCGGTTATTTGGATGAGAACAAGTGATTTGACTCTATCTTCAGTTAACAACAGTCTAATCACGTTTGGGGATGATATCAAGTCAGTTAGGAACCTCTGGAACAGACAAATCCTGCGAAAACCACTTTAAAAACCGTCAAAAATGCATTTCGGGGTTCAGACTGCGCGGCGCAGGTTGGATCTGTCCGACCCACGCTTGCGCGGGTCAGACTGATCCGACCCATGCTTGCGCGAGTCGGTTTGTTCCGTCCTGCGCTAGCGCAGGTTCGTCGCTTCTCCGAACTTTTTGGTCGATTTGCCGACGCGTTTCTTTCCAAGACTTGTATATTTTTTCTTTTCGCCATTTTGCGTATTTGGTCGATTTGTTGACTTGTACGCTTCGTCGCGAGACTAACCATCGAACGCGCGTTGGTTAATGTACGCGTGTTGATTGATGCGCGCGGGCTGATTGGCGTGCGCGCGTTGACCGACACGCACGAGCTGGTTTGACGTGCGCGCGTTTGATCGACGCGCACGAGATGATTTGACGTGCGCGCGTTGACCGACACGCACGAGCTGGTTTGACGTGCGCGCGTTTGATCGACGCGCACGAGATGATTTGACGTGCGCGCGTTGACCGACACGCACGAGCTGGTTTGACGTGCGCGCGTTTGATCGACGCGCACGAGATGATTTGACGTGCGCGCGTTGACCGACACGCACGAGCTGGTTTGACGTGCGCGCGTTTGATCGACGCGCACGAGATGATTTGACGTGCGCGCGTTGTGAACCTTCTTGACTCGCACACTCTTTGCCTCGAGTTTCGTGCAGGCTCTCATAGGCAATTTTAGACGCCTACAACATGTTTCTCCCCCTTTGTCAACATCAAAATGAGGAAAACAATAAAAGATAAGAGAGCGTAAGCTCCCACTACAAATTAGTATGGGTGAGTATAAAACCAAGAGAAAATGCTTCCAGCCCCCAAAACCCAAGAAAACATGCTTCCCTCCCCCCAATACTTTGTCAACGGGTGCTTTGTCCCCAAAAATAAAGATTTTAATCTCTGAGCCCTCAAAACACAAAACTCAAGAGATTAAAATATGTGAAGACCATAATATCCTTCTCTCTCTCTCTCTCTCTCACTCTCTTTTTTTTTATCATGATGTACTAAGATGATAGTTGAAATGATTGATGAAGATTATTTTATTATTTTTATTTTTTATTATTTTATATATATATCATGATGTTACTGTGATGATGTTGAAATGATTGAAGGGGATTGTTATTTTATTATTTTCGTTGTTGATGAGAAAACTAATTGTTTTTGTTTGTATTGGGGGATTATTAAGGTTACGAGTTTAATTATTAAGGTTACGGGTTTAATTGTTAAGGTTACAAATTTGTTGTTAAGGTTATGGGTCGGTTATTAAGGTTACGGGTCGGTTGTTAAGGTTACGGGTTGGTTGTTAATGTTACATTTTAATTGTTAAGGTTTCGGGTTTAATTGTTAAGGTTACGCATTTGTTGTTAAGGTTACGAGTTGGTTTTTAAGGTTACGGGTCGGTTGTTAAGGTTACGGGTTGGTTGTGAAGGTTACACATTGGGATATATATGTATATATATATATTTTGAGTGGAATGAATACTTTGGGTCATTTGGCCTAGTGGTAAAGTTTGGGAGTTTGGACAAGAGGTTAGGGGTTTAAACCCCTACAGCCATAATATTTTTAGAATATTTGTTGTTAAGGATAATGGTTGATTGCGAAGGTTACGAGTTGGTTATTAAGGTTACGAGTTTTTTGTTAATGTTACGGGTTTGTTGTTAAGGATATGCGTTGGTTGTGAATGTTACGCTTTGGTTGTGAAGTTAACCTACACAACAAATCCGTAACCTTAACGACAAACCCGTAACCTTAACAACCAACCTATATACTTAACAACGAATATTCTAAAAACCCATAACGGGTTGATTGTGAAGGTTACGGGTTGGTCGTTAAGGTTACTGGTTTGTTGTTAAGGTTACGGGTTTGTTGTGTAGGTTAACTTCACAACCAAAGCGTAACATTCACAACCAACGCATATCCTTAACAACAAACCCGTAACCTTAACAATAAACTCGTAACCTTAATAACCAACCCATAACCTTCACAATCAACCATTATCCTTAAAAAGGAATATTCTAAAAATATTATAGCTGTAGGGGTTTGAACCCCTAACCTCTTGTCCAAACTCCCAAACTTTACCACTAGGCCAAGTGACCCAAAGTATTCATTCCACTCAAAATATATATACATATATATCCCAACGTGTAACCTTCACAACCAACCTGTAACCTTAACAACCGACCCGTAACCTTAACAACCGACCTGTAACCTTAACAACCAACCCGTAACCTTAACAATTAAACCCGTAACCTTAACAATTAAACCTGTAATCTTCACAACCAATCCGTAATCTTAACAACCGACTCGTAACCTTAACAACAAACCCGTAACCTTAATAACACATCCGTAACCTTAACAATTAAACCCGTAACCTTAGAAATTAAACCCGTAACCTTAACAATTAAACCTGTAACTTTCACGTAACCTTAACAATCTCCCAATACAAATAAAAACAATTAGTTTCCTCATCAACAATGAAAATAATAAAAAACAAAACTAATAAAATAACAATCCCCTTTAATCATTTCAACATCATCACAGTAACATCATGATAAAGAGAGAGATAGAGAGAGAGAGAGAGAGAGAGAGAGAGAGAAGGGATCCATAACCTTAACAATTGACCCATAACTTTAATAATTAACTCGTAACCTTAACAATTAACTCATAACTTTAACAATCTCCTAATACAATTAGTTAGTTCCCCTCATCAACAACAAAAATAATAAAAAACAAAAATAATAAAATAATCTTCATCAATCATTTCAACTATCATCTCAGTACATCATGATAAAAAGAGAGAGAGAGAAGGGTATTATGGTCTTCACATATTTTAATCTCTGGGGTTTTGTGTTTTAGGGGCTCAGAGAACAAAATCTTTATTTTTGGACAAAACACCATTGACAAAATCTTAGGGGGGGTGATACGAGTCGCCGTGCGAGCACTATTTGGTCGCGGAATTACCAAAAGGTGGGTTGAGAAGAAGACAACTAAAACACAAGAACAATTCAGTATGGCGAAGGAAAATACCTTCTCCAGATTATGAAGAATCAATTATTACAAATCTCTCCCTCACAATCTTACTAGAATCGAGAACAACCTCTTAATCCTCTCTAACCCCTAATACAATGATTAGAATCTCTCTTAATTAGCTCTGATTCCTAATTGCTTAGAAACCCTAAAACAATCCTTTATATAGGTATACAAACGTGGATGGTAATCTGGTAAATAACCAAGCCCAAAATCAATAAGAATTCCTGTGAACAGAAACCCAACGAAACCAGGAAACCGTCGATGAGTCAACTCAAAACTGCATATGAGTCGACTCATGACTGATGAGTCGACTCATAAACTGATTAGTCGACCGAGCAGAAACTTTTGACAAAACGGCTGGGTTTCGTGAGTCGACTCATGACAGTCATGAGTCGACTCAACCTGATGAGTCGACTCATGTTCATGTATGAGTCGACTCACGAGCTGAAAACTGGATTCTTCGAATCTTCTACTCGTCGTCTCATTTCACACTTCCACCTGCGTTCTACTGTACTATTTTACACCCCTATTCTTATGCTATCATGAGAATCATCTATCATCAAGCTCCCATAAGGTTCACTAAGCTCCCGAAGAGAATATACATCCGTATCATGAGTCCCCTCTTTAGGAACTTAAAGTCCCGTTCAAGTTAGAACTTTTGCTGAGAAAACTCTCGACCTCCTCCATCTTTTCTGCACCATCTGGCCCTGCTAGGAACCTGGTCTTGACGTACGATCGGAAACATCTCATCCATCCCACGTCTCGTCGTAATCACCTTTCGTCCCAAGTTGCAATCCTTTATCGATGGCTTTTCTGGAAGTCTAATGCACAGCGAGATAAACTTCTTGCTTGCATTCACTAGTCTCTTCGCTCGCGTCACCGTCCCCAAACTTGTCTCCCTCGGAAGAGATGCCGAATTAAATATGAAGTTTTCACCATCATTAGTGAAGGTGTACTTCTGAGCCCGCCTCTCATAGATTGTATATCTATCTCATAAGTACGGATTGCCCAGTATAATCCGACAAACATCCAATAGAACGATGTTGCACGTGACCTTGTCAATATACGACTTGTGGAATGCAAATCTGATAGTGCATTGATCAACTACACTCAGTTTCTCCTCCTTCTGAATCCACCCCAATGGATAGGGCTTCGGATGCTTGACCGTCTTCAGACCTAGCTTCTGAACCAATGCCTCGAATATCAAATTCTTCTCGCTGCCTGAATCAACAATGACATCAACCAAACTGGTCTTCACTTTCAACTTAAGAACAAAGAGTTGCTCTCTCGGGTCGTCGTCCTCTTTCGTAGTCTACTTCCCCGCCATAAAGTTGAGACTGTTGTTGGGCTCTGTCATCCCCGGGACTTCTTTCGGACCTTGAGCTATCATGTATGCTTTTTTCTCCTCCTTCTTCTTCAACACTCTTAGCTTAAGATGAGGATACTTCTCTCAGTACCGATCAGCTGTGTGCCCTGTCTTCTCGTTGTGACTACAAATCAGCCCTGCCTTCCCTGGAGCACCCTTCTTCTTCTCCTTCTTAGATTGAGAACCACTAGACTCGCCTCCCATCTGTTTAGAGTCTCCCTTAGCCTCATTGCCCTTCTTTTGCTTGCCCTCGAGGGCAATAGCCTTCACGCTCGGCTCTGCAATTGATTCCACCGTGAATAGCTTCATCTCCTTTCGGATGTAATCGCTCAATCCCGCCATATACTTCATAAACACGGAATATTCCTCCGTCGCAATGTTGAGGACCATCACCTGCTGCTAGAACTCCGTGGTGTATTCTTGAACGGTTTGATTGACCCTTTGGCGCAAGCCGTACCACTTGTATCAACGCTCTTCAAGGAATCCCACCAGGTAGAACTGCTTCCTCAGTAACTCCTTGAACTTGTTCCACGATACCGTTTTCTTCTCCTACTTGTAGTAGGATTTCCACCACATCAACACATGCCCTGAAACCTTCAAAGTCGCGAACACAATCTTTTTTTTGACGAATAGCCATAAAGAGTAAAATACATCTCCATCTGCTCGATCCAGTCATCAAGCCTCTCGACGTCAACACTCCCATCATAAATAGGAATCTCCACCTTGAAGTCAATCTTCAGGTTCTGATAAGAATTCTTACCCTATTGATGCAATGTAGCCTTAACGGTCTCCCCCTCCTCGTCGGAATTTGAATCTACTCTCTCCACATCGGACTCAACAATTTTCATCGAAGAAGACAACCAATCAATACCAAGGATGACATCGAACTCGGACATGTGCAACACTATCAAATCAACTATGAACTCCGACTCGTCTAGACTGATGGTACACCTCCTACAAACGCTCTCCAGAAGCGATACCTCACCTAAAGGGGTGGAAACAGATAGAGGGGTGTCTAGTGGCTGAGCTACGAGCTGGAGTCTAGCCATAAATGCATGCGATATGAAAGAATGCGAGGCTCCCGAATCGAAAAGAATACGGGCGGGAAAGGAGTTCACAAAGAACATACCCTCCACTACGGCTCCACTGGCTCCATGATCACGGGGAACTACCGCATAAACCCTGCCTGTGGCTGAAGACTGCTCTGCTGATGGGGATGGAGAATATGGGATAATCTGCCCCTGAGAAATCTCCTGAACTGCCCGAATCTGACCCTCAGTCCTCTGAGCTGCTGGCGGTGCCTCAAGCCTGTTCTGCTGGCCCTGACCTCTGCCCTGCTGTCGCTATCCTGTTGGGGTCCCTTTTTATGAGGACCCTGATGCTGCTGCTGAGGTCCAGAAAAAGATCTCTTGTTTTTGCCCTTGTCCCCACTCTGTCCGGTCTTGGCCTTCCCTTCCTTGTCCTTCTGGAACATGGAAGTCTCAATCTCCTGGGAAGTGGCAGCCTCAGCTACCTCCCTAACTGAATAGAATTTCCTCGAGACGAGGTACCGACGGAGATTAGGGCGAAGCCCTGCTAAGAACATCTGAGCCTGACGCTCTCCTGTCTGCCACATACCCGTGAAATGTAGCAACTCCATAAACCTGCTCTCAAAATCTGCAACTGTCATGTCCCCCTGAGTCAAACGGGATAACTCGAGCTCCTTCCCTGTCCGTGTTGCAGAGGAAATGTACTGCCCATCAAAGAAATATATGAAGTCCTCCCATGTGAGGGTCATCCTCTGCTCTGGAGGGAACTGAAGTCGGTACCACCTCCCGGCATCACCCTTCAGGCTGTAGGATGCCAATCTCTGCTTCTAAACTGAGTCCACACTGAGTATGTTAAGAATGTTGCCCACATCCTCCTTCCACTTATGGGCTGCAAGAGGGTCTGGTGATCCCTGGAACTCGGGTGCCCTCATCTTCTGGTACCTCTCAACCATACGGAGCCAAGTCTCCTGCTCGGTGGTCCTGTCTGGAACTGCTAGGGGAATGGCTGCAGGCGTGACTGCCAGAGGGTGGTGATCCCTGAAACTCGGGTGCTCTCATCTTCTGGTACCTCTCAACCATACGGAGCCAAGCCTCCTGCTCGGTGGCTCTGTCTGGGACTGCTAGAGGAATGGGCTGGCTGCTGCTCTGATGGAGTCTGCTGTAACTCTGCCTGGGTAGCTCTCCTGGTACGAGGTCTACCACGTCCTGCCATCTCTCTGATCATAAGAAAATAAAAGTTTATGAGTCAAAATAAACTTCTATAAATAGCGTATCACAATACAATCTTCACAACATATAGTATTTGCACAAATACTTTAAACTTATATAAAAATAGTTGTCATAAAAAAAAATTCTCAAATTTTTAGATACGCATATATCGTCCTCACTCATACTAGGAAATCCTTACGGACTCTATACATGAATCCTAGGAAACTCTATCCTAGCTCCACGACTCAACACAGGATGATCCTAAGGATACTGGAACTAGAGCTCTGATACCAACTGTGACGCCCCTGGGTTCACACAAGGCTGCAGTCCAAGGTGAAACCAAGAATGTCAAACCTGCCATGCACCACACCGTGCAATAACATGTTTCACCATCACAATTAACATCTATCTAGTAGAATCAACAACTGGTGTAGGTACAAAACAGGTGAGAGAATACAGGTGATAACTGATGAAACGATAACAACACATAGATATCTCATCATCCAGCATACAGAAATACATAGTCAATGGCTGAAGTAGATAAACTGGAGTTCTCAACAAGTCTCGAATATAAAATGTCTGAGTAAAAGAAATAAGGCATACAGCCTTTACAACACCTACAAAATAGTCCTCGAATGTCTAACAAAAACTACAGTGGAGCTCCACAATAAAGCATAGCTAGAATAGATAGCTGAACACTAAGGTGTGTCGCCATCAACCTGCGACGCTCCGGGCTCCTGGCTCGTGACCTGAAAGGGGGAGGGACAATGAGTGTCAAAGCGCTAGCGAGCAACATCACAACCAACCCCAAGGGAGAGGGCTCGTTGTATAAGAAAATACAGTTAACACAAAATATACATATATAAACAATTATCCTAAAAATAAACAATGGGTCTTAGTACTTATGAAGTTTCAACACGGGCATAGGTACGTCGAGCGAAATAATCCAAACAAGGAAACCCTCATGTATATACCTTATATCCCA
>NC_033795.1:25912982-25922982 GCF_001876935.1 Asparagus officinalis
ATATATATATATATATGATAAATTTTCACAAAAGAATTATTCATCACTAATAATTCAATATATATTTATATATATATCTTTATAAAATTTACGGGGTTCTACATTCTTCCCCCCTTAAAAGAATTTCGTCCTCGAAATTCAAAAATCATACTCATCTCGAAATGTGAGATTATATATATGATAAATTTTCACAAAAGAATTATTCATCACTAATAATTCAATATATATTTATATATATATCTTTATAAAATTTACGGGGTTCTACATTCTTCCCCCCTTAAAAGAATTTCGTCCTCGAAATTCAAAAATCATACTCATCTCGAAATGTGAGATTCTAGATGAGCGTTTATGGATATTTATACTTAACCGTCCTAAATGATAACATCCTCGCTCAAGCCCTAATCTAGTGGAACTAGTATGTCGGGTGAAAAATCCAAACAAGGAACCCCCCATACATATACCATGTGTTCCAAAAGATTAAGAATGTGGCGAAGGTATTCTCATTCTAGTGTTAATTATATATAACCAAGGATATCAACATATTATAAGGTACTTGTCATGAAATTTATTTACCTGATCAAACAAATGTGGGTAGTCGCGTCGCATGTCCTCCTCGCGCTCCCAAGAAGCTTCCTCAACTCCACTTCGGTTCCATTGAACTTTCACCAATGGAATCACCTTGTTCCTGAGCCTCTTGTCCTCTCTAGCAAGTATAGACACTGGGATCTCAATAGTAGTCAAATCATCTCGAAGCTCAATCTCCGGTGCATCCAACACTCGCTGCTGCTCCTCATCATGCAAGTGCTTCTTGAGCATAGAAATGTGGAATACATTGTGTATACTAGACAGTATGACACAGCTCCAATGCGCTCTAGGATCTGAAAAGGCCCAATATATCTCGGTGCAAGCTTCCCTCGCCTCCCGAATCGCTGCACGCCTTTCATAGGCGATACCTTCAGCATAACCAAGTCCCCAATCTGAAACTCTAGTGGTCTTCGCCTCTTATCTGCATAGCTCTTCTGCCGGCTCTGAGCGGCTAGAATCCGTTCTCTGATCAATGCTACCTTCTCAGTAGTCTGTCTCACAAGCTCTGGCCCAAGAATCAAACTATCCTCCGGCTCTGCCCAGCATATCGGTGATCTACAGGACCTCCCGTACAATGCCTCATACGGAGCCATGCCGATCGTCGCTTGATAACTGTTGTTATAAGCGAATTCTACCAATAGAATATGATCCTCCCAGCTACCTTGGAAGTCAATGACGCATGCCCTCAACATGTCCTCCAATACCTGATTCACCCTCTCCGTCTGACCATCCGTCTGCGGGTGAAATACACTGCTATAAGATAGCGTGCTGCCAAATGAGTCCTGGAAACTCCACCAAAAATGTGAAGTGAACAAATACACTGCTATAAGATAGCGTGCTGCCAAATGAGTCCTGGAAACTCCACCAAAAATGTGAAGTGAACACTGATCCTCGATCCGACACGATCGTGTTCGGGACCCCGTGCAGTCGAACTATCTCCCGAATGAAGATCCTCGCATAAGTCTCAGCTGTATAAGTGGTCCTCACCGGAATAAAATGTGCTGACTTCGTCAATCGGTCCACTATGACCCAAACAAAATCATTCCCCTTCTTCGACTTCGGCAACCCCACAATAAAATCCATAGAAATATCTGCCCACTTCCACTCTGGAATGGGTAAAGGCTGCAGTGTCCCTGCCGGTCTCTGATGCTCTGCCTTCACCTGCTGACAGGTAAAATACCTACTCTCTACGCATACCTCTCCACCAGAAATGTCTCTTCAAGTCCTTGTACATCTTGGTGGTTCCTGGATGCACCGTGTACCGAGTACGGTGTGCCTCATCAAATAACTCCCTCTTCAGCTCTGCACTGGCTGGCATGACCAATCTACCATTCATCCGTAGACCTCTATCTGCTCCAATGGTCCAATCAGTCTTTGGCTCTTTGGAAATCTCCTCCTTTCGGATTTGAATCCAAGAGTCTCCCAACTGAGCTCTGACAACTCTGTCACTCCAAGATGGCTGCACTGTCACGGCTCCCAAAAATGCATCGGTACCTCCAACCTCGGGTCTAAAATTAAACTGGCTAAGAGTGATAAGATCCCGATGTAGTGAACACCTCAAAGCCGAAATCCAACCCGATGTCGACGCTTCCTACTCAAAGCGTCTGCTACAACGTTCGCCTTCCCCGGATGATACTGAATTGCGAACTCATAGTCCTTAATAAACTCAATCCATCTCCTCTGTCTCTGGTTGAGTTCCTTCTGGGAAAAGAGATACTTCAGACTCTGATGATCAGTGAATAACTCAAATTGCACTCCATAAAGGTAGTGCCTCCATGACTTCAGTGCAAATACCACTGCTGCCAACTCTAAGTCATGAGTGGGATAGTTCTGCTCATGCACCCTCAACTGTCGAGAGATATAGGCTACTACCCTCTGAGTCTGCATCAATACGCCCCCTAAGCCGGCCAACGACGCGTCGGTATACACGACGAAGGTCCTATCACTGCACGGAATGGTCAAAACCGGCGTCGTGGTTAGCTTGGCTTTCAAGATATCAAAATCCTTCTGGCACTCCATGCTCCAAATAAACGGTACACCCTTCTTCGTAAGGTGTGTAATCGGGGTTGAAATCTTCGAGAAGTCCTGGATGAACTTCCTGTAATATCCAGCTAAACCCAAAAAGCTGCGAATCTCTATCACCGTCTTCGGTGGCTCCCAGTCAAGAACTGCCACGACCTTAGCCGGGTCCACTGCTATACCCTCTCAAAACTCGCACTTGCTGAACTTAGCATACAGCTGATGCTCCTGAAGAGTCCTCAATGCTATCCGTAGATGCTCCTCATGATCCGCCTCCGACCTCGAGTAAATGAGAATATCATCGATGAAAACGATCACAAACTGGTCTAAGAAGGGACGAAAAACCCGGTTCATCAAGTCCATGAATACCGCGAGTGCATTGGTCAACCCAAAAGGCATAACCAAGAACTCGAAAGATCCGTATCGAGTAAGAAAAGCGGTCTTGGGAATATCCATCTCCCGAACCCGCAACTGATGATAGCCAGGACGAAGATCAATCTTCGAGAAATACTGCGCTCCCTGCAACTGGTCGAACAAGTCATCAATCCTAGGTAATGGGTACCTATTCCGGATAGTGATCTTGTTCAACTCTCTATAATCTATGCACAATCTCATACTACCGTCCTTCTTCTTCACGAAGAGGACCGGTGCGCCCCACGGAGAATGACTCCGGCGAATAAAACCCTGAGCTAACAACTCATCCAACTGGGTCTGAAGCTCCCTCATCTCAGCTGGCGCCATGCGATAGGGTGCGCGGGATATCGGGGCTGTGCCTGGCTGCAACTCAATACAGAACTCCACCTCTCTCACCGGAGGTAATCCAGGTATGTCCTGAAAGACATCCTGATACTCTGAGACAACTCTAGTCTCCAATAAATCGACACCCTGATCCCGTCGCATCACCTCCTCGATGTATGCCAGAAATGACTCCGCAAATCGGTTGCCCTGAGAAGTGGCTACAATCATCTCGGACCCATCGGACGTTCGCAACTTGACTGTCTTCGTAAAGCAGTCAATACTAATATGGTAGGAAGACAACCAATCCATACAAAGGATGACATCGAACTCGGACATGTGCAACACTATCAAATCAACTATGAACTCCGACTCGTCTAGACTGACGGTACACCTCCTACAAACGCTCTCCAGAAGCGATACCTCACCTAAAGGGGTGGAAACAGATAGAGGGGTGTCTAGTGGCTGAGCTACGAGCTGGAGTCTAGTCATAAATGCATGCGAGATGAAAGAATGCGAAGCTCCCGAATCGAAAAGAATACGGGCGGGAAAAGAGTTCACAGAGAACGTACCCTCCACTACGGCTCCGCTAGCTCCATGATCGCGGGGAACAACCGCATAAACCCTGCCCGTGACTGTGTGGCTGAAGACTGCTCTGCTGATGGGGATGGAGAATATGGGATAATCTGCCCCTGAGAAATCTCCTGAACAGCCCGAACCTGACCCTCAGTCCTCTGAGCTGCTGGCGGTACCTCAAGCCTGTTCTGCTGGCCCTGACCTCTGCCCTGCTGTCGCTGCTGCTGCTAGTTCAGATCCTTACCCTGCTGGGCTCCTGCTGGTGCGCTACGGCATTCTGATGCCTTATGTCCGACCTTGCGACAGTTAAAGCAAGACCCTTGGAACCTGCGCTGCTGATGCACCCTCTGATCCTGTTGGGGTCCCTTTTTATGAGGACCCTGATGCTGCTGCTGAGGTCCAGAAAAAGATCTCTTGTTCTTGCCCTTGTCCCCACTCTGTCCGGTCTTGGCCTTCCCTTCCTTGTCTTTCTGGAACATAGAAGTCTCAGTCTCCTGAGAAGTGGCAGCCTCAGCTACCTCCCTGACTGAATAAAATCTCCTCGACACGAGGTACCGTCGGAGGTTAGGGCGAAGCCCAGCCAAGAACATCTGAGCCTGACGCTCTCCTGTCTGCCACATGCCTGTGAAATGTAACAGCTCCATGAACCGGCTCTCAAAATCAGCAACTGTCATATCCCCCTGAGTCAAACGGGATAACTCGAGCTCCTTCCCTGTCCGTGCTGCAGAGGAAATGTACTGCCCATCAAAGAAATATATGAAGTCCTCCCATGTGAGGGTCATCCTCTGCTCTGGAGGGAACTGAAGTCGGTACCATCTCCCAGCATCACCCTTCAGACTGTAGGATATCAACCTCTGCTTTTGAACTGAGTCCACACTGAGTATGTCGAGAATGTTGCTTACATCCTCCTTCCACTTATGGGCTGCCAGAGGGTCTGGTGATCCCTGAAACTCGGGTGCTCTCATCTTCTGGTACCTCTCAACCATACGGAGCCAAGCCTCCTGCTCGGTGGCTCTGTCTGGGACTGCTAGAGGAATAGCTGCAGGCGTGACCTCTGGGGGTCTCTCTCTGACAGGAACGACCGGTGGTGGTGGTGTCCGTGGTGCTATATGAGTCGTCACCAAGTCCTCAATGGCCGTCATCCTGGCAATGAGAGGAGCCATAAGATCCACCAAGTACTGAGGAGCCTGCTGCGGCTCTGGTGGTGCCTGCTGGGGCTCGGACTGAGCTGGCTGCTGCTCTGATGGAGTCTGCTGTGACTCTGCCTGGGTAGCTCTCCTGGTACGAGGTCTACCACGTCCTGCCATCTCTCTGATCATAAGAAAATAAAAGTTTATGAGTCAAAATAAACTTCTATAAATAGCGTATCACAATACAATCTTCACAACATATAGTATTCACACAAAATACTTTAAATTTGCAAAATAGTTATCATAAAAAAAAAATTTCCTCAAATTTTGAGGTATACGCATAAGTCGTCCTTACTCATACTAGGAAATCCCTACGGACTCTATACATGAATCCTAGGAAACTCTATCCTAGCTCCACGACTCGACACAGGATGATCCTAAGGATACTGGAACTAGAGCTCTGATACCAACTGTGACGCCCCTGGGTTCACACAAGGCTGCAGTCCAAGGTAAAACCAAAAATGTCAAACCTGCTATGCACCACACCGTGCAATAACATATTTCACCATCACAATTAACATCTGGTACAAAAGCAAGTAAGAGATACTACAAGAGATAACTGATGAAACGATAGAGATCAAATAGTATTCCATCATCCAACATACAGGAATATAAAGTCAATGTCTGAAATGAACAAACTGGAGTTCTTAATACATCCCAAATACAACAAGTCTGAGTAAAGGAAATAAGGCACACAGCCTTTACAACATCTAGAATAAAGTCCTCAAATGTCTAAACAAAGTCTATAGTGGAGCTCCAAAATAAAGCATAGCTAGAATAGACAGTCGAACACTAAAGTGTGTCGTCATCAACCTGCGACTCTCCGGGCTCCTGGCTCGTGACCTGAAAGGGGGAGGGACAACGAGCGTCAAAGCGCTAGCGAGCAACATCACAACCAACCCCAAGGGAGAGGGCTCATTGTATAAGAAAAATACAGTTATCACAAAGTATATATATATATATAAACAATTACCCTAACAATAAACAATGGGTCTTAGTATTTATGAAGTTTCAACACGGGCATAGGTACGTCGAGCGAAATAATCCAAACAAGGAAACCCTCATGTATATACCTTGTATCCCAAATTGAAAATCCTTAAGTACCAAACCCGGAGTCTAATATGTAAACAGAAATAAGCAAAAAGAAAATACAACATGTCTCCTAACATATATATATATTGTATTATGTGACGTCCCACATAATTACCATGTCGTATTTGACATAAGTGTCATATCATACTCTCAATATATGTGGTGTCATATTCTTCATAAGTGTCATGTCATAACCCATGTGAAATGTCGCATGCATGGTTAATAATGATGTCCAGTACATGAATTAGATATAGAGATTTCCCAACACATGAGATAAATGGATAATTGCCCAACACGAGGACTGAAATGGATTATAGTCCAACACGAGGACTTCTATGGATTATAGTCCAACACGAGGACTGTGCAACTGAGCAAGTATTAGTGATATACAAGGTATGGTTTACTTATGCAAAACTCACACTCAACTCGTCGTGTGATTCTAGGCAAGTATTTCAGGCCATCTATCATGCATAGATGCTTAGTACAACTGAAGATCAAAGTTAGGTGATCGAGGCAAGCGCTCTAACGAGTGTACTATACAGCAGAAACAAATAGGGCAGGAAAAACTGTGCGGCGGTCGACTTCAGAACCCACTCCGGTCAACCGCTCGCAGGCCTGAGAACTACTAGGCTCAGAAACTGAGCGACGGTCGACCGCAGAGGTCATGCCGGTCGACCGCCCAAAGCGCAGAAACGATTCTGCAGGAAGGAACGCGTGACGGTCGACCGCTGAGTCCTATGCGGTCGACCGCTGGGCGGACAGAACCTCATTCTGGGTTCTGTCAGCTACCGAACTCATACAAAAACTTGGGGATTTCTATACCCATTATACTATAACCTTTTAATAGAGAACTATGGCAATAAACAACAAGTTTAAATGGTTAAAACCTCATTATCAAAAATCCCAAACCTTAAACAACATGATTTTAAAAGTTCTTAAATAGTAAAAATGAGTTTAACTCTCCTAAAAACATTTCAGATCAAAATCTCATTTATTAAACATCATTAGTGAACTTTTTAAGACTGAAATATATGATTCTTACATCCCATGCCATAAGATCTACTTATCTACACAAAAATACGATTTTGGGCTCATAAAAAACCGAATAAAACTCAAATCCAAGCATAAATCTGAAAAGGGATGAAGTTGGGCGAGATGTTACTCGCCTATGATGAAAACGAAGCCCTAGATCTGAAGGGAGATGATCCCCCACGCTGAATCCACCAAGAGTTTGCTGAAAAGCCCTCCAAAGCTCCTCCAAATCACCAAGGAGTGAGAAACTAGGGTTTGAGGGGGAGAGAGGGGGCTAGGGTTCTGATTTCAGATGAGAAATGGGGCTCTTTAGGGTATGATAGTATATATACTAACCCCACAACCCGACCCGAACCCGACCCGAGACCCAATAAGACCCAACACAGAAAAACTCTCTGCCTGCTGTGCGGTCGACCACCGCGCCTTGCGCGGTCGACCGCACAGCAGGAGAAAAGTCTCCTGTGTGCCCGACTGCTGTGCGGTCGACCGCCGCGCATGTCGCGGTCGACCGCACAGCAGGACAACTGCCTGCTATGTCTGTTTGACATCCTGATGAATCCACTTGTTTTCTCCAACATAGAATTTCTTGCTAGGCTCCCAAACACTATTCATCTCATTTAATATATATATATGATAAATTTTCACAAAAGAATTATTCATCACTAATAATTCAATATATATTTATATATATATCTTTATAAAATTTACGGGGTTCTACAGATACCAACTTGATACGAGTCGCCGTACGAGCACCCTTTGGTCGCGGAATTACCAAAAGGTGGGTTGAGAAGAAGACAACTAAAACATAAGAACAATTCAGTATGGCGAAGAAAAATACCTTTTCTAGATTATGAAGAATCAATTATTACAAATCTCTCCCTCATAATCTCACTAGAATCGAGAACAACCTCTCAATCCTCTCTAAAACCTAATACAATGATTAGAATCTCTCTTAATTACCTCTGATTCCTGATTGCTTAGAAACCCTAAAACAATCCTTTATATAAGTGTACAAATGTGGATGGCAATCTGATAAATAACCAAGCCCAAAACCAACAGGAATTCATGTGAACAGAAACCCGACCAAACTAGGAAACCGTCGATGAGTCGACTCAAAACTACATATGAGTCGACTCAAGACTGATGAGTTGACTCATAAACTAATAAGTCGATCGAGCAGAAACTTTTGACAAAATGGCTGGGTTTCGTGAGTCGACTCATGACAGTCATGAGTCGACTCAACCTGATGAGTCGACTCATGTTCATGTATGAGTCGACTCATGAGCTGAAAACTAGATTCTTCAAATCTGTTGCTCGTCGTCTCGTTCCACGCTTCCACCTGCGTTCCACTGTACTGTTTTACATCCCTATTCTCATGCTATCATGAGAATTATCTATCCTCATGCTCCCATGAGGATATCTAAGCTCCCGAAGAGAAGATACACCCGTATCAGGGGGAAGCACGTTTTCTTGGGTTTTGGGGGCTGGAAGCATTTTTTCCTAAAAACAAACATAGGAAAAAAGCTCCCCCTATCAAAATGCCACATAGATTGTATGAAATAAAATACTAAGGCATTCATATGTGAGTAAAAACATATCAACTCACATACAAAAGATACCAAGTGAACACTTACATATGTATCATTACGACAAAGTGTTTATTCTCTAAACAAGATGAGAATACAATTAAGCTCACACTTTATAAGTTACAACCTCACAACCCCAATATACTATGTATGAAATATTTAAGCTCAAATGGGTGTATGTGTAAACAATGAGCAATAATCAAAACTAAACTCAATATGAAATCTAGCTTAATGAAATGGTTAACCAACAAAAAATGTATAAAGCTAGAAATTTAGTTTAGAGAAAACTTCTCTGTAAAACAAGAGTGAGAGAGATTGAAATTGAAGCCCAAACACGAAATGGATGATCTCTTCCTCTTGTGAAAACTTCTTCACATAAACTCTTGTAAAAACACACTTAAACAAACAAAAAACCTTGTAAAACTTATTTTAAAACTTTCTTAGATAGATTCAGAAGTTAGAGGATAAGGGGTATATATAGGAACCCCAGGGAACTAATAATAACCACTAAAAATATTAAAAATAATAAAATCTAAAAAATAGTCGAACTGTGCAACAATCATATTATGAGTCGACTTATGACAAACATGAGCCGACTTATGTTGTAATGAGTCGACTGATTATGTAATGAGTCAAATCAGTAGGCAAAAATCTCTAACTGTATAACACTTCATGAGTCGACTTATGAGTCGACTCATAACATGCACACATTCTGATATGAACAGTAAAAATCAATTTTAAATCCTCTTTAAAAATATCAAGTAAATTTCAAATAATATAAAATTTTGGAAAATATTTATAAACATAAAAATAAACATGTTACAAAAAGAATTTTTTAAATTGCATTTCTCATTTGTGAAAACTTATCATTTTGCAAAATAGTCCAAAAACACGAAGTCTCAACAACACATGATTTTGACAAAATATTTTCAAACAAGTTTGAAACTTCTCTTAAGTGGATTAATAGAATTTATAAGGAATGTAAAATAGTATAATCAAGTCTTTAATCCATAGGCATATTATTTTACAAACTTACAAAAATAATACAAAAACGAAAAACATGATTTCATTGATTTTTGAATATGTCAAAGCTTGAGTTTAACGAAATCATTGCAAGCACGTATAAACATGAAACAAATATGTGTGTATATAATTATATTAATTTGTTTCATAATTTTGTGGCTA
>NC_033795.1:25928755-25955976 GCF_001876935.1 Asparagus officinalis
AGCGTCAGGAGGAATAACATATACTATTTGATTGGAAATACAGTGACAGGTGGAGAGCTGACGATTTCTATTGATTCGAGTAGAGTGTGACATTTGAGGCTTGGTCATTCTAGTATTGATTTGGAAAAGGGTGCATCAACCTGCAATTTAAAGTTCAGTGAACATTTTGATGTGAGCAAGAAGACCGATGTTAATTTTAGCATCTCTATTCACCACACGAAGGGTCTTTTCGATGGAGTTCACGTGGGCATTTGGGGGCCTTCCAAGGAGGCATCATTGAGAGGTAATAGATGATTGGTTTTCTTTGTTGGTGGTTGTTCTAGGCATGTTTGGGTTGCAACCAAATCCTGATTGGATAAAGTCCTAGTAGTCTCCAACAGATTGAAGAAGTGTGAGATTAGCAGAAAAGTGAAGGTACTTCATTCTGATTTTGGTGGGAGGTACAAGAGGAACCTATTTCTGCATTTGAGATGAGCTTACGACATTTTGAGACACTTTGGTGGAATGGAAATCTTAGGACAACGAGATGAGATGGAAGATTTGGTGAGCTGTTCCTTGCTGGAGGTGGATCGACGTTTGATTTCAAGCATTGATTCTGGTGTTGAGGCTTCGACATATTTGGGTCTTCTTGGTTATAGGTTGTCGACTGCTACGATTGGAGATAAAACTCCATTGGATGTTTGGTCTGATAGTGTCACTTCGGTTGAGCCTTCAATGAGGGAGCTAATTAACTTTTAGCAGGTGGAGAGTTTTGGACAGACCTTAGATGTATCGCAGTGGGTGGAGAGTGATGCTACTCCACATTGGGTGGAGATTACTCCACATACTCCAGATCATACTGTATTATTTGGGATTCCAGCTGAGGTGACATAGTTAGGGGAACATTTAGATTTGAGTGCAGATGATGAGTTGGTTGATTCGAATACAATTGGTGGATATGATTTGAATACGGCTATTGGTTCACCTCAGGTAGAGGTATTTGATTTGTTTCACTTTGGGGCCATTTGGAGATCTATCAGCCGTAAATTTGTTGGTGAAGAGTTGATAACTTTTCTATTTGATTGAGGGCATTTGGAGGTTATTTGGGGAACTACGTGAATGCTTGATTCCTTGGGCAAAAGAATACGTAGGCAGCCAGTTTTGATGTAGCCGATTTGATGGGTAGATACCAACGTTTTGGAGAGTGTTCACATTCTTATTTGGGTCTTAACTTATTGTGGATGGAGTCCGTTGTCGTGATTTTGTTTCACTTCGTATTGGACGCAACAAGTGGGACATTTGATTTGGTTGGTGTCGGCTCAGTTTTGGGCAAACTTCAACGAGATGAAGAATTGTAGAATTGGAGACGAAGGCGACGTAGCTCAGGAAAATTGAAGCAAAAAATATTTTGAATGCTTCACGGTCGACCGCGAGTGGCACTAGGTCGATCGCGAACGTGCACGAACACATGAAAGTCTCTGGACTTTTTTTGGTCGACCGTGAGTGGTGCGGCGGTCGACCGCGAGACCCTGTAGTGCATTTTTTATTTCTATCATTTACCTTTTTTTATTTTTCACTATATTATTTTGCTATTATTATCATTACTATATTATATTATTAAAGAATGAATTATATTATTAAAGAATAAATATAATAATTATATAATTAAATAATAAAGAGAAAATGAGGTTTTTTTAATACGATCGACCACGACTGGCACGACGGTCGACCTCGATGCAGTTTTGGGCCTGGGCTTGGTTTCCTGCACTGTTTGGGTTTCTTATTTTATATAAATAGGAACACGATTTGTTTAGGGTTTATTGGATCATATTGATCACTTTTGGGGTAGCTTGAAGGAGGGTTTTGAGCAGAGAAAAGAGAGTTTTTTTCTGAGCAAATTGTTTGAGGGTTCTGTGAGATAAGAGGGTTTTGTTTGAGAGATTAGTTTGAGTGATCTTGTGATATCTATTTTGTACTCTCTTTCTCTATAGTGAAAACCCCTACCCTTCTTGCTCTGTGGACGTAGGCAATTTGCCGAACAATGTTAAACTTTGTATTTGAGTTTGTGCCATTATTGTTTGATTTGAGTTACATTCTCTCTCGGTGTTTGGTTTGGTTCCTCGGCGCACAATAAGTGGTATCAGAGCTCAACAGTTATCATGTCAAAAATAGCACAGACTTAGATGGTTCTCATAAGCATCTAAGGGGCTATTTGGTTCATTTCCTATAAACCTAAGTTTTGGAGAATACTCATGGGAAATAGGTTTCACAACATATTTTCATGTTTTCAAGCCTATTTCATAACTTTTGGGAGCAAATGAGCTTCCTTAAATTTGGGACCCATGTCATTATTATCTTTCTAGTGGGTGAGTCTCATATGCACAACATTTCTTTTTCTTCTCTCTCAACTAAACACAAGAAAAGAAAATCAAACACCTTCACATGAGTGTTTTGATTTTCTTTTCTTAGTTTCTTAGCTAACCAAGTAACCCCTAATACTCCTTGGAATCATGGAGCACCAACTTAGGTGGTGAAACTAATGCGTAACATAGACGCTAATTAGGAAAAATAAGAAGTGAGAACTTGCAAGAAAAGAGTGATTTGTATCCTTCCTTAAGGTTAGTAAAGATCTCTTCCCTTTTCGCATGAACATAGACTCATTAACCACGCAAAATCTCGTTTTTTCTGTGTTTTTTTATTCAATTGTTTGTTTTTTAGTTCATCATAAAGCTTTTCCCGCACTTAATCCTCACAACTGTATCAGAACAGTGTCGATTGTGAAGGCAAATCATAATGCTTCCTAGTACAAGACATACAAATTGCACAACGTATGGAGCTAGAAAATTAAACAAAACAAGTTGAAAAGCGACAATATGCTCTCTTAAGCCCGATTTAGATAATTTATATGTTAAGAGTCAATAAATTTCTATTTATTAAATCATATTTGTTTATTATTTAGGGAATAACTGTTGGATTTTTGGTCAAAATCATTTTTCAAAAAACGAGTTTTCAAACTATATATTTATTAATTACTGGTATTTTTTAGAAATCTTTAGTAGCGTAGCGGAAAGTTAAAGTTTTGGTGTTTCAAAAGGTCCTGTGTTCGAGGTGGAAAGCCGAGAATTGTTTTTTTAATTAATTCCACATAAGTTCTTGTGGGCTGTGGGCTCGTGGGCCCTGAGTCGTGGGCTTATAGGCCGTGGGTCGTGGGCTCATGGGCTTGTAGGCCAATGGGTCGTTGATAGGGGCTAATCGGGCTGATGCGCTAAGTGGCGCTTTGTAAGGGACACTTTTCACTTCACATGGAGGCATCGGGGTTAGGTGGCGCCACATTGGCTGCCACGCCATAAAGGCTGCCTCATAGCATGGGAACGCCACCCTCGCGCTCGCACAAGAGTGTGATCCTCACGTTCGCACGAGGGTGTGACCCTCACGTTCGCGAGAGGGAATGCGACCTTCGCGTTCACAAGGCTAGACGCGACCCTCACGTTGGGTAGAAACGCGACCCTCGCGTTCAGACGTTTCTACATGTAGCAATTAAAATTGCATGTAGCAATTACAACAATTAAGTCATTTGCTATTACAATCATAGTTGTCATTATGATTTGTAACAGTCAAAAGACCCTTGAGCTTAGAGGCCTATAGATAGATCCCCTTGGAGCAGCTCTAAAAGATACGAAAAATATATTAAAGTGTTTAAGCTGTTGTGCTACTACTGCAGAGTTTGAAAGCATACAAGCTTTAGTCTGTGCCCGAAGGAACAAAGCCCTGAACCGATAGGTTATTATAGATCGAAAGATCTTTGTCTTAACCAAAAGATTTTTGAACCGAAATGTTTTAACAGATCATAGAGATTTTTGCCTGAACTGAAAGGTTTTGAACTAAAAGGCTAACAGATCGAGGAGATCTTTGCCTTGACCAAAAGATCTTATAGATCGAGGAGATCTTGACAGTACATGGTCGGTGTACACCAGTGTACTATACTGTTATTTCTGAAAGCAGTTTGGCCTTGGGATCCTTGCACTGGAGTAGGCGAAATATTGCTTTAAGCATAACATTTTATAAACGCACAGTAGCTAAACTTAAAAAAAATTAAAATATAGTACTTCAGCTCTCTAACAGATTTATCTATTTTACTTCAGATTTAGCCACATGCGTCAACAATATTAAAGTAATAATTTTTGATCTACCATGGATCTTGCGACGATGTGGGTTGTCTTAAGTTAGAGTTGACGGATCCAACTTCAACGCATAGTGTTAAAAAGTAATCTTCGGGATGCAACTCCTAAAAATATATTATGTGGTTTCTGAGGAGAAACCCGAATCTTACGAAGATTCTGAGTCTGAAGCCTCTTTGGCTAGAGATGATCACTTATGCAGAAGTTATCTCCTTAACTACCTGGCTAATCATCTAACAGATGCTTACACCAACAAGGCCTATGCAAAGGAAATAAAGAATGCTCTGGAGGACCAGTACAAGGATGATGAGAAGTTGTCCAAATCTCACCTCATTGACAACTTTCTAAAATTTAAGTTTGAAGATGACATTGAGATTTTGCCTCAAGTCAAATAGCTTAAAAAGCTTGTTATGAAGCTGAAGGATGAAAAAAATCAATCTTTATCAAACCTTCATTTCTGGTGCAATTATCAACAAGCTTCCTCCATCTTGAATGTTATTCTCCATTGACATTCGGAGAAGGAAAAGACAGGTGCCTCTATCTGATTTGAAGAAGTTCATTTGAATCGAGGACGAGATTCAGACTCGTACAAAGATTGAGCTCCTTGCTAAGCAGAAGGCATCTGCTAATATGGTGGCTGCTAACTTTGAAAAGACTAGTAGTTCTTCTTCTAAGAAGAAAAAAAAGTCTTTTAACAAAAAATAATATATGTGTATCTTCTTCCTTGCTTCAGGAGCTTAGCGATCCTCATGGGAGCTTGAGGATAGACGATTATCAGAGTAGCTTGAGAATAGAAGCGTGGACGGAGTCATCGAAGGTGGCAAAAGTTGTCAAAAGTAGGAAAAATAGAAGAAATCAGGAAATGGAAGAACAAGCTCTGGCCGATCGACTGAATGGTTGACACCGGTCGACCGACAAGACCATATCGGTCGACCGATCGATAAATGTCGGTTGATCAAAAACATGCACGCTGTAGGGTCTAAAAACCCTCTCTCTAGCCGGTCAACAGAACCAAGCAGGCCGATTGACCAGATCGCATTTCCTGGATGAATCTAGATTCCTTTTGACACAGATTCCAAGTTCTACTGGGCTTGGTTATTTACGAGATTATCATCCACGTTATTAGACATATAGATAAGGATTGTTTAGGGTTTCTAAACATCAAAGTGGATTTTAAAGAGAGATTCTAATCAAGAGATTAGGGTTTAGAGAGAATAGAGAGATTATTCTCTATTCTAGTAAAATTGTGAGGGAGAGATTTTGTAATCTTTTATTCTTCATAATCTAGAGAAAGTATTTTCCTTCGCCACTTTAAATTTTGTGTGTTCTTACTGTTATCTTCTTAACCGCGCCTTTGATAATTCCGTAATAAAAAATGCTCGCACGACGACTCGTATTAAAAAGAAGAACCAGAATCCGAAGAACCTGAATGTTCAGAAGAAACAGTTTGTGAAGCGAGGGACATCTCTGGTTGATGGTTAGATACAATGTGAAGAGAACAACACACAATGTGAATCAAGTTGACAATTATGTGGCTATGCTCTTTCAGGTGACAACTCCCAGCAACATCTCTGGTTGATGGTTAGATACACGTTCTACCTGTCATGTCTGTTCCAACAGAGATCAGTTCTCTTTTTATGTTATTACCAAAAAGAACGTATCAATGGCTGATTGTTCTATAGTTCATGTTATTAGAACTGGGACTGTAGTGTTGACTCTCTCTTCAGGGAAGACTCTCACATTAAAGAATGTGAATTATGTTCCCTCAATTGCCAAAAACATAGTCTGTGAAAGCATGCTATGTGATGCATGTATGAGGCTGGATTTTCAAGGAGGAAAGGTTGTGTTATCATTTAAGAAAATATATTTTAACAGTGCATATCATACTGATAGTATGTATAAGATCAGTACTATTGTACCCAACTCAGTTATAAATAAAATATTCTCTTCTGTTTACTCCTCTGTGTTATAGCACAATAGACTGGGACATATAAATTATAGAAAACTATTTAGCATGGAGAAGTTAAGATTACTTCCAAAATATGGGGGTAATAAACCTTAAAAGTGTGAAGTTTGCGCGCAAGAGAAGCTAACAAGGAAGCCCTTTCCAAGTGTAACAAGGAGTACCAACCTGTTGGATTTGATTCATTCAGATACTTGTGACTTCAAGAGCTTTGTCACTCGAGGCAGCATGAAGTACTTCATCACCTTCATTTATGACCGTTCTCGCTTCTGCCATGTCTACCTGCTTAAATCTAAAGAGGAAGCATTCAGCAAGTTTGTAGAGTTTCGGACTCGTGTGGAGAAACAACTTGGACTTCAGGTGAAAACACTCATGAGTGACAGAGGAGGAGAGTATTGATCTAAGGAGTCGGAAGCATACTTCAATGAGCATGGAATCATTGCTGAAACCACTGCTCCGTATTTTCTACAATATAATGGGATTGTAGAAAGGAAGACTTGCACATTGACCAAGATGGTGAATTTGATGCTAATCATATTTGGTCTACCTACCTGCTATTGGGGAGAGACTTTGCTGATGGCAAACTAGATTTTGAACAAAATATCCTATTCCAAAATTAACAGTACTCCTCATCAGTTATAGTTGGGATATCTAGATCTTTTGGATAGTCTCAAAGTGTGGGGGTGTCTCGCATATGTTTGAGTTTTAGATATCAAAAGGCCTAAGCTCGGAACAAAGACAAACATGTGTGTGTTTTTTAGCTTTGCTAAAGATAGCGATGCTTACAGATTCCTGGATCTTGGAACCAACTCCGTCATTGAAGCTCGGGATGAAGAATTCTTTGAGGATAAGTTTATAAAGGATAAATGTTTATTGTTCAAAGATATACCAGAGAATGCTGGTACGTCAGATGCACCAGAGGTCATTGAAGCTCAGGATACAGAATTCTCGATCAAAGATATACCAGAGAATATTGGTATATTAGATGCACTAGAGAAGCCAGTTTTGCGAGAAACTAAAAGTGTTAATAATAAAAGAGTTACTGAACCATTTTCAAGCGTGTCAGGAAACAGAAAGATTTTGGAGATGACTTCATCACCTATAATGTGGAAGGAGATTCACAGACTTTCCAAGAAGCAATACATTCAACATATGCTCTTCTGTGGAAAAAAGCTATAGATGATAAGATTGATTCATTGATCTAAAATCATACTTGGGAGCTGGTGAATGTACCTGAAGATGCAACGCCTATCAGTTGCAAGTGGATATTCAAGAAGAAGCTTCATTCTGATGGTACTATTGAGAAGTATAAAGCAAGACTAGTGGTGAAAGGATTCTCTCAGAGAGAAAAAATAGATTTCTTTGATATCTATGCACCAGTCTGCAAGATCACTACCATCAAAGTGCTTATCATATGGACAACGATAAAAAGGTTTGTCATACATTAGATGGACGTGAAGACTGTCTTTTTCAATAAAGATCTCACAAAAGAGATCTACATGGAGAAACCAGAATGACTTGATGCCCTAGCTGGTAAAGTTTGTAAACTTGTTAAGTCTCTATATGGACTTAAACATGCACCGAAACTTTAGCATGAGAAGTTCGATGGGGTTGTTTGCAACAATACATATCAAGTCAGTGAATTTGATAAGTGTTCATACATCAAGGTCACTGAAGGAAAGGTGGTGATTATCTACCTCTATGTGGATGATATGCTTATCATCGGGAGTGATTTGGAGATAGTAATATCTACCAAGAAATTTCTCTCAGCACAGTTCAGCATGAATGACCTTAGAACTGTAGATGTGATTCTCGGAATCAATATCATATACTCTGAAGAGGGTATTGGTTTGTCCCAACCTCATTATGTCGAGAGCATGATAAGAAAGTATGGCTACTACGACCTGCCAGAATTGTCAGTGTCGTATGATTACAACAAGAAGCTTTGACCGAACACTGGAAGACCAGTAGAGCAGCTAAGGTACTAAAAGATTATTGAGAGTCTTATATACGCAATGAGCTGCACAAGGCCAGACATAGCATTCGTTGTAGAAATATTTAGTAGGTTCACAAGTAATCCTTGAAAGCTTCATTGTTAGGATGCTATTCAGAGATTGATGAGATACTTGAAAGGAACTATAGGTCTGAGCCTATACTACACTGGATATCCAGCTATAATCAAAGGCTATTCAGATGTGAGCTAGTGCTCAGAACTAGATGAGTGCAGATCTACTGAGGTTTTATCTTCACCATCGGTAGAGCTGTTGTCTCGTGTACAGTCATCGATGAAATCTGAGTTCTTCGCACTCTGTGCTGTAGGAGATGAAGCTGAGTGGCTCAGTTATTTTCTTTGATACATTCTATTGACAGAATTACAAGGCACAATTACTATTTATTATGATAATTAGGTGGCGAGTGCTGTGATAATGAACTCAATGTTCAATAGAAAGAAGTGGACCATTCGTCTGAAGCATGGCTATTTGAGAGAACTCATTTGCCAAGGAGTCATCTTTGTGATTGACCTCCGCTCTTCAGAGAATATGACTGATCTTTTCGCTAAGGGTCTAAAAAAGGACATAGTTGAAAGGACGTCTGTTGGAATGGGTCTCAAGTTTTGTGAGTCTTACAAATACTTACCACGTACATCAAGTTATTAGTTCAAAACTTATACTACTAATGATAAGATAATTGGTTCAAAAGTCAAGTAAAATTTGTAAAGTTTGGTGGGTCTTACAAATACTTACCATTTACATCAAGTTATTAGTTCAAATTTTACGCTACTAATGATAAGATGATTGGTTCAAAAGCCAAGTAAGATTTATAAGTAAAATACTATCATGGTATATAGGATAGCTGTTAAGTCTTAATGAGTCCAAAGCATTTTGAATGCGGGCTGTTGGATAGGTAACATGCCTAAATGACTCACTGATGATCCTATCATGTAAAGGGGATAACTGTTAAACCTTAATGAGTCCAAAGTATTTTAGATGCGGGGTGTTAGATAGGAAACACGCCTAAAGGACTCACATAGAATCCTATCATGAGAGAGGATGGCTCTTAAGCCTTAATGGGTTTAAAGCATCTCGGATGCAGGATGTTTGATAGAAACATGCCTAAAAAACTCACCTATGCCTAGGTGGAGATTTGGTCGTCTCCTATGATGTCTTGTAAAAAGATACCTAGAGCCCTAGCAGAAACCATGACATGCACATGGCTATAAATGTGCAAGGCAAAGGCAAAGGCAAGTGTAGTTCAAATGAAATCTACCACAAATGAGTTTAATCTTGTGTGATCACTGTATTTTTAGACATGTGCTAGTTCAAGTCTCCGTGATACCATGCATCTATATTTTATTCAGTTGGTCTAAGGGGGATTCAAGTCCTTGCGATATCTACCTTATGCACAACGATTGAAATAACGACTTCGTTACACGATACTAGTTTAAAAACTTGTTGGGGATTGTTGGATTTTTTGGTTAAAACCACTTTTCAAAAAATAAGTTTTCAAACTATGTATTTATTAATTACTGGTATTATTCAGAAATCTTTAGTAGCGTAGCAGAAAATTAAAGTTTTGGTCTTTCAAAAGGTCATGTATTCGAGGCTTGCCAATGACATGCCGAGAATTGTTTTTATTCAATTAATCTCTCATAAGTTTTAGTGGGCTATGGGCTCGTGGGCCATGAACCGTGGGCCCGTGGGCCAATGGGCCGAGGATCGAGGCTAATCGGGCTGAGGCGTTAAGTGACGCTTTGTAAGACGCACTTTGCACTTCGTACGGAGGCAACCCCTTGGAGCAGCTATAAAAGATACAAAAAATATATTGAAGTGTTTAAGCTGTTGTGCTGCTGCTGCAGAGTTTAAAAGCATGCAAGGTTTAGTATGTGCCCGAAGGAACAGAGCCCTGAACCGAAATGTTATTACAGATTGAAAGATATTTGTCTTAACCGAAAGGTTTTTGAACCGAAAGGTTTTAACAGATCAATGACATATTTGCCTAAACCGAAAGGTTTTGAACCGAAAGGTTTAACAGATCGATGAGATCTTTGTATTGACCGAAAAGTCTTATAGATCGAGGAGATCTTGACAATACTTGGTCGGTGCACACCAGTATACTGTACTGCTGTTCCTAAAAGCAGTTCGGCATTGGGATCATTGCATCGGAGTAGGCCAAATATTGCTTTAAGCACATCATTTCATAAACGTACAGCAGCTAAACTTGAAAAAGTTTTAAAATATAGCACTTCAGCTCTCTAACAGATTTATCTGTTTTATTCTAGATTTAGCCAAATGCGCTAACAATAACATAAATTTATTTTGAGCAATAGTTAAAAATATGATTGGTGAAGGATAACGAAATAATAATATCTTAAGGGAATTATGATTTTATCAATTATAAATGACACAAATAGATGACTGCAATTTTGGAATTATCTCTTTACGAAATAAAGGATCCGCTTTCAATTTACTTGGGGGCAGTTGGTTTCTTTACTTTGAAGCAGAGGGACCATTCATCTGAATGACATAAAAGAATGCGTGCAAACTTGTTTCTCTTCTTTCCTTAGAGCTATAGAGTCATGGAGCTAAGACAGCACTTAATTTATTTCTCTCCACCTTTATTCCTATTTAATTGAAGAACTATTGGCCTTTTTAGATCTCCCATAGATTTTGTTTGTTTTTTCGTCTGACTAAGACAGGCTAAGCTCTTATCTATCACTCAATTTTGTTGATCGGATCCACTACGAGACAAATATGCAATCTAAGTATGTGAGCTCCCAATCCCTTACGCTATCCAAATTCCCCTCCTCATGCGCTTTATTTCCCCACTTGCTTATGGGATTTTATATCATAGGTCTTCTGACTTGCAAGTCTTTATCTAATTTTCACATTGTGCATTTTATTCTTTAATTGTCTAATTAAAATTCCAAATGTACAAAACTCACTCAAAAGAATGTAGCTACTTACATGTTTCAAAATTATACAAAACTCGTCTGAACTATTGACAAATCTCATAATCGATGTTAACTTGTAAATTGATGGGTCTGAAATGAAAAAAAAACATTGATATCGATAATTTGGGAGGATAAAACACGACAATCAGATCATATTTCTCAGACTGTATATTCTCTAAGCTGTTGTTGTTTATGAGATTTTCCAAATAAGTCAAGGGGGCTTAGTGTTATTTTAAATTTCTCCAATTTATAAAATTAGAATTCAAGAAGATGTTGTGCAAATCCCCCCAAAGTGCAAGGGTCTTTTGTACTCTTTTTTGTATTTGATTTGGTAAGTGAAGACGAATAGCTTAATAGTGATTATTTGATTAATTCAATAGTTAAATGCGTGAATGTCAACTAGCATAACGTCTAGCAAGGGGATAAATTAATAGACACCTTGTTTAATTAGCTATATTCTTCGAGGGTCAAATTGAGTCTCAAGCGCACTAACAAAAGTTAGATAGTACTCCGTCGGGAAAAGAATGCAAACTAGATTTTGTTTTGACTTTTGCAAAACATAGATCAATAAAATATAGGAATTCACGGAGAGCAAACTTTAAAACGTACACCAAGATATTTGTGCTTGGATTAAAGTAAGTCATTCTAAGCCCAAAAATGATGTGAGATTCTATCCATCAATCCTCCTCCATTCTGGTTCAGGCAACGTGGGTAGTACTAAGTAGTAGCTTGAGCCAAAAGGTGATTGCTCACCTGCTCAAGGTATCGACGTGTCACTTGCTGAGTTATTGCTTACAATTCTTGGAGATAAGGTAATATAAGGGAATAAGGGCTTCATGTGCAAGTGGTTGAAGCTGGATGCAAAGGAATCAGCTTGAGTGGTGCTACATCTCGTTGCCCAAACATAAACCAATAGTAGTAGATAAGTTAAAGGTGAGTGGAGGAGGGGTAGATGTGATGGTATGAAGATATTGAGCAAATTTTATTCTTTTGCTTTTCCTTGGTAGTTCAGATACTTTGCATTGATATGTTAATTATGTTATTAAGATGTTTGGTAACTTCAAATTGAATTTTATGGTAATAGATGTAGTGTGGAGTTCACATTTAAGTATAATATTAGATTGAAAATTAGAAAGGGTAATGAATTTAATATAAATATAAATATGCCAATGGTTATCAAGTTAAGGTTTTTTGTATGGTTGGTATTCGATGACTATTCAGACTCAATTAACTTTCGGAGAGACCTGATTACTCCAAACAAGTTATATCAGGGTAGTCAATTTGTTACCAATTTGAGATTGAAATACAGTGTGATGCTTAAAGATATCCGAATGATGATTGTAATTTAATTGTTACATCACAATTTTATTTAGATACATGAAAATCATATGTTGTTGATATCATGTTCTGTTTCATGATTGTGATCGTCGATCAATACGTACCAAGACAATTAGTCTAATGTTTGGATAAAACTTTTGATTTATTATCCTTTGAGAATGTTGATAATTAATTGTAATGCTCCTTCAAGGTTGTCAATTTAGATCAACTTAAATTAACGAGAGAATGATGAATGATGCCCGAGATTATTTAAAAGAAGGACTAAGTCTAGCTAGAACATGCATAAAGGGTTATCCCATTGCTATTAGTAGTCGTACCTCTGTTCTATGTTTTTCGATAAAGACCGAGTCAGCGGACACCCGTCCACTTGGCTGATTGAAGTATACTTTACAAATAAAGAGGAAGTTTGATAGAAACTCATATGCTTGTAAGTTTTATTATTATTAATATTGCATATGTTCGTACAGCCACCGAGCCACGCTATGGGAAAAATATTTTTAGAAAGAGTAATGAACTAATTAGATAGAAAGCTGTGGTTAGTCCCTTAATAGATTGAGAATTTGGATTTGATTGGATCTCGATCTTTGCTTAAGACCTATTGAGCCTCTAAAGGGACATTATTATAAATAGATAATATAGATTGATATACATTAAATATCACTCATTACAGATTCAGCCTAGGGGTGCGAAGCGATCTGGATATATCTGATTCGATCCTACAACTGTAATTGAAACGGATGCGGATATGGTAACCAAATGTCTCAAACCAGTCGGATACAGTTACGATTTCGGATGTTGTTTCATACTTTTATCAGATATAGTTTCGATTACGATTTTGAATTAGGGCATCAGTACAATTTTCATATGCAGTCCGAATATCCGAATTCGGATATGGATTCTGATATGGATTTAGATATATACTCGAATATGGATTCAGAAATAGATTGGATATATGGATCTAAATACAGATATGGTTATAGATATGAATATTATTAGATTTTTTATTATCTTGATAATGATTGCACGTGCTTTGGGATGTGATCATATGTTTTTGGTTTATTGGATTGTGCTGTTATTGAGACAATTAATTGTACATTTTAGACTTATTTATAGTCAAATTTATGTTATACTATAATATGATTTATTTTTTATCAAGGGACATAATAAAATGTGGGGTCTTGAAGAAAAAGTTTCAGATTTTGTGTTACAATTCTTGTATAGTACTTTTTTGTAATTAACCGCATACAATTCTTGCTTTTGTGAGGTTTGCTTATGTTAGTGTGATTGAAATTTCTTGAGGTTTTACCAACTAAGACACTATTTTTTTAACCGATAACTTTTATTGTCCAATTAACATGAATTTTTTTGTCATATCCGGTTCACATCCAAGTCATATATATCTATTCCCTAAATATCTTATTTGTATCTGTGATCATATCATATCTAACCCGTATATGTTTTTATTTAATGTATATATCTTACCAAAAATAACTATATTTGTATCCATTTAAAAAAAACAAATATGAGTACAATAAGTGTCATATCCGGGCAGCATCCACACCGAATGCACCCTTAATCTTTAAATAACTTAATAGTTCAGTAAATCTTCTAGCCTATGCGAGACTGGTTTTCAGTATTTTTCTTCTAATTTTTTAAACATTTTAAACAATATAAACTTATATAACAAAATCTAATCAAAAAATAATTCCATAATTAAAACAAAAAATACGTCGCAGAACATGATGACGGTGGTTCACCAATCCGATGGTAGCCCCTTTAAGGCTCACCTTTATTCTCGATAGTTAAAAGCACATCTCAAGTTCAAACACTGGCACCGTCGAAAACAACCAAAATTTGATGGGTAAAATTGTAATAATAAAGGGAGCGCCTAATTTATCATGGGATGGAAGCGTACGGCAGTTAGTTGCTTGGGTGGGACCCAGGGCATAAAGCCCGCGCCGTTCCGTTTGCGGAGGCACGTGTGGGGCCCCGTAGCTCGACGCGATGTGAAATGTCGGGCTTTAAACCAGCACCACCGGCTGTCGTTCGCGGGAGTGCCACGGCTCGTTCCGATACTCGACGCGTGTAGTTCAACGACTGTGCTGAAAGAAAGCAGTTGACAATCGGCTCCACGTTTGCATAAACACCCTTTACATTTCCGAGAGGGTAATATTTCGGAAGGCACCGCTTAACTTTGGGGTAATTACAAAAAAAGTTTACTGAATGCTAAATATTAGAACGAATAACTTTAACTTTTAGATTTTAGCAATAAAGCCCCCTTTAACTTTGAGATTGTATCAAAAAATTCTTCGGGAGTATTTTGATAAAATCTCAAAGTTAAATACAAGTTTATGATAATCCCCATTCCTAAGAGGGGTTTCTTATATTTTGAAAGTTTTTTTAGGGGCCGGGTTGTTTGTTTTGTGGTGGTGGTGTGTGTGTGTGTGGGGTTGGGGGGAGGGGNTTTTATGATATTTTCAAGTCAAGGGGGATTTTATAATATTTACCCAAAGATAAACCCAAGCTTTTTATTAGGGAGTTTCACAAAACTATCGTAAACTTCGAAAAAAATATTTAATTCAATTAGAAATCCATCATCTAAAAAAATAAAGGTAACACCCTTCTCTTTTCTGCAATTGAATAATAGCAAATTCTTTTATAGAATTTATGAGGGAAATCAGAGTTTTATTTTTGTTTGGGAGGTTTCTTTTATAACCAATCTTAGAATCGAACCCAAGACCGTGGGAGTCAATATTAGAAGTTCTCAATAGTCTAGATTACTCATAATAGGTTTGGAGGTTCTTCTTTTACGATATTCCAATATGTGAAACTTTTCTAAATTTAAGAGAATTTTGTAAAACTCTGAGAATATTTGGGTGATTTTCTTTAAGATTCAAATTTCAGAGACTCACCCGAAAGCTGAAAGGTAATCTAGAGGAGTGTCTTAAAATTTGCCTAAACATTTCCTCTAATTTTGCTACCTTGAAAATTTTATATTCTTTTTCTTTAGAAATTAAAATAAAGGATATACCCTGTTCATTATATTAAAAAGGTTTAAAAGTATAGTTAGAAAAGTAAGATACAAATTGTATCCAAAAGTAACAAAAAAGGTTTAATTTTTTTTTTGAAAATTTTATATTCTAAGGAGAGGAATTAGGATGTCAGGGGTTCTGTGCTTATCACTTGTCAATTCTTCATTCCTTATTCCTCTTCACGAAATAATTAATGATAACTAATTTACTTGAGTAATTTATTTTCCCCTAAAAAAAATTTGACTATTTTATTTGATTACTGAAATAAATGGGGGTTTATTCTTCTCTCGGGTTGGGATTTGGAAAGGTTAGGATGTTGCTTAACGCATCAGGGGTTTGTTCCCTGTGCTTGGAGCGCGTGAGCACGTGATCCCGGAGGAATAAAGCGTTGGCATTAAGCTAAGCTGTGTATATATTAGAGTTTTTAGATGGCAAAGCCTAGATTTGTAATCGCAATATATCTTTGTCTAATTATTGCAAAAGCAAATTATTTTATAACGTTCCCTTTGAGGACAAGGATACGTCAAGAACTGATTACGATCAAGGAATTGAAAGACTTAGTAGAATTTTGAGATGGTATTTTATTTATCCAAGTGTATATATATACACAAATACATACTAATAAAATTGATTAAAAACTCAAATAGGGGGAAAAAAAACCATTTTTATGACCCTTTTGCAAGGATATCTATATATAATTTTTTTGTAGATTTGATGTTAGTTTTCATTTGTTAATATCAAAATCAATCTAATTAAGCAATTTGCAGATATGATAACTATCCATTGGAAAAAGATAAGTGACAAAATATTTTTTTCCATTTTCTAACTTTTAACCAGGAGATACTTTTTCGAACAAAACTTGGATTCCAAAACCAAACAATATATAACAGACTCCTTCAAATTTTCTAGTGGGCAATATCTTTCTGTTCTAAGTCAAGCAAGTTGTATAAAAGGAAGCTAGCATAGCAAGCAGTTGGTGAGTCCAAATCAAAGAGTGACTAAGTCATAAAATCTATGCCTCCTACTCTTCTTTTATCATGTTGTGATGATTAGAATGTGATAAGGACGAGAACGTGGAATCCATATACATATATATAGCCTTCGCCTATGAAGATATAATGCTGTAGAAAGTATACATATATATCCTTTTTGAGGTAGTAGCTGAGGAGGGAGTATCAATCAAAATCAATATTATTGGTAAACTTATGATTGCTTGGGGATCAGAACGTTAACCAATTAAAAAATAACATGTTAAAAAAAATAAATGTAGCAGAAATGAGAATGTTACATGGTGGTGTGGATATATGCTAAAAAATAGGATAAGAAATGATTGCATCTATAGTAAATTAGATGTTGTTTCTATTAATAATAAAATAATAGAGAATCGACTAAGGTGATTTGGTCATGTACCACGGATGTCTCTTAATGTACTGATTATAAAAGTGAAAATATTATAATTAACGGGGGCCAAAGAGATCTAGAGAAATGCCTGATAGAACTTGATTAAAAATAATTAAGAATAATATGATAATAGTTAACTTCACGGAGGAGATGACAAAAAATTTAATGGAATGAAAAAAGAGGATTCATATAGCTGATCCTGAACGTTGGGATAAAAGCTTTATTGTTGTTGTTGTTATGATTATTTGTGTAGTAATCCAGAGCTAAGTGCAACCAAGAAAGGAAGTTTTAGCTTGATATGGTTTCTCGCAAACATGATGGGATGAGAGGAATTAAGACTCAGGGGAGTCTTCAAGTTTGAAACACTTATTCCCCCCCAAAAAAGACAAACTATAAAGCAGAAAACAATGACTTAGAAATTTAGTTCATTTCTAATAATAATGGTAATCATGGACAGGTACTTGTTTTATCATTGTCATATATCAACGAAAAAGGATAAAGATGACTGGAAATACTTTCCGTTCAACATATTATCTTGGCTAAATATCAAATACCCCTCTTAACTTCAAATGATTATCAGATAAACCCCATAACTTTCGAAAATATGAGAAACCCCCCTTGAGTTTAGGGATTATCAGAAAATCTCCTTTAACTTTAAGATTTTTTAGAAAAAGTACCTCCTAAAAATGTAAACCCCACATATTTCCTTGGCAAAAATATCCTCTTGCGTAATTTTACATACCGCCCATGTGAAAATTACAGTCATCATTGTTTAGGGGGGTTTCTTGTTAAAGATTTAAAGTTTAAGGGATTTTCTAATATTTTAAAAGTTATGGGGTTATTTGACAATCGTCCAAATTGAAGAAGTTTTCTATTTAGCCTATTATCTTCCCGAATACCCATATTAAGATAAAAGGAGAGAGGACAAGCTTATTTGTACTTTTTTTTACGGGAAGAACATCATGCATGCACAAATTATACTTACTACTATTTAAGGCAAAAAGATCCGGATGTTTTATCACGATAACAAATATAATACTTGCAAACTAAACTCTTGATTTGATTTAAAAACAGTTGATTCTACACCTAGCCACAAGCCATTCATTATCCATTTCATTTAAAGATCTTCAAAATTGAGCAAATAAAAAAAGAAGATAAAAATACATAAAGACCAATGACATTTCAGTCAATCACATTTATACAAAATAAACGTAGACCTTAAGTTAGGAAGGGCCTTGCCAATAATAATGGTCACACAAAAGCATAAGACATGATGCAAACAAGTGGAATCCCTCTCTACTTCTAACGCGTTGTCAATCAATCAAACCCCTAGTTCTTGAGTGCAAATTTAATCTCTTTGATGGTGAGGACAAACCTAGCTAATGATAGCTTTCAACCCCTTATACTATTTTATCCACTTTAGGACGTCAATTCACTAGGGTTTACAGAACATCATACAAGGGGTTGTTCAGATTTTGAGCTCGATAACATGATTAGGATTAGGTTGATATCTAACCCTATAATTGTGGGAGTAGTTTGTTGATGTATTTATCTCTTACAAGTTAGTCAAAGATTTCAGGCATGTTTGTTGGTAGCTCAACAACAAACAATGAGTGAATGCAAAGAGAAAAGAAGAGATCGGATTGTTAGCTTATTAGGACCATGGATGTCACCTACTAATACTATGTATACTTATCATTGCAAATTAATGTGTGTTTGATTTTACGCGTTATACGTCGGACATGTGAGCCCGTTAGGGTCATATAAGTTGTAGGACCCACTGAGTATAACATATTGTTCGGCTCAAATCACTACCACATTTAGCTAATGTTACACTCGAGTCTATTTACTTAAAATTTGGATCCTTTCAACTATGAAAAAGCAGTGGAAACTAGAGAGACCACTACTTTTTATACTAACGATTAGTTATTTAGTTAATGATTGAGACTTATTCTAAATTTGGCACTCACTATACCGTCATGTATTGCAATCATTCCTAATTTTTTACTTATTGTTCGCTCAAATTGGGTGATGAAGACATCGCCGCGACTTGGGCTTCGAATTAGTAGAGAAGGAATCTAGTCTGCTGATGTGAGATAAATAATGCAAAGTTACAAATGCACAACTATTAAGTTATAATAAACAAAGATATTGAATCCATGAGAAATGTGTTGTAGAAAATAATCTAAATTGATTCCTAGAGTTGTGTGTGGACAAATAGGAGTGAAAGAGAGGAGATATAAAGAGAGTGTGATTATTTGCAAATAAAAAGAAACTAGAAAAGAGGGAAGAAAAAGAGTGACAAAAAAGTCAAATGAGAGCAAACAAAAGGGAACAAAATCAAAAAAATAAGAAAATAACCACAAATAGAAAAAAATCAGAACAAGTAAAAGATGGAGGAAATTAAGAGAGAAATGAGGAATATAGAATTAAATCCACTAGTTGATTTTATTTAGGATTTACGAACTACTTTCTTCTTTTATCATATTTTACTTTAAATTTATTAAGAATAAACTATTAAACCACTTAGCAAAAACACAACCTATCAAATTAATATCCAAACAAAAATATTATTCATGAAAAGAACAAACAACTAGATAGTAATTCTAAAATTCATAAGTATAACCTATCAAACTACTCAAAATAACTATAGATTATCAAATTCTTATTCTACCAATATATTAGTTGTCTAGTTGATTATTCTAAGAATGATCATTTTGAGTGCAAGAGAGCAATTCACAAATCATAAAAAGAAAACAAACTAGTTCATATAATTCTAGAATTCCTACAAGAATTAGTTTCTCATTTTGCAAAATAAAAACATGAAAATAAAAACATAAAAGAACAAGGGAAAAAAAATCTAAACTATAAGAAAATAAAAACTAACTATAAAAATAAGAACAAGAGCAAGAAAATAAAAAATCTAAACTATGAGCATAAAGAAAATATAACTAATAAAAATAAAAGAGCATAAAAGTGAATTTATACTATAAGAGAAAATGCATAAAAATAATAAAAGAACATAAAAAATAAAAAATAAAATAAAAGAGCATGAAAGTAAATCTAAGCTACGAGACATGAAAATAAATCTAATCTACCAGCATAAAAAGAAAATAAAACCCTAACCATGAATTTCTAAAATATGAAATTAAAAAAAACTTACATTGTAAGAGGTTGTCCCTTTTAAAAGAAAATCTTCATCTTCATCTTAATCAATAAAGAAGAGGAAAAAAATTTAAAAGGTGAAAAAATATTTTTATTAATTGTAAATAATGTTTACAATTTTAAAAAGTCTTCTCAATTAAGAGTAACCCTTCTCTATAAATAGAGATTATTACAAAATTTTCTACACTCTCAAATCCTCACTCTACATCTCTATTTATAGAAAATAAGAATCTTTCACATCCCTTAGATTTATTTTGGCCCCCCAAGTAACTCTCACAACCATGAGATTTGGCTTAGACCCAAAGTAGTCCTTGTAACCATAGGATATCTCAAAAATAATCTACACCCTTAATTAAATACTTGAGAGATGGCCTATGTGGGCTTTATTTCTTTAGTATTTAATTCATTTAAGACTCTTGGCTTTCTCTTAAATGTTCTTGGGCTTCTTAAATTTAGCTTGACCATCAAATAATTGAATATATCATTTAAGTTCAAATTTCTATCATAATATATTGCTCTTAATAAATTCCAGAATCTGCTAATTTGATGGCTACGTCTCGTCGAGATAGGTGATTTTTTATATATAATATGTTGAATTCTGCTTTCCGAATTGAGAGATATCGCCTTTGCTTTGCGGTTGACCATCATGAGCACGAACTTGATTTTATTCCAGATTTGATTTGATTATCAATTAAAGGCCAAATTATTAATAATTACTAATAAAAAAGTGATGAGTGTTGAGATTTTGCATCTAAACTTAGTAGTGGACTTCAGATTTAGGCATTCTAGATTTTATTAGAGATTTTTTAGGCTCAAAATAATCTTCATTTGAGCTCTTATTCAATAAGTCTTATTTTCCTGCAATTTAAGAGAAAACAAGTTATTAGTGATATATTTATTTAAATAAAATAGATAATAAGGGTATAAGTGATGATCATATGCCTCCACACGTATACTTTTTCTAGTCCTCTAACAAAGAAAGAAAAATTCAAAAGAAAGAAAATCTTAACTCACTTTTACAGGAACTGCATTTATATTTAGCACATACAATAAGTATTTAAACCTTTGGGTTACCTTAATAGACGAGTTATAATCTCGTGAGGGTTTATAGTTAATATACCTATAAAATTCGGTCAACTTGCCAATTTAAAAAAGTCAATATATAATTAATTTACTTGATTTATTTAAACAATTTAATTGAAGCTAGTTTTTACTCAAAAAACATTTTTATGTATAACTCTAAAGTAAATCTCTTAGAAAATCTTTTCATATTTATACGAAACCAAGTCTAACTTAGAAATTTAATTAAAAGTTTTCAAAAGAATATGCTACTCTTTGTATTAAACAATTTTAGGTATCTTAATCAATTTATTTTTAGGATAATATATAAGGAACATATATACAAATATAACTATATATATAAAAAAATTGTTAGTATTTTTATCTTTTTTGATTATCTTTATTCCTTGGTGACTTTATTCTACTTTATCGAGCTTTTTAAGTGACCAATTAACAAGTTTTGGGCTAATGAATCTCAACCCAATTGGACTTAGGTCATTAAACATAAAAATACTTCTCGGGCATAATCACTTGATTGACTTAGGTTTAGTAAAATAGAACCACCTTGGAGTTCAAGATAATTTTTACCGATGCCCATTTTTCACACTCTTCTTTTTGTTAATATTTTTTTATAATATGTATATGAGTATATGTATATGTATATACGTGTACACACACACACACACTAAAAATATTTAGATGAAGGGAACTTGAGAAATTTATTTTCCACTCAAAGCTAAGTATGCAAAAAAAATATTATTTTAATTATAAGTCTAAGTTGGACTATAGTGGAATATACTACTTTAAAAATCATTCCTTAAGGAATTTATTTAGAGTAATCATAAAAAGGCTAACTTAAATATAAAACTAACTAAAGATTAGAAAATATAAAATTTATCAAGTAGATTAATTATTAATTAATTCTATTAAGTTCGCAAGTGATATTTTTTTATAAAATAGGAAGAAGAAAAATTGTAAAATAAAGAGAAAAAACAACTAGTCCCCATCCGAAACCTAAATTTTACATTTTCCTCAATGCAAACACTATAATGTACAAAGTAAAGCATGTTAGGACTCATGTTTATGAGCCTACATCTCTAATCTTGTTTTAATGATTACCAAACAATTTCTAATCTTATTTCTAGCATTTGTGTTTGTATCCAATATGCAATCAAGATATATTTGAGCATAATAAGGATATTGTTGGAGGATTGAACAGAATATGAGCTACAACGATGATATCTTGGAGGTCAGAGGAAAAATAGGAATGAAGCCACTTGCTATTCAAGTTAGAGTCAATACCGTGATTCATCTGCAAACGAAGACGGGCTCATTGAAGACCTTCTAGCTTGGGTATATAGTTTCTAATTTAGGTTTTATACTTTGTGTATTATACTTACAAGCTTAACTCACACACACGTTTTTGAGAAAACATCAAAGTTTTGGGTTATTGACTTAACAAAAATGTTTTACATCTTTATCAAGTCTATTAATCTACTCAAAAGTGTTTTAAAATATGTATACAATTATTGTGTTAAAATCAAGCATTTATGAACATGTATTTTTGACATTTTCACAAATCAATGATTTTTCATAAATATGAGGTGCTATATGAAAAATTCTTTTTCAAACAAGTTTATATTCATGTTTATAAACATTTTCCAAAATTTTACATTTTTGGAATTTATTTGATATTTTTAAATGGTGTTTAAAAATCAAATTTTTGCAAATCAGTTTCTAAAAATCCTATATGTCAGTTTTCGGTTGATCGAACAAGCCTTGCTAGTCGACCGACCGAAATCAGTTTTCTCAGCTTTTTTTCTCAGGATTCCTCAGTCGACCGATAATTTTGTATGTGGAAGGACATATATATTTTGACCGATGGTCACCCTTCGTGACTCGAGAGATTAATTGTATGTGGAAGGGGCATATATATTTTGACTGTCTACAAGACACCCAAGTTTTTAAGGTCATGCATTTGACTTGTAGCGGAGATCAAAATACTTTGGGTAATAGTTAGAGGTGTACTGTTAAACATGGCTTTTGTTGTTATGGATTCATCTTATGTTGAATACTCAGTTGTATCTATGTGTCCTCTTACACTGAGGACGTGAATAGAGTTCGTCCTCGTCCAACTCTATATTTGGAATAAAGTTGAAAATGCCATTTAACCCATATTTGGAATGAAGTTAGCATAGCTGCTATAGTGTAGCAGGATGTTAGCGTAGCTGTTAGAGCGTAGCCAAATGTTAGCTTAGCTGCTGGAGGGTAGCTGAATATTGTTGTAGCTGCTGGAGCATAGCCAAATGTTTAACCATAGTTTATATTCATACATAGCTAGAGTATTCCATCATCTCGACCGAGGTAGGGAGATTCATGATGTTTATAGTTCAGGCTCTTGAGTAGTTGGAGCATAGAAAACAGTGGATACTCATGTCCCTATTGGAGTCTACACAATTTATGCTCTTAAGACGTTGGAGTGTGGATAAATAGTTTATACTCGTATACTCATTAGAGTGTAGGGAGTAGTTTAACCTTGTATACTAGTCAGAGGTTAGAAAGAAGTTTAACCTTATAATCCTGTTGGAGGTAGGAGAGATTAACAGAGGAATAATGTTAACTGATTAACTCAAAAGAGGTCTGACAAAGGTGTAATGTTAACTGGTCAAGTCCAAGGGTACATACTATTTAGAGGTGTAGTGTTAACATGATAGTATGAAAAGTCGACAGAGGTGAAATGTTAACTGATTGACGAATTAAGATGATACCGGTGTAATGTTAGAGTATCTGGTTTTGTAGTATGTGTGATGTTCAGAGGTGTAGTATTAACATAACAATACCAGAGTTTGACAAATGTGTAATGTTAAGGTGCTAAATAAAATAACCGACATAGATGTAATGTTAACCAGTCAGGATCAAGGGAATCAAAGGGATAATTACCATTTGAAGTGTAATGTTAACTTAACGGTAACAAGATCAATAGATATGTGATGTTAACTAGTCGATTATAGAAGGAGGATTGATGTAGGTGTAATGTTAACCAGTTAAGTCCGAAAAGGAAGTTGACAGAGTTGTAATATTAATCGGTTGAAAGAATAGCTCGAAAGAGATGTAACGTTAACCAGTCAAATCATATGGGTGCAAAATGTTTTGAGGTGTAATGTTAACATGATGGAGGCAAAGTTTTTGGAGTTAAACAGAGGTGTATTGTTAAATTGATGACGATGGAGATTTTTGCTGGGATTTTAGATCAAGATGATCAAGAAAGTAAGTTGAGATTTTATTCTCATGGTAAGAGGTGAAAACTTAAATGTGACCGATAACTCTGTGGGGAGATGAAGAAGGGCTTGAATTAAGGAATGTATTTCTTAAGAAATTTCCTATTAATTGGTGCCATGAGCCTGTTACCATTTGAGTCAATGATGCAATATGTCCCATTTGAGTAGTTTGTCTCTACTAAAAACTGACCTTTCCATTTGGGTTGGAATTTGCCTTTAGTCTTGTTCATCATAGACATGGGTTGATGAATAGCTAAGACTAGGTGTCATTCTTTAAAGGATCATTCTCCGACTCTCCTATTGAAGGCTCTTGGATTCACTAGTGAGCTTTAAGTCTCAATTTATCCAGCACCTCTAACTCTTGGAGATGCCTTTGATGATGCACCTTGGTTGTCATCTTTGCTGTAAGAGCAATTCTTAATGACAAAATTTAGATCCCTAATGGTATCACCGCTTTACATCCGTGTACCAAGGCAAAAGGCATAGCGCCTGTGGGAGTGCAGACATTTTTTGATAAGCCCAAAGACACTCTCCAAGCTCTTGTCCCAATCTTGTTTGTTGGAGGAGATGAACTTCTTGAGAAGCTTGATAATGTTCTTATTGAATGCTTCAGCCAGACCATTAATCATCAAATTGTATGGCGTAAAAGTCACATATTAAATTCTGAACTTATTGCAGGATTTGAAGAACGACCGACTAATGAATTATGGACTATTGTCCTGGACAATCCCCTAGGGGACGCTGAATCGATAAATCATGTGATATTTTAGGATTTGACCATGTTGGAATTCTTCACTTCCCTGAGCAGGATTGCTGTGAACCACTTGAAGATATAATCAGTGATGGCCAGGATGAACCAGTGACCTTTGGTGGATGATGGGCTAATTGTCCGATGACATCTATTCCCCACATCTTGAACAACCATGAGACAATGGTCGGATGTAATTCTTCTAGGGGTTGATGAAGGAAGTCAGAAATGAATTAACATGCACAACATCTTTGACATAAGCCACTTTATATGCAATCATCATCAGCCAATAATAGTCTATACGACAGAGTCATTCCTAGAGTTTAGGTCTGGGTTGATGAGCTCTACACTTGCCATAGTAGGCTTCTTTGAGAGCTTCTTGTGCTTTGCTTGATGACAGGCATCTAAGCAGTATGCCATTAAATGATCAGTGGGACAATGTTTGTGTGAGAGGATCATAGAAGAAGTGAGGTGCTCTCCTTTGGATAGATATAGGTATCAAAAATTATATATAGGTTCCCGCATGCAGCTCGAGACGAAGCGAAGGCGATGGACATTATCATCTGAGTCAAAGGAGATCGTCCAAGGCCAAGAAGAAACGAAGGAATGTGTACGAGACGTCGAGACACACACAAAACAACAAAAAAAGATCAAAATGGGTCATCGCCACCTACGAGTCGCATCAAAGTGACATGTTGTTGTGCGGGTCACACTGAAGTGACCTGCATACTCAGGTTCCTGAAAATGCGTTTCTCGATAGAATTTCGGGATTCTTTCATTCCAGAGCCTGCCCAACTACCTTGAGGCTATCCTTAAATGTGATTAAGCCATTTTTATCTAAGGATAAGGTCAAATCATCAATTCCTATCTTAAAACCCTGCATCCGGAGCCTATAAATACAAGCCTAGCGCCCCTATTTTCGGGGGGATCAAAATTTGGAGAGGAGGTCGAGCTGCTGTCGGTTTAGAGAGTAAAATCCCATGAATTTTAGAGAGGCTAGCAGATCTTGGCGAACTCCAGCATAAAGAGGGAGCTTTTCAAAGGATCTAAGGGCCGTTCCACCATCCATTGAGGTTTGAATTTATACTGATCTTGAGAAGAGTCATGATCTCACTTTGTTAAGGTCATTACTTCTGTTCTTGCTTCCTTTGTGAAGTAACAAACATCAAGCCTTCGTACATCAATAGGATTTGATCCGCGTCGGTCCATGGAATCTACATCCCCGACACAGGTAAAGATTCCACACAAGCAGTGGGTGTTAAACGTCCTCTGCGTGTGTTTCTAGGAGATTGTTTTTTGATAATTTATTTGTAAAAGAAAAGTCTTATAAAAAGGCTAAAATTCATTCGAATCTGTGTAAACGATAAACATTGTAATGGATTCAGCAAAAATAAATCAATTTTCGATACAAACACGCTAGCAACCATAGTGGGAGCCAACAGCCTCTCTTCCGAGGCTGTCATGTCGCAACCAAGGATTTTGATCTTGGTTGATGTGGAGGTTGAGTACGAGTTCGACCAGCAGAAGTACGAGGAATACCTATCATCCTTCTCCAGATCCTCCTCCCCTTGCAAGTACAGGAAGATCTCCTCCTTAAGGAAGGTCCACTGGTTTTCAGATTTGAAGACCCAATATGATGATTCTTACCCAGTTGATGCTGCAGTTGCTCCTCCCAACACCCCTTCGGCGTCTAATGAAGTCAGATCTGCTGATTTGAACCCCTTCTCAATCACGAAGTTAGTCATTGAAGGAGCGCCAGTTTTGTCGAAGAGGGCTCGTCAGAGGCAACGCCAATGCCTCGTGCGTTAACTTGGCAAAGCTTTAGAGCCAGTCGACGGAATCCGTCATCATGCGGATCTAAAGTCTAGGAGGCGCCAAGTTGTATAGTCGCCTCAACAGCAAATGACTGATTCTTCAATGAAGCCACCACCTAATGAATGGATCAGCATTAAAAGGACCCATTTGACTCTTGAGGAGTGCATTCAGAAGTGTCGCACACTGCTTACACACGTGCGAATTCTTGTGCAAGAGGCACAAAAGTTGCAGAAGGAAGAGGTGGCCAAAAAGCCACCAAAACCATGCCAAGTCTAGTGGCCAGAGTCCAAAATAACAACTCGGACAGTGGCTGA
>NC_033795.1:25956481-26040322 GCF_001876935.1 Asparagus officinalis
GCCAAATCTGAGCCACCTCGACCTGACCCACACATAGTTCGCCTCTTGCGGTTGTTTCTCCTCCTCCGTCGAGTCCCGTTCCTACTCTAATTGATCCCATGCCTCTGGTGAAGTCCCATGGCAGCATGGATCCATCTTGATCCAAGAAAACAATGGTGGACCACCTTGGCCCTTTGCACGAGGATTGGGGCAAAGTTCTAGTTAAAGAGTGCTTGGGTCCGGTGAATTAACTCTGAACAATTCGTCAGACTGGGGGTCGTGCGCATCCTCCCAACAAGTCAAGGACCTCCCATATTGAGAAAATACCTATAACTACTCGCCTTGGATTGTGAGTTGAAGTCCAAGAGTCTATTAAGGCCCCATGCTCACGAAGGCGTGGTTCTAAATGAGTGACTCTTGAGAACGCCAATAAGGCGTTATGGCCCTAAAAGGAAACATGTTCATCAGATGATGATAATGTGGCTCCAGCACACGATAGGTTGCTCCACCAATCATACTGATGAGTTGTACTGTTGGGCTGGGGGGTACGAACAAGTCTTGAAAGAGAAGTACCTAGAAAATGGATTCTCACAGTCCGTGCGCCAAGCTTATCAGGGTAGTATTATCAGATTATAGCTGTCCTAAGACTGCTCCACAGAGGGTCTCGGTATTCGAAAGGATTTCGAATGAAGCATCAAAGACCAAATCAAGGCACTTCTACAAGAAAAGATCAGCTATTTAAGATGATGAACTCCCAAAGGTTACCACCGACATGACCGATAAAGGGAAGTCAGCACGACGTTTTAGTCCTGAGCCTTTTCTGAAAATATCCCAACATTTAACTCGTTTGCGATCAATAACTATTAGGCGTAGGGATTATTAGAGGATGTAGAGAGGGTTATCCTTAAATGATGAAGCATCAAAAGCTTGCTCTGCAGTCGCTTCGAATAACATGGTATCCAGCTCAGGACGAGTCCGGGAGGCGTTCATCATCACACCCAACCAGTTAGCTCAAATGCTCGAAAATGCTCTAGCTAAGCAGAAAGAAGAGCTTAGAGCTGAAATAAAGATGGAGATAGAGTTGAATATGCAATGGGTGAGGGAGTTACATGCCAACAAATTCAGGTTCTTTCAAATTAGCATGGTGAGTCTAATCGTCACAACACCACCAATCAGGTAGATAGCGATTCAAAACTAGAAGAGAATATCAATGCTGATACCCCTCCTGTTGACCAAAATGCTGAGGGTGGTTCCATCGAGGATAACAACACTGGGGGTAGTCTAGTTGTTCCTTCCCGAAACCATCCGAAGAAAAATACAAGCGAAGACGAGAAAATGAAACTTGGAGAGCAAGATCGACACATTGATTTACGCTTAAGAGGTAAAGAAGACCAGTATTCTATATCCTTATCTAAGGGAGTGGGAGTTAATCTCGTATCCGACGAAGTTCAATCTAATTAACTTCACGCTGTTCGTCAAAAAAGGCTCATCCACTCAGCACCTGATTTATTTTAAGTCCCACCTTGGCGTGATCTCTGGCAATGAATCTCTGATGGTACGATTATTCGTTAACACCATTCACGGAACCACCTTTGATTGGTACCGCCGTCTCAAGACAGGAAGTGTCAACAGCTAGGATGACATGGAGAGCATATTTCTCACTAATTTCTTTGATGACGACACTGAGGTGTTAATCGGAACGCTCTTCGATAAGAAGCAGAGGGACGGAGAATCGGTCGATAACTTCATCAAACGCTTTTGGAACAAAGCGATGAACTACCGAGATCCAGTCATAGAGGAATTCATCCTCCAAATTTACCACAACAATTTTTCTTTGGACATGTTAGAAGCTATGAGGATAGCGCCGTCCAAAACCTGGAAAGAGTTGAAGGTACACGGAGAGCAAGCCAAACGCTTCCTCAAAAGGAAGAAGGCTGAGAGAGACCAACCAACAGCGAATCCCTTGAAGTAGAACTTCGTCCCTCATGGTAGAGGGAAGCCAATGGAAAATATAGTGAATGCGAAATAAACATTCCAACTACAATCGCAGCAGCAACCATAACAACAAGCACCAAAGCAGCCGTCACCCCAATGACAGCAACGACCCAAAGGCAGCAGAAGACTTCTGAGCCAAAATTCCTGAAGGAACACTCCTTCAAGGAAGACGAGGTTACCGGTATATTAAAATACATTCTGGAGAACCACAAGATCAAGTTGCCTCCAATCACTCACCAGGAGGGAGCCAATACGGATCCGAGATACTATGCATTCCACAGGCAGGTCCATCATCCCACCAAAACTTATTATACCCTCAAGGACAAGATTCAAGCTTTGATTGATATCGGGATCATCACTGCAAAACAACCCAAGGAAATAGAAGGTGAGTGCGAATGCAGTAACCATCAGCTTCGACTCCATCCCTTTAACATGGTTTCAATTGAAACCCATAACAAAGATGGAAATGAAGACCGTCAATGAAGATCCTCATGGTCAACGTTAGAAGGGGCTTGTGCTACATACGTTGCCTAATGGCGAAATTCTTTAGGTCCATTCATATCTGCTCGAAGATGAACAGTTGACGGGATCCTCTTCAAAGAAGAAATCTAAGGATAAGGGCAAATCCTGCTGTCCCGCCACAACAATCCCTAAGAAAGATGATGAAGACATCCCTACATTTTCACTTTTTGAAGGCAAGCATGAAGTATTTGCTACCAGGAATGGAAACGAATACTGATACAAGTATCTCGAAGCTTCTGGTTCAAATGCTAAAACATTGGTTAAGCTAAGGGTGTTTACAACTCCCCTTGCACTCGCTGACAAACCCCAGTAACAACCAACTAACATGCAAAAGGAGAAAGAGCCCCAACACCAAGAGGTCCAGAATCGAAAGCAGTCTTGTTTCAATCGTCCGATTGGAAGAGATAAACTGGGGAGTTTGAATGCGCTATACACTTCGATGTTATGAAACAACTGGCTAACATTCAGTGAGAATAACTCTATACGAGTTGCTACGTCTTTCCAAAGATACTAGGGAGGCTCTACAAGAAGCCTTGGCTGATGCTGATGTATTCCTCACGCAGATCAAGCCATCCCCCGAAGAACCAGAGCCATCAGTTCAACGCTACAACCTCGCGGCTAAACAGTTCCCTAGCATCACCTTCACCAAAGACAACATGCAAACAAAGAACTCAAAGCATGATAGGCCTTTATATTTCACCGGATACATTAGCTTCAACATTGTCAACCGGATCAAAGTTGATCCGGGTTTCGCGGTCAGTATCATGCCACTCTGATTAATATATAATATCAAAATCTCTGCTAGTAAGCTGACTTCCATAAGCACTGTTATCTACGAATTCGACACTAGTGGATCCAAGCTACTAGGTAAATCCGGGTGAAGTGCCAACTTAGAGATTTAAGGTCCAAGGTCATGTGCTATGTGATCGATGTGGAGACCTCCTATAACTTATTGTTGGGTCCACCCTGGAACCATGGTAATTTTATAGTTCATTCTACTCTCCATCAGTGTTTGAAATATGTGGACATGAATAATGAGGTCAAGATGGTGGTCAAAGATAAGCAACCATTCAAGGGATTAAAAAACTACTTTACTGACTCCCTTCCGTGGGGTGCTAAATACGATACTGAATCATCGACCCAAGGCACGAACAGCGGAGAAGAAGCTGATACCGAAGCTGAGCTTAATTAAAATAGAGGTTTTGTACTAAACGATATTGTACTTTTTGTAATCAATCTTAACGATGATGAATCGTCAGATGGAAGCTGTAATTGGCAACTTACCGAAGAAGTAATAAATAACAATTTAGAGTATTTGCCTTGTCTTGATGATGTAATGCAAGGGTTTTATGATAACTCCGATATACATATGCCACTTCGATCGTCTTGCATGACAAAAAAGCGTATCCAAGACTCATTTGGAACAACTCTCGTCCTTCGCGCCAAGGTAGGGGGTGAAAAGGAGTTAATTTTCGGCAAAGGGGAGATATCTCCACTATCAGATCCCTTTTCAAAGGGAGATAGTGATAGTGAGAGACCGGTCCTCACTTATTCAAACACAGTCAACAAACGCGTAATTTCATGAAGAAATGTGGATATAACTTCGTGCTCGAAGAAGGTCTTTGCTTTGGTCAAGGTCCTTGAGTCCCACCTTGCCCGACCTATGTACCAAAGGGAAAGCCCAACAATTATTATGGCTATAAAAGTGGTCTAGGCTATGTCTCTTCATCCGATGATGAATGTTGCTAGCAAGTAATCGACCGATTAACGAATAAGGATGGATACTCATCCGATTCTTCAGAATGGGACATCGACGTCAGCCTTGGAGAAATGTTCAAAGGGCTGATGTTGAATATGACCATGGTCGATCCCGCCACAATGGAGGAAGATGATCAATTGCCAACTTGGGAAGATCCTTAGATTTGTCACCTAAATATCCAATATGGCGATAGATTCGAACAAAGAGAACCTCCCACCGAAGATAATGTGGTCCAGGTGAACATAGGCGACGAAACGAATCCGAAGCCTATATTCGTCAGTGATAGCCTTCCACTAGAAGAGAAGAAAGAGTTTATTTCCCTTATTAGGGAATATATCAACGTTTTGCCTGGAATTACGAAGACATGCTAGGACTTGATCCAAATGTGGTGATGCATCGCCTCAATATCAAACCGGATGCCAAACCTGTCAAGCAACATCAAAGATAGTTTTGTTCGCAAATTATAGAAGTGATCGAGTCTAAAGTTAAAAAGATGATAGACTCGGGTTTTATAAAGGAAGAGCAATATCCTGACTGACTAGCAAATATTGTACCGATCCTTAAAAAGAACGGAAAATTTAGGATTTACATCGACTTTAGAGACCTAAACACCGCTTACCTAAAGGATGATTTCCCTCTTTCAATCATGGATGTCATCACTAACAACACATGCAGGTTCGAGAGAATGTTTTTCATGGATGGATTATCGGATTACAATCAAATTAAGATGTACCTAGATGAATAAAAGCATACCACATTTAGAACACCCCTCAGTGTTTTCTGCTACACAGTCATGCCCTTCGGTTTGAAGAACGTAGGCGCTATATATCAACGGGCAATGACGAAGATTTTCCATAAACACCTCCGGAAGACTATCGTATGCTATGTTGATGATTTGGTCATGAAGAGTTATAGCAAAGATGACCACATTAAAGACTTGAGGATGATGTTCGATCTCATGCGGAGTTATCAATTGAAGATGAACCCTACCAAGTCCTTTCTAGGGATGTCCAGTGGCAAATTCCTCGGGCTTGTCATCACCACAAAGGGTATCCATATTGATCTCAATAAAGTGAAGGCGATACATGAGTTACAACCCCCAAGAAACCAGAAAGAACTTAGAGAATTGTAAGGGTGATTGACTTACATCCGGCGGTTCATCTCGAACCTCTTCAGAAAATGTCAACCATTCTCCATGCTCACAAAGAAGGGCATGTCGTTCATGTGGGATGATGCTTGTCAGAAGGTATTCGAGGATATCAAAGCATATCTGTCAAATCCTCCCATTCTCGTTGCATCGAAGTCAAGAAAACTATTCTTGATTTATGTCAAGGCAATGAACCACTCGTTAAATGCTTTACTCGCACAAGATGATGATAATGGTAACAAGCTGGCAATATATTACCCGAGTTAGACTTTGGTAGGTGCCGAATCTCGATATCTAATGATCGAGAAGGAGTGCCTCGCTTTGGTGTTCGCTATCCAAAAGACGCACTACCTGGTTGGACAGACGATCTATGTTATTTCCAATATCAACCTAGTCCAGGTATTCATAACGCAACCGGCTTCCATGAATTGACAGTTAGCGAGATGAGATCTGCTCTTGTCCTAATATGTTCTATACTTCAAACAATAGAAGTCGGTCAAAGGACAAACAATTTGTAATCTTTTGGCAGCTAACCCTACATCGGATGCATCAAAATTATATAAAAATTTACCAGATGAAACTCACGAAGTCAACACTACCTCTCATCAGCAGTGTGACAATTGTACTTCGATGGTGATTTCTGAGCAACCAATATGGCAAGTGCTCCTGGATGTTCTAAAATTTCCTCAGGAGTTAAGAGTTGTCTTAGTTTTCCTGAAGAAACACATGCTGCCTCAAGCCTATTCACTGATCGAGCCGTGTTCTAACAATATAGACGAATACAACATGCTGCTCATTAGACTTAGTTTCGCCAAAGAGCTGGGGGTCGAGTATCTCGAAGCTTTTAGTAATTCTCAATTGGTAGTCAACCAGGTTCGAGGAGAATACGATGTCAGGAATCAGGACCTGATCCCGTACCACCAGGGAGCCATTAAGATGGCAGACTCGTTCGAAGAATTCTTCATCTAATATATTCCACGTCTCCAAAATGTATATGCAGATGCACGGGCGGCATTAGTAGTATCTCTAGCACAGTCTCCCAATACAGAATAATTGATCACTGTGAGAACTCACCAACGCTTTATACCAAACTATGCCTTGCACATCAAAGAGGCGCATTCTGCCAGAATTGAACTCAAGCCTCAAGATTGGCGATTTCCCATTATCGACTATGTCTTACACGGTATCTTATCGGAAGACATAAAGGAAAGAGACTCGGTCCGACATAGAGAACCAAGATTCTATTACAACCTGGTGACCTAAATGCTGTATCATCGTGCATATGATGGTTTGCTACTCCGATATCTTTCGATCAAAGAGGCGGAAGGCACACTCAAAGAAGCATATGACAGAACCTGTGGTGTGCATCAGCCCGGTCCCAAGCTCTGCGATCACCTTAGAAGGATGATGTATTATTGGCCAACCAAGGTCAATGATGTAATTAAGTATGCTCGACGGTACCACACGTGTCAAATACATGCGAATTATATGCACTAACCCTCAAAGCATTTAGACCCTTTAGTCACATCATGGCCATTCGAGACATGGGGAATGGACATCGTCGGTCCTATTTTTCCACTGTCAGCTAAAGGTGATCGTTTTATTTTAGCAATCACTGACTACTTCTCCAAGTGGGCCGAAGAAATTCCACTCAAAAGAAGTAAAGACAAGCGATGTCGTCAAATTCATCAAACACCATATTATCTACCGATACGATGTTCCAAGATGAATTGTACATGATAACGGCCCCCAGTTTGTCAGCAATGCCTTCATCAAATTCTGTGGAAAGTTCAGGATTCAAGATGTCTCGTCGACGGCATATAATCCCACAGCAAACGGGTTGGCTGAAGCCTTCAACAAGACCATCATAAAGATTTTGTCAAAGCTCTTGAGAACTAACAAATGAGACTGAGATGATAAACTCGGTGAAGCTCAATGGGCTTATCGTACCATAGTTCTCACGCTTACTGGAGCGACTCCATATTCTCTAGTATACGGTTACGAAACCGTCCTTCCCCTAGAAATCCAAATTCCATCCCTTCGCAGAGCTCTCGCAACGAGGATGATGATGGAGGAATAACATAAAAAACGTCTCGAAGAACTTGAGATGTTAGATAAAAAGCGCTTAGAAGCTCAGCAGAAAAATTGAGTTCTACCAAGCCAGAATCTCTAGGGTCTTTGATAAGAAAGTCAGGCAATGGAGTTTTAAGGAAGAAGACTTGGTTCTTGCCGTCCGATGCCCAATGGTTCTCAATTCTAAGAAGAAAGGTAAATTTTAACCCAAATGGGAAGGACCATTTATGGTAGAGACAATCTACTCAAACAGTACGTATTACCTAATCACCCAAGATGGTAATAAACTCATGATACTAATAAATGAGAAATTCTTAAGAAGTACTACCCCTAATACGTTCGGGATAACCTATTTGACAGGAGGTTTCTGGAGAATACTCCGAATATTCTTAAGGATAATCCACCAACAGGAAGTTCCTGAAGGATACTACACATAGTATTCCTAAGGATAACTTGGCACTAAGATGATCAAACATACTCCCATTTCGATCAACAGGAAGTTCCTAAAGAATACTATGCATGGTATTCTTAAGGATAACTTGAGATCAGCTAATTATTCAAGATGAAAGATCAGTCATCTGAATAATTCATTCTTAGTCATAAAAAAAGATTAAGAACCTCCCATTGTGGCTATTTAATTATTTTCAAAATGATTAAAACCTTCCCACTGTGACTTTCTGAGTACACTTTCGTCGAGATGAGATTCAATGACTTCATCTGGTCAATCTTCTCTCACGAAGCTCCCATGGTGTAACTGTAGAGTGCTTGATGATTCACGGTCCTCCACCACAAAGTTCCTCACTAATCAAATTAACTGACAGTGGAACTACTAAAATTCTTTTCAGCTGAGTCTATCCAAACTCTCACTGTGTTTGTGCACTTAACACTCTCGCTGTTAGAGTCCTAACAAGACACTCAAAAGTTTGATTTGCTGACCCTTGGCAATTATCAAACCTTCTTTCGTGTTAAGTCCTTGTCACTTGATACCAAATACCCCACCGAGTGTTTTGTATAAGTCACAATTCCAACTATCGTTTGTACCCCACTTTCACTGCTTGTTTGGTCAAACCTTCCTATAGTTAGGACCATAGCTAAAATCTCCTCTTAATTCTTTCCATAAACAAGAGGTCCACTTTCAAAAATAAAAATAAATAAATAAATTCACTGTTGACAAACGAAAGGCCTCCACGCAAGCTGAACGATCAAACCTATAAAGTTAGGGTTGTCTAAATAACCCCTACCTGATCAAACCATTAATGGTTAGGACCACAATCGGAACTCCTTTTCGATAAACAAAAGGCTTCCACTCTTTTCCCTTCGGTCGAACCTATAAAAGTTAGAGCTAAAGTCAGAATTCTATCTCGATAAATGAGAAATTCATTTTTTCAGATCAGATAACCAATCCTATAAAAGTTAGGGTTATTCAGATCGTTTCGATTCTTGGAGTGCAGATCCCACTCGGAGTTTCACCATCCCGGATTCTCGAAGTGGAAATCCTACCTTGAGTTTCCTTTCCAATAGGAGATAGAATATAAAATTCTTCTTCTCCAGTATTGGGTTCATCTTTAACCTAAAAAGAAGACTTGGGGATAGAATATAAAATTCTTCCTTTTCAGCATTTGGTTCGTCTTTATCCTAAAAAAAGATCTGGGGATAGAATATAAAATTCTTCTTTTCTAGTATCGGGTTCGTCTTTGCCCCAAGAGAAGAAACTACTCTTTAACACCAGATTCCATGTTTTACATGCATGGGGAATTTTTATCTCGAACCCTAAATAGAGATAAGCCTATGCCTTACACGAGTTGTTGGTTAGCCTTTTACCGTAAAAAGGACAAAAACCCATGTATTCGACATCTTAGCAGGTTGTTATTAATAACACCAGAATCCATGCTTTACATGTATGAGGGATTTTATCTCGAACCCCAAGTAGAGATAAGCCTACGCGTAATACGCATTACCGGTTAGTCTTTTACTGTAAAAATGATAAAAGCCCACGTATTCGACATCATGGCAGGTTGTAGGTTGTTATTAATAGCACCAGAATCCATACTTTACACACATGAGGGATTTTATCTTGAACCCTAAGTAGAGATAAGCCTACGCCTTACACGTATTGTTGGTTAGTCTTTTACCGTAAAAAGGACAAAAGCCCACGTATTCGACATCGTAGCATGTTGTTATTAATAACACCAGAATCAATGCTTTACACGCATGGGGGATTTTATCTCGAACCCTAAGTATAAGTAAGCCTACGCCTTACACGCGTTGCCAGTTAGTCTTTTACTGTAAAAAGGACAAAAGCCCACGTATTCGACATCGTGGAAGGTTGTTATTAATAGCACCAGAATCCATGCTTTACACGTATGTGAGATTTTATCTTGAATCCTAAGCAGAGATAAACCTACGCCTTACACACATTACCAGTTAGTATTTTACTATAAAAAAGACAAAAACCTACATATTTGACATAATGGCAGGTTGTTATTAATAGCACCATAATCCATGCTTTGCACGCATGGAGAATTTTATCTGAAAGGTATTCGATATCATGGCAGGTTGTTATTAATAGCATAAGAATCCGTGCTTTACATACATGGGGGATTTTATCTCGAACCCTAAGTAGAGATAAACCTACGCCTAACATGCATTGCCGGTTAGTCTTTTCCAGTGAAAAGGATAAAGCTTACGTATTCGATATCATAGCACCAAAATCCATGCCTTTCATGCATGTGAGACTTTATCTCGATCTCTAATTAAAGATAAGTCTGCATCTAACACATGCGGCCGGGTAGCACATTCCCGTCAAAATGAAAAAGTCTATGTATTCAATATCATAGCATTAAGTTTAAGAGAATTTGTTCTTTTAGCACAATGTTATATATGAAACGGACTTAGATAATCACATACTAGCCTGATTCAAACGGTAATTGGTAAAGGCATATCAAATCCGTTAATAGCTGAGGGTTTGTCAAAAATCCTATGAGTATTATGGTTGATTATTCCAAACAGAATGAGAAATCATAGTAAAAATACAATGAGCAAAAAATATCTTCTATTAATAAAAATCGAGTAGGTAGATACAATAATTGTAATCAATCTACATGAAGCTTATGACTAAGGACTTGTTGTTCTAATTTAGACAACTCCTCTGAAGAAGCTCGCTCAAGTGCATCCTACAATTCAGCCTTGAAGGATTCCTTGGTGGCAGCTAATGTTTTCGCGACCTCTTCCTCCATCTTGGCTAGCTTCTATTCTGAGAGTTCTAACTTTTCAGATATCACGACTCGAGCGTGTTCATCATCAGCCCTTGCTAATTCCATGATGGCCCGATCCTCCTCCTCTGCCTGAAGCTCCTGCTTAAGCTGTGCTATCTTGGCGTCACTTAATGCAAGAGAGGAATTGAGATTATGCAGAGCTGCTAGCTTGTCAACAAGGGCTGTCCTCATCCGATCTATTTGACCTTGTTGCGTTTGAACCTCGAGTCCAGCAGATACTTGGGTATCATGCCACATTTGCAATCGAGATTCCATCTAAGCAGTTATGTAAGCAGGAGCACCTACAACTTAGAACTCCTGCAGCTTTTGAAATTCGCGTTCCAGACGGTCCAAGTCGTCAGCAATATCCTTCGCTAGATCTGGAGAGCCTGCATTCTTTATCGAGACCATCTTGAGCTCGAGAAACAACCTGAATTGATCGACAGAAAGCCTCTTCTGGAGAAGTTTATTGATCATCATGCTCACAAAGGAGAAGAAGTGGCTGACTTCCATGCAAAGAATGGTTTGATCTGAGTCATCATCTGAAAGCAGCGCCTTGACGAGATCATGAAGCTAAGATGGGAGCCTTACGAGGAAAAGAAGAGATAAATAATTTGAAATATAAAATATCTCTAAGTCAAATAACAGGGTGGAACTTACCAACGTCGGTAGAGATTTCCTCAGTTGAACGCCCTACACTTGGTTCCGCCTGTCCAACCTTATGAACCGGTGGAATTACTACAGGTGTAACAGCCGTTGATGCATCAACTTCTTTAGTTGGTCTCACGACTTGTTCAATAAGGCTGGTACCCACAGTTGCGGCGGTCACTACGGTCATCAGTTCTAAAGGGATGATGAGCTAAGTCTGAGGAAACGATGACTGAGCCTTGATAATAGTCCCTGTTAACAGCAAGAAATTGAGTCCCTCAGGTTCATCAGACTTTCCAACAAGAGTAGTTGTATCAGTCTCAATGACTAGTCCTATGATTGAAACTTCCCAATGGTTAAGTAAAACCGACAAATGAATAATTGCAACACAGGGATAAAACTCATACCTACAGATGAACCAGCTACAATAATTGGTTCAGCAACCTCACGATGGGTTTATTCTGATAACATGTCATCAAACAGCCTATCATCAAGTCCAAAAGGGCCTTGTGTCGGATCAAATGGGGGCACATCTGACTCTTTGAGGGTCGCGTCATGAAAAGTTTCTTCTTCATCTAAACCCTCCATCAAAATGTCTGCAGAAAACCTAAGTGTTAAAATGGAAGGAATAAAATTGAGAATTTACAACGAGTGGAAATTAAACTCACCTCCAGCAGCTGCACCAGGTTCCGCGGCCCCAGCACTTGTGCTCACGCCTTGCAATTTTTCTAAAAGAGCAAGAAGCATAGAAACAATTAGCGGAGGCACGAATTTTGAATCGTTCAATTCAGGTAGTTTCCATCTGAATGATGTAACATTAGGGTTAGATGTACCTGGGCTTGAAACCCCCAAAGTTTAATCAGGTCTGGCACCGGCGCCATCATTGATTTCAATAGCTGCACCCACTTCAACACTCGTAGGCTCCTCGACCATGGACTCATGCATTTGTTGTCTGAAGCTAGGTTCTCCAGAAAAAGCAAAACTGGGAGAAGGAGGATTGTATGAGATTTCACCTTCTTCGTGATCTCCTAAGAAACAAAGAATTTTTTTAGTCTAAAAAGTTAATGAGTAGGAGAATTAAAAGGCTATTCAAAGGTGAGAGGTTACCTCCTCTCCTGATAGGCGTGGTGCCAACTGGTTCCGACTTGAAAGTGCACGAATTTACATGTAACTTATGCGCCGCCTTCTTCCGGTTCGTGGACCAAGCCTCTTCGGGAACAATGGGTCTCTCCTGCTCTGACTTAGAACGCGACTCGACCCGCGAAGCAACTTGAGTTACAGTTCAAGATCTCGTTCGGCAGGGGATGAGGCGAGACTCTGCTTCCTCCTCTTCTTCCTCAGAAGACACACCTAGAATTTCAACAGTCATCTTGTTAGGATAGGTGAATAAAACTTACATCCTCGACTTCTTTGAAGCCGGTGGAGGCTTAGGCAAGTTGGATCGGCGAGTCCAATTAGCAATTGCCAGATCCAATAATTCTTTAAAAAAGGAGTCCGACAGACATGTCTTGAATTCCTCTTCATTGTCGCTAGCCCCTATGCCTTCATCACTTACAACATCTTCTTCTGAAGTTTCTTCATCAGAAGGAAAGATCTCCTATTCTTCCTCCATTACTTGTTTGCCCTTACTGGAAGGACCGACAGGCTCTTTCCCCATCTCCTCTGTTGCACAAACTCCTGAACAATTATGTTAGCAATCCGGGCTACTTTTTTTGCCGCCAACTCCACAATTGGCCTCACCTGGATGGGTTCATTAGCTGCTAGTAACCACCTACAGCATAAAAATGTAAGCTCCAACCGGCATTCAGCACCTGAAAGACTGAACCTAGCACCGGTGCAACCCATCATGCTCCATAGCCATGTCCAAGCGCCGTCCACTAGTCCCTCACAAGTCTGAAGCTGCCGATTCAGGTTCCTGATGAATAGTTAATCATATCCGAGCTGACGAGCAAAACGACAAGGCAAATATGGCTCTATGTAGCAGTGATTCCTCACCCAGAAGTTCAGATAATCCGGTCTGATGTTTATCAACCATCTGAAGCAGCCAACGTCAAGGGAAGTCCGGTTCATCCTCAGCCTTTCCTCATCAACTAATGAATCACCATACTGACCGAAAAACCGTGGGAAGCATGTGGAGATCACCCAACACGTGTGGATTTGTAGATTCTTCCTCGCCTCCGGGAGGCTACGCCCTTTCCATTTACACTCTTCAAGTAATCGCAGTAGGGGAATGGACGGATTCGCGATATTCTATGTTGATATCATGTCAGAGCAATGAAGAACCAACCACGCCATTAGGTAGGTGTAGGGGAGTTCTACTTTCGCTAGAGGGATCTGAGCCGACAGTGTATCTCCTCCCTGTGTGAAAGTAGCAACTACTTGACGAAGCCCATGGTGTATGCCGACAACCATCGCTGGAAGCAAGGAGATACTCTTCTTGTGATCAAGCTAAACTGCCGGAAAGAGTACCTCTATCGGTAGGGTGTTAGTGGACTGGTACGGCACCATGAACTTCTTCAACTAGAGCGTGAGGTAACCGGCCAAGAGAGTCATCGGCTGGATTGGTTTCTATGCATGCCATAAGTAGGTTCCGACCTTAGTTCCGACAGGAAACTTACCCTCAACACCAGTAGTAGTATAAGATCGGGCACCAGATCTCTCAATCAACTCATTGACCTCTGAGGGAGTTAATGGCGCTAGCTCATAGATCGCCTCGCTAGAGCTATCCTCCAAATGTTTGAACAGATAATCCGCAAACTGCTTCAGACTTATCTGTGGAGATTTCTTCTTCTCCATTGGACCAATGCCTACCAAAGCTATCTGATAGTGGCAGGCCAGATCCTATAATGTGTCATATCGGGTGGGCGTGCGTGCCTTCATCTAATCCAACTGCTGGTTAGAGGGAAAGTATTCCTGGTATAGCATGTTCCCCATCGACTGACCATAAACTTTGTGTATCTCATGGAGAGCTAATCCTAACTCCCCGTGCTTGGTCAAGAAAGTGTTTGTATCTGGATTATATAGCTCTAACAGTACAAAGAAATGATGAACACTAACCGGCAACCCATACTTAGTAGCATGGACGGTTGCATACAATCCACTAGCCTTCAACTCTGCACTCCATCGGCTGAGGACGTAGCTAGTCATATGGGCCCACCATTTCTTATCTGAGGAGTGGAGCCAGCCATAGCACCTGTGACTAGTGATGGGCAGCTCTAGCCCTAATCTTGCAAGACGGTTCCTTACGCTGTTAGCAACCGTGAATAATTCACCTCGAGGCGGCTCATCTAGTCCCAGTACACCGAGATGTAATCCAGTAATGTGGTTCCTATCACTTGAGCCCGGATACGCCTGATTGGTGATATACCGGCAATGGGCGTGGGTGTGTTCCTCTGTCAAATGCTACGACATCTCCCGTGTCACAAGCAAATGATGGCGAGGAATCGAGGGACGATATAGGAGGCCTCCAACATCTTTATGTAGCTACTGCTCAGCTTCGAGAGATACAACGTTCGGGTCTTCAACGGAGTCACCGAAAAAATAATCTGGTTTCCACAAAGGATGGGTAGAGCTGGAATCTTTGACAAGTGGTACGTCGGTGATCAATTGTCGTAGGGTATGGCGATCTCCCTACCACACCAGTTAAGAAAGTTCTTCAGGCCCACCTGGAGCAAATTAGGGAATAGCCAGGATGACCATAGGGTCATTAGTAGGGGCATAAGAATCACTGTGGTGGCCGTCCACCGCATGAGGAGAGAACGCCTCTGGAGGGAATTAAACTAAAAACAAGTAACGTGTATTTATCAAACGCGGTTACAAGAATATTCTAAGGCAATACAAGGTGTTTTACTCATCCCACGAATCCATGAGATAGAGTCACTGCCTTGTAATTGACAAGCCGATTTCAAATGTATTACACACACAGAGGATTGCGTACATTGTCACACGGATAAAGCAACGATATACCTTGTCCTGCGGAACACGATACAACATGAAATCGCCCCTTATTGCCTTAAGACGTGTTTTGACCTAGCAAAACACATCTTTTAAGCATCGACCCTCATAAAGGAGGATGTCAGCTCTTCCCAATTGCCTCTCAAAGGAGAGCAAAACTAGAACACAATATATTAACATTGAATTCACAAGAAAAATTGGTAAAAATAACTTACTTGCGTATGATGAAGGCTCCCTCTCAGGTGGCTGAGTAGCCGATCGACCCCTCGACATGCATGATCTCTTCGGCGACATAGCTAATCTATAATGAAAATTAATGATTCAGATATACTGAGAATCAAAATACATAAATCCGTAATTAAAAGGGGAATTGAGAATTTTAACTGGAATTCTATAAAAACTAGAATTTTCTAGTTAAAAATCCAATTAAACCTACGAACATCAAAACCAAAACCCCGAGTTCGATCAATACACAAAATTAAGATAACGGCTTCGGGTGTCATTCAAAGGCCGAGATCAAACTTAGTCCCTATGCACAAAATATAAATAGTTGGTTTGGTCTTCAAACCTAAATCAAGTTCAGACAATAACCAAGAATTCAACTCAGAGTTTCTTACAAACCTGAGAATCTGAACCAACATAAAGGCATATTTCTCATCCAAAAGCCTAAATCAAAGCTCAACATATAATCTAAGGTAAATGCTTCGGACATCAAGCAACCAAACTCAATCGAAGGGGAGATCAGTTCTCATGCAAAATCACATTAGACTTCTATTCTTCTCCTATGACCGAGGATTAAGGATCAATTCTCCCACATTTCAAGCCCCATATATACAAACCAAGAAAAAGAGTTCGGCTATACCTATGTTCAAAAAATTAGAGCTTTGATATTCCCCTTAAATTGAGAACTCAACTCAGTTGTTGTTCACGGCCGAAAGTTCAAAGAACCAGAGCAAATGAATTCAATTCTTACCTAAGATGGAAAAGATGACTTGGAAAAGAGATAACACAACAATGAGATTCAAATCCAAAGGGGAATCTTCGGGTTCCTGACCACGACGAGAAGAGGAACGACTTAAACCAATTACATGAAGGCAATCAAGAAAACAAACAATCTAGGGTTTCGGCCCTTCATTGAAATTGAAATCTCATGAAATAATATCGTGAGGGATTAAGACAAAGAGGTTAAGAGGGATGTTTACCTTAAGTCAAATAACCAAGATAGAGGAAGCTTGGAAACCCACAAGAGAGTGTTTGAGTCTAAGTCTTGTATTCAAGAAGGACGGCTGAAACCTTAGCTGATCTCGTTTGAGATCCAAAACCCTAGATTGTGAAGAGATTGAGGGGTTTTAAAGGCAAAGAGTTTGAAAGGGTTTAGAGGATCCTTGAAGGAGGAGAATTGTAGTTGGAGAAGAAGAAAGAAGAGAAGAGGATGAAAGAAATTGGGTATTTTACACTTAGAAATCCCGCCACCGCTTCTCCTAACCGACCCTGTACGAGTCACCTTGAGGTGACTCACACATGTACGAGTCACTTTAACATGACTCGCACACGTGCGGGTCACTTCAATATCACTCGCGTACAGGATTGTCCCCTCGGATGTTGTTGTAGTATTTTTCACCCGTTATCATCTATTTTCGATGTATTCGAAGCTCGTATTTACACTCTGATGAGTATACGAGTCTAAACTGCATCTCCTTGAACCTTCAATGGGTACATGAGGTTAAACTAATTCCCAAAACTCCTAGGAGTATACGAGTATAAACTGATTCTCCCCGCTCTAACACCTTAGGAGCTTAAACTATGAAGACTCCAGTTGACGCATGAGTATAAACTGTGTTAACGCCAATCAACGCATCGATAATTTCACCAAAATAAGGCCCAAGATTAATTTTAGGTCAAAGGATTATTCTAGGAAGTTCAATGGTATTCAGATGTAAACTCCCAACGAAGATTATCAGTTTAACATCGATTCAACGACACGAGCCATATTCAGAAACCAATACACCAGTTTCAGTTCAAGATTTCGACAACGATCAGACGATAAATGTTTCATCAGAAGAATTTTAGCTATTAGATAAAATACTGAATAGACTGAGGGCTGAAGAAGTCCAAGAATTGAAGGTTGTGCATATCATATCCAAAGTATTCTAGTCTTCTCTATAAAACAATGAGGCTAAAATACTTTGTAGGGGGGTATCTGTAGGTATTAAAAATTATCTATAGGTTCCTACACGCAGCTCGTGATGAAGCAAAGGCGATGAATGTTATCATCTGAGTCAAAGAAGATCGTCTGAGGCTAAGAAGAAATGAAAGAATGTGTACGAGATGTCGAGACATGCACAAAACAACAAAACAAGATCAAAACAGGGCATTGCCATCTATGAGTCACATCAAAGTGACCTGCTGGTGTGCGGGTCACATTGAAGTGACCCGCATACTCAGGTTCCTGAAAACACGTTTCTCGATAGAATTTTAGGATTCTTTTATTCCAGAGCCTCCCCAACTTTCTTAAGGCTATTCTTAAATGTGGTTAAGCCGTTGTTGGCTAAGATAAGGTCAAATCATCAATTCCTATCTTAAAATACTGTATCTAAAGCCTATAAATACAAGCCTAGTGCCCCTATTTTTGGGAAGATCGGAAATTCAGAGAGGAGGGTGAGGTACTGTCGGTTTAGAGAATAAAATCCCATGAATTTTAGAGAGGCTAGCAGGTCTTGGCGAACTCTAACATAAAGAGGGAGCTTTTTGAAGGACCTGAGGCCCGTTCCACCATCCCTTGAGGTCAGAATTTATAGTGATCTTGAGAAGAGTCGTGATCACACTTTGTTGAAGTCATTTACTTCTGTTCTTGCTTCCTTTGTGAAGCAACGGACATCAAGCCTTCGTGCATCAAACCAGATCTGATCTGTGACGGTTCACAGATTCTACATCCCCGACACATGCAAAGATCCCACACAAGCAGCGGGTGATAAACATCCTTTGCATGTGTTTCTAGGAGATTGTTTTTTTTAATAATTTATTTGTAAAAGAGAAGTCTTATTAAAAGGTTAAAACTCATTCAAATCTATGTAAACGATAAACGTTGTAATAGATTCAGTAAATAAATCAATTTCCAACGCAAACAATAGAGACTGCTTGCTTTGGGTCGTTGGGCAATACACCATGCAAGGCGAATCCGATGATCGAGTAACACCAATCATTTAGTTCAAAACCCCTTGGGTGTGCTGTGAATCTCACTGGCTTCTAAGATTTGCTTTGGACAACACATCTGGTGGTTAGCTACCGTGGTGTGCTTGGTAGACTTTGAAGACAATGCTAAGGTAGCTACTACGTATGCCAAGGCATCAACATAAGTGTTCTTAAGGCAGGCTATATAGGTGATCTAGAAGCCTTCAAAGAATGAGTGAGATTCAATGCTGCTTCATGATAGGGCAGGAGATCATCATGTCCGACCTCATATCCCCCCTTGACTTGGTTGATGATTAGCTTGCAATAGCCATCAACTTCAAGATATTCAGCACCCATGTCTTAGGCGAGTAGCAAGCTAATTATGAGGGTGTTATACTCAGCCATGTTATTTGAATATGACTCAATTAATGAATAAGCCTATGAAATGATGCGACCATGATGAGCACACCCCTACACCTGTGATAATAGTTCCTTCATGGTTAAGTCGAGATGTGCCATCAAAGTAGAATCACCACACTTGGTAGTTTGATGTAACATTTGATTCAAAGACATCATCCGGAATATCTTTGTAGAGCTTGGAAGACTCTGGGACCAGATGATCCATGAGAAACTCTGTTATTACTTGTCCTTTGATTACTTTTGAGGTATGAATGTCATATCATTCGAAGAAAGCAATATTGCCCATTTTACAAACTTAAAATTTAGAGATTCTAACTTTTTCATGACTTCATGCAGAGGGTTAACTCTTGATGTCATGTGAGGCGTAGAGACTTCTACTAGAGGTATAATGTTGAATTTGATGATTAGTTGCTTCAGCAGAGGTTGTACTATTACATATACTGCATTGCCATTAAGGGCTCATGCCCTATGAGACGAAGTTGAGAAACTAGACTGGCATTGCTAAGGAAGCATTGCCATAGTGTTAGGAGGTTGAGTTGGCATTGTTGAAGAAGTGTTGCCTTAGCCGTAGGAGGCTATGTTGATGGTCAGCGAGATTCGAAGACTGTTAAATTGCTACAATAGTGTAGCCGTTGGTAGGCAGAGCGATGCTCTATACAAAAGGCATTGAAGCATACATGGACTTTACAAGACTTTCACAATGGCGAGGGCATCCTTGTCCCTTAATCAGAAGGATTGTGTCATCTCGTTCTCATCATCGGAGGATTGTCCTATCTTATTATCATCGTCTTTACTGCTTGACTATAGATCATACTGATTGAATCTCTCAGCGGATTTCTCAACAATCTACGCCTACTTAATAAGACCTTTTGACAAATTAGCCTTGAAAACACTCATGTAAGCTTCCACTTGGCTGAGAACGTTGTGCCCGCATGTCTAGAGTAACATCAGCAAAGGTATGCCTTGATATCATAAGGATTGGTTACGAAATCATTCAATATAATTCTTGACTGAATTATTTCTCTTCTTTTCTCTAAAAGGAGCTTGACCATTGTTACATTAGATTGGTCCTCATGGAACCGGAATAAGAACTTTGATCCTAATCCAGCCTAAGATTTGATTGTTCCTTCGGCCATATTCTAGAACTAGTGAAAGGCTATCCCCTGAAGGGTGTCAATAAAAAGTAGCGCTTTGATAGTGTTGTTTCTTATGAGATTCCTAGACTGTTGATGAAAATAGTATATGTGTTGGTGAGGGGAACATTTTCCATCAATCGTTTATAACATTGATGGTTTAAACTTCATCGAATAGGGAACGGTGTCCCACTCGATGAGATAAGGTCAAGCGATTCCAACCTTCTTTAGCTTGGTCCTCTATGTAAGAGTATTGAGCTGATTTTGGATGCTTTTAAACATTTTCAATTTGCTCCTTGTCTTTAGTGGATTGGATGTCTCAAATTCTGATCGAGAGTAGAAGACATCTTCTTAGTGTTACAACTCCTTATCGTAAGAGATGTCAACTGGCCACTTTCCTTTTAAAGTACTCGCAGGGGGCTAGGAAGTAAGTAGCAGTGTTGAAGCATATTTTCAAGTTGCTCGAAGCGCTCATCGGATGCCTTCTTTTGGGCCTCAATCTAGTGAATAAGATCGTCAATGGCCTCTTTGTCTACCATGTTGATAGTCCACTTCCATTCTTGATTTGAGCCAGGAGTTGTATTTGATGCTATGGTCGAGTTTGTGTTGCTGATAGGACGATTATCCTCCTATGAAGGAGTTTGTTGAATGAGCATCCTAACGATGGAGTAGTCGATGGGGACATTTACTCCCCATCTTTATCTAGTATGGCGATAGACACCTCAAACTTAGGAAGTATGTTCCTTATACCAGGGCAATAATATGGATTTGACATGTTATCGTTATCTTCTCGAGTTACACTAGTTATATTAACCGTGAACTCTTGGAGATTAAGGTCAAAGGCAGCCTTGTTCTTGCAAGGTCACTATCGCCACTTGTTAACCTTTGAAGGCTTGGGGTATAGGCTAAGATGGGCAAATACCGACTCTTTAGCCAGTGGATAGTTGCATGGGCAATTCAACTGAACCTCTAACAAGATCTCTTCTTGGGTCACTCAATGCTAACATTGTCACGTCCTCTTTAGATAGAGGACCTCCCTTTAATTAGGAGGGAGTATCGATTTAGCTATTGTTGATCCAGTGGTCATCCTTCTTGAAAGCAACATCGTTGGGCTAGCTCTTTGCATTAGAACATCACCTGAGATGATATTGTTTTGACATACAAGTGATGTGGTCAATTGTGACTTCATCATGAGTATGAACTTGTGATTAAGACTGGGAATCACCATGGCGATAGTTTTTCCTTTCGGGAATTTACTTGGAGGGAAAACCCCATTTTTGGCTTCTTTTAAAGAAGCACTATAAGCATTATGAGACGCTTTAAAGAAAACACTCAGAGGGGTTGTGGACTAAAGTCCGAACTCGAGAGACTTTTGAATATCCTGACCTTTGCTTGAACCAAGGGTCACTAAGAATTCACTCGGGACGAAGCTCATCTTACCTCTATAAACACTGAGGTTGCTTTTGGCGAGGTTTACTTTGCTTTGGATGAAGCTGGTATGTCTTCACTCTAGGCAAAGTTCGCTCTACCTCTAGCAAAGTTAGGTCTGTATTTGGCGAGGCTCGCCTTACTATAGGCAAGGCTTGGATTTGAACGTCGTTCTTGAATTTTGATGAATCTTATGGTAGCTTTTGGTCATTACCATAACTATCTTCTCAGAGGAGATGAACTCCGCAAATTTTTCTTGGCCAAAATTAATGATCAATAATTCAGCAATAGACCCAAAAGCCTTAGTATCAGACTGTGACACAATCTTCTCCTCGGTGGGGGAGGAAGTCCCTTATAGAGTTGTTATCCTGTTTTGGATCTTTTGAATTACAATTAACTCATATTACAACTCAAAAGAAGCTACAAATAAAATAATAAATTTTATGTCAAGCCTCGTTCTTTTCTGTGTATTGATGGATCATCGATCTTGTACTCTATTGACGGTCTTAGTAAGACAACAAGGCTTTTGTTGATTGATGATCTCTAAGTAAATAAATGACTATTTAACTCAAAGAGGTACTAGCAGATCCTTTTTGTTATAGGCTACAAAGTAACTAAGCGTTAATCTCTACTGGGGAGCAGATGCGTGTGTCCTACTCCATGCTTAATCAGATTACTCCTGCAACCAACAATTTGAGTCGTATCTGCAGTCGGCTCCATAAACCGACAACTTACGTGGCTAACTAAAAAGATGATGTTTGTTAGCATTCAGCCGGACAACTAGAAAGCCAGTGTGTCCTCAAACCTCCTACAAAAAACTAACTACCCTCGCTTTAAATATGCTGTCCGAGTCATCATTGCTCTAGCCCCTGTAGTCTTCATGACTCATCGGACCTAGTGAGCACCAAATAGCTGCTGTCGTCCTTGCACTAATTGCTTGGATGACTCATCCTTACCCATGGCTGACACCTATAAAGACACTTGTTGAGTCAGGCTGGCCTACCTAGACTCAGTTCACAGGTTTACCTTCGCCGCTCTCCGATCTCTAGAAAAAGGGGAGATGTACTACATGAGGTAACTTCTTTGTTTTCATATAACTCTGAACAATTCGTCTCACTATTTCTCTTATATTTTCCCACTCAAGTTCAAATACTGACTTGATCATTGGAGAAACAACTAGATAACTAACTCTGATCTCTCACGATCTCTTCATGTACAAGAAAGAACAATGATCTACAGAACTAGTCATCTGAAGGAGTTTGAGGACCGTAACTCTAATCCATAAATAAGCCCCTATTTGATAACTAGCATCAACAGTTTGGCACCCACTGTGGGGCATGTCATCCTTCTTCATACGATATGTCTGTTTCTAAGCATCCGGTCAAATTTTTGATCCACTCCCTGAAGAATCGCGTGGGGGCTATGTAACTCAGGCCCACTTAGAAGAATCTCACGAAAGGATGTCTCAGTCTCTCTAACAACAATTTGCTATTTCCACTAATGAGCTCCTAGACCGAATTCCTCCCTAACAACCCTCATCATCATTCATTCCTCTACCTTCGGTGGGTTAGCCATTCATTCACCCATAGCCTAAACATGCAGCCCAGGCTGCAGAACAACAAGACTATGTTGAGCATGTCTCTCCCCCGCCTCACCAGCAAACTCATTTTGTGGCCCCTCCTCAGCAACATCAGTAGTACATGAAAGCAACAGGGGAGAGCTCTAACTATGGTCATGATGGCTGAGAGCATCCTACAGGGGCGACATCACTCGACCCTCTGCTTCTTCATACTGCTCCAGGCCCCTCGACCACTAATCCTGCATCTGGTTACGGCCAAACCTTTTAGCTAATCACTGAAGCCATTGGAGGGAATAGTCCCCTTGCCGATAGCATCATGAATGTCACATATGATAAATTCAAGATGTATCATGTGGAGAAGTACAAAGGTGAAGGAGATCTAGCCGAGCATACTCAGAATTATTATTAAATAATGACTATGCTATAGGCATTAGATCTAATCATTTGTAAATGATTCTCCATCACTTTGACAAGAAGCACCAATTTATGGTGGAACTCTTTGCTGAAGAAGTCCATTAACAACTTAACAACTTTAAGAAGCTCTATCAGAAGTTTGTGCACCACTTTCTGGCTGACACTAAGCCGAAGCTGCCTCAACATGTCTTAGTCTAGATGAGACAATAACCTAGAGAAAGCCTCAGTGATTACGTCAAGAGGTTCCAGACTAAGAGACTAAAAATCAATGACACTACTAGCATGGCCACCATGTCCATTATTGTGGCTGGGTTGGAGAGCAACGAGTGGCTGACGTGCTTATAAAGAAGTGAGTCACCACCTATAAGCATTTAATAGCCAAGGTGCATGATGAGCTTACAAGAAGGTAGCTAGGATAGCTAAAGAAAAGGTAGCAGTAGCAACAGCGATGACAACATATACCCCAGAACTAACAATAGAGGCCGACCCCTCTCCAAGAGAGGAGGCGACAAAGGATCCCCCAGAGTGGACCCTAGGCTAAGCAGGGCCGACAAAAGGGATCAAATAAATAGGACCACCAAGAAGAGACCCTAGCAGCCCTCAACACTTCTCTTATGGAAGCCCTTTGCTTGGTCTGGAAAGAGGGATTCCTTAATTCCCCTCCTCCTTGCATGAAATCAGATCCTCAATCTCGAGACACTAGACTATATTGTTGGTAACATCAAAATCACAGCCATCATACCAATGATTGCTGAGTTCTCTAGAGAGATATTGAGGACTTGATATAAAGAGGATTCTTGAAGAAGCTTGTCTCTCACCAGGATAGGAGAGGACCTACTCTTGGGAGACCCGACAAGAGGTCTCGGTCCAGATCACCTCGTCCTTAGCAGCCACCCAACACCCAGCCTATTGAGGCTAGCGATAAAGACATTATCAACACTATCAGCAATGGCCCTGCGGTGGGAGGGATATCTAACAACGCTCATAAGAAGTATGCTAGACGAGCGTTAGTCAACCTATGCAAAAAGAAGCCAAGGACAGATCAATGCATCTCTTTTGGCGATTCTAACTTGAAGGCATTGAGATGCCTCATGATGATCCTTTTATCATCTCAACTAAAATTGACAGCTTATAGGTTAAGAGGATTTTGGTTGATATAGGGAGTTCAATTGATATCTTGTTCGTCGATGCCTTTAATTAGATGGGCATCAATGTGTCCAAGTTGCAGCCTTGTTGGAGGCCTCTCATCAAATATAAGGGCATTCGGTCCTACTGAAAGGAATGATCACTCTCCTCTTAACGGTCGACAAATATCCTGGTCAGTCCACTATGTAGACCCGGTTTCTAGTGATGAACTGCAAGTCAGCCTACAATGTTATTTTGAGAAGAACTACCCTTAATAACTTGCAGGCGGCACCATTCACTTATCACGAGATGATGAAGTTACCGACTCCTGAAGGAGTCAAAATTGCTAGAAGCAACCAACGAGAGGCTAGATCCTACTGTCTGTTCTTGATGAAAGAAAAATGAGTATTGGAGACCTTGCTAGTCAAAAAGGCACGCCTCTAAATGGAGAAAGAGTTGGAGCTAGAGAGGATGACCACTATCGAAGAGCTCCATGAGATACCAGTTTACCAGAAAGGAGTGAAGACGATAAAGATCGGGTCTTGCCTCATTGAACCCCAACAAGGAGTTGTGGTTGCATTCCTACATGAGAGTACAGATGTAGTTTCTTGGGGCCCAAAGAAATGCTGGGAATTCCCCCAAAGTAGTGAGCCATGAGCTCTTAGTCGATCAACATACCAAGCCGGTCCTACAAAAGAAGAGGCATCTCGGTTCTGAGCGACATAAGGCAATTACTTTTGAGGTTGTCCGACTCCTTAATGCCGATTTCATTAGAGAAGTATAGTACCCAGAGTGGTTATCCAATATGGTGCTGGTAAAGAAGTCCCTTGGCAGGTGGAGGCTGTGCATGGACTTCACAAATCTGAACAAAGCTTGCACAAAGAACAGCTACGCCCTTCCAAGGATCTACCAGCTTGTAGACGAGAGTGCGGGTCACGAACTACTCAGTTTTATGGATGCATTCCCTGGCTACAACCAAATTCTTATGGTAGAGGATGATTAAGAGAAGACCTCATTCATTACAAACTAGGGGACCGGTTGGGATCCACGGGGGATCTTCCCCAGAAGGATATCGAAGCTGGTTTTACAAGCTAGAGCCACCTCTACCTTACCTAGGGGGCTGTCGCGGCATTTATCCTTGACTTCCACCTTGTAGGACTCGGATTCGAGATAGAGAAGGCAACCCTATAGTGCTTTCACTATAGCGAGAAGCGACGCTCATTGCTTCTCGGCCTCCAATGTCCCTCAGGTAACCTCCTTCATCGGTTCCTCGTGGGCAGCCACTTCCTCCTTCACCTATGCCTGGAGGATATTGACTTCTTGGTGAGCTAGCTAGGAACGCTCAAAAGCGATCACACTTTCCCGCCTCTTGATCTCAAGCTCATCCTCTATATATTTCATTCGGCCATCCCGCTTGGGGATCTTATGTTGAAGTTGGCTAACATTGAAAGTACCCTAGAGGAGGGGTAAATAGAGTAATTGCTAATATAATCCGATATTGATGCCAAATAAAAACTGATTAACAAATATATCCTAACAAAATGTTATACAATGAGATATGCAGGGATATATAACTAAACAACGGGCGATATGAACATGAACACACAAATAAGAGATATAGTGTGCAAATTAACAAATGTAAACACAAGGTAAATGATCACGGAGTTCGGTCGACCCATGACCTACGTCTTCGCTTCTCACTCTCAAGGAGAATCTCTACTATCTCAAAAACAACTACACAATCAGTTTTCAACGCTCACCGATAAACGTTTACAACTCACACAATTGTTAATACAGAATACACTCCTCTAAATGCCATCCTAACCCGTGTCATCTTGCTCAAATGCTCGGAATTACTACCTCTCCCTAGGATTTACAACCGACGACACTTCTCTTGGAATTGATCCCGTCTCTCACCAACCACTTCTCTAAGTGTCCTTGTGTATTACAATGTGTTCTCTCAACAATTAAGCACAAATACAGAGGATTTTTTCTCTAACAAGAATGAGAATGAAATTAAGCTCACACTCAATGGTTCATTCACCACAACCCAAATTATACTTAATGTGAAATACTAAAAGCTCAATAGGTTGTGTGTGTAATCAATGAGTAAAATAAAATATAAAGTTAATTTAAAATCTAGCTTATAGAAAAGATAATCATAATATAATTGCTAGAGATTGAGTTTAAAAAAACTTCTCTAAAATAAGAGAGATGGAAATATGAAATTGAAGCTCAAACCGAAATTATCTCCTCTTCTTGTGAAACTCTCTTCACATAAATAATATACTTAAAAACCTTTAAACAAATTTGTAAAATCTTCTTTTGAACCTTTCTTAGCTAGTTCACAATGTGGAGGCAGAGGAGTATATATAGCTTCTCAAAACAAAGCCCTAAAAACCAAAATAAATTATCAAATCCCATAAATTTAGGAAAACTACAACTAGCCGTTATAGTAGCCATCGGTCGACTGATAGTACTGTTCAGTTGACTGATGAGCTGATCATTGGCTGTCGCTCAAATATCATCGGTCGACTGATGACCTGCTTCGGTCTACTAACGAGGATCAGTCGACTGAGAAGAAACAAATGGCAATTCTAACGGGTTTTATCAGTCGACTGATGACCTTTGTCAGTCAACTAAAAACATGCATAAGGGCTAGTTTGAATAGAAAATCTGATTTTTGAAGTACTTTTAAAAATAACAAATAAATTCTAAAAATTATAAAACTTGGGAAAATGTTTATAAAAATAAATATAAACATGTTAGAAAAGAAAATTTTGAAATATTATTTCCCATTTGTGAAAACTCATCATTTTGCAAAATCTCAAAAATACATGTTCGTTAAAACATTTGATTTTGACAAAATGACTTAAACCAAGTTTTAAAATCTTTTGAATAGTTTTATAGACTTAGGAAAAGATGCAAACTAGGATTGTTTAGTCCATAAACTAAGAACACAATACTTTCTCAAATAACACATATTATGATAAAAATGAGAAATACGTGTGTGTATAAAATTAAGCTTAAAATATTATCACACAAAATATAACTCCTAAAGTAATATACCCAAGATGATTTGAGTAAGAAGCTCGATCTTCATACTTTGACTTGAATTGCAACGACTCCATTAAAATATCGTCAATATGGCGCAAATGCACTAAACCTGGATACATATCTGAGATACAAAAATACTAGAAAACACTATTATAAATTATTTGTTAATCATCAAATCTAGATTAGATAGTAGGCTCATAAATATGAGTCCTAACAATCTCCCCCTTTTTGATGATGACAAACAATTTCCTCAATATATATAAAACAACAATATACTCACAAAATCGTATGGTTTCTCCCCCTTTGTCAAAATCAAAATGGGGGAAAACAACAAAGTAGAAAGAGAGCGAATGCACCCCCTACCTATAAGCATGTGTGAGTATAATCATAATATGGACTGCTCCCCTATCAAAATGCCATATAAGATGTATGCAATGATTATCGAGGTAATACATATAAAAGAAACCAAACAATCTTAAAACACTTGTTTTCCTCTCTATTATACGCATATTTGCATCACAAAAGAATATATACATGATATCTATGTGAGCAAATATAAATCACTAACCACATAAAAGAATACATTATAAAACATAATAGGGATGATCCATAAACATAAACACATAAATATCATCACCAGAGTGTTTACAATGATCTGATAAACTCAAACTCATTGTTCACACCAAAACAAGCCAAAATACATAGTTCAAATCAAGACTACAAACCAAATAATATAAAAACACATAGTTCAAACAACAAAATACAAGTCTAAATAGAAAATTATGTCTTCATGACTCAGACGGCCGGGGACCCGGAGGAGGAGGAAGGCGTACATATAAATCCAAAAGTTGACGGTGGACCCTCAAAATCTTATCATGCCTACTCATGGCTCATCCTGAATGCTCTCAATCCTAGCAAACCCCTCATTCTCCCTACCCAAGAGCTCACCATGCCAACACTCAGCTTCAGCACAAATTTCTTCTTGCCTACACTCAAAATCACTCGGGCGATCAAATACTCTCTCCTCTAAACTATCCATACGGTGAGTGATATAATCTAGAATGCTCGAGAGGGTGGAAGATGTAGCACGAGGAGGACGAGAATGAGCCCTATAGCTAGAGGGCTGAGATGATGGTCCACATATGGGAGGAGAATCTGGATGATCTAAATGCTATTGAGACAGAGGGAGATTCATCCTAGAGAGCACAATGGAGTTAAAGAAGTCATGAATGTGAACAGGAGATTCATCAGATAGATCCACCTCAAAATAAGTGAAAATTTTAGTTAGAAAAGCTCCAAAAGGAAGGAATTTGGTGTGGATTGTTGCCATGATATAAAAAATAACCTTGCACCATTTGACGTTAAGGTTTGCAACAAGGGCATAAATGACATTAGTAAGCTCTTTAGAAAAATGATCATAACCCCTAGTTTTGGAAATTATATTGCAGGGAAGGATACGAGCAATGATACGACCAATGGTGAAACTGAGCTGTTATCAAGAGGAAGGTGTTTTCCTGGAAAAAATATTAAAGATAATATATTTTCTTCATTACAATCAATATCTTTTAGGACAATATCACCATAAGGAATGTTAAGAATCTCAGCTAATTGATGGAGAGTAAAAACAATACTACGATTCTTAACACTGCAGGTAATGAAGGGGGTATCAACATCAGTTTGATTAAGTTACAAATTAGCATAAAATAGACATATAAGATTAGGATAATATGGTAGACGATTTGTGAGAGAGAGCAAATTATATAGTTTGGCATCATTAAAGTATGTTCGCAACTGAAAGTAATCAAAATCGTTAAAATTGACAAATCTCCCGAGAAAAAGTTTGAGATGACAATAGACACGATATTTGCCAATTAATGATGGATTATGAAGATATTATTCATAATAGGCAAATTCGGCCGCGGGAGTGGGAGCGGTTTTGGGTCTACTGGATCTAGCTCTTTTAGGGTGTGATCGAGACATGATTATTAGGAAAGATGTAACAAATAATAATGAACTAAAACAATCTAATGATCGAAACACCCTTAGATAACAGATTTTGAAAAATGTATGATAAATAACAAGCCCTAGAATTATGAACCCTAGATTGACAAACAAGTAAAAAAGAGAAAATAGGAATATGGGGAAAAGATATACTGAACAATGAAGAGGCGAAGGGCTCAGAAGCAACCGAACTCTTGGTCAGTTGAACTAGGGTTGGTCGGCTGAGAGTTTGAGTGATTTTTAGGGATTTTGGGTTAGGGTTTGACATATATAGGATGAAATTAACAGCCGGGATAAAGTCACACATGAAATGGAGGGCTAGGATAAGAACCAGAGCGAATCGAGTCTCAAATGCGTCGAATTCGAGACAAAATGTAACTAAAACCCGAAGATTGTGAGCTTGTTAGTCGACTGATTAGTCGATTGAAGCACTGTAGTCGGTCGATTGATCATATGATCAGTCGACTGATGACTTGAAACACAATTTTTAAAGGAAATCATGAACTATGGTTTTAAAATCAAAAAAATTCAATCTTACCTCTTTAATTAAGTATATTTTGAACATATTTCTTTTAAATATTAAAAGCATAGTTTAATTTATTTTAAACAAGAGTTTTAATTGATTCTCATTGTAAAACAAACATGAAAACAAAAATCAATAAATTAGAGATCAAAATAAAAATAAACAAAAATGAAAACAACATAATAAAATTTGTTTTGGCACCCACATATTTTTGGTGTTGGATGGTTTAGAGATATGACCCCTATCATTAAAGGTCAATGCCCTTCGGTTATGATCCTATTTGGGTATATTTGGTGCATGGATACAATCATAAAAATAATTATGTAAATGACCCTTCTAATTGCAATACGTGCAATGAAATGGCTGTATTTATTTTTGTTGACCATTAGATTGTGCACGGGAAATATTTGCAAATAAAAATTATCTTTTAAAATTATTTTGCAAATGTGAAACTCTTTTCAAATCAAAACAAAATTTGGTCAAATGACCAAAACGACCATAAAAATTACATTTATACACATTTACATGGTTATGATTAGCTTTGTGTACATGTGTATGTGTATGTTGCGATGAAGCTTGCTGGGATACACAACTAGCAACATGATTAGACTTGATGGATTTTTTATCATTATAACAAAATTTAGCAAGATGAACTTTACGGCTGCAAATAGAGCACTTATAAACTTTGTTATACACGTGTGCATAGTGTGTGGGTGTTTTAGAATAATTTATACGTGACTTTACACACAAGTCCATAAACTTATTATTATTTGCAATGCATGTTTTTAGTGTTGAATCTAAGGATGATATATGATTTTTAACATAATTCAACTCATTATTTTGCACAAATGCATTGCCATTAGAAGTAGAACATATATGGTTCTTCTTAAGAGTATTAAATTCATTACTAATATTTTTTACTTCTAATATGACATTATTTTTCTCATGAGATAAACTAGCAATATCCATTTTTATTTTTTTTATTGCTTTCTTTAAGATTAATATTTTCATTAGCAATAATATCAAACTTAGATGCTCATGTCTCATGATCGGATTTCAAATTTACATGCTTGTTTTTTAAATCTAAAACATTATGATGTAACTTTTTGTAGGCATGCATTAAGCTATCATAAGCACAAGCGAGTTTGTGAATAGATTAATCATCATCGGAATCAGACTCGCATGCCTCACTAGAGCTATCTCCTAGTGGTCGTGTGCATGATGAAGCTCCAATTTCACTTGAATTAGAATCCGTTAAAACACGTCAGATCTCTTCCTAGTTTCCTTGAAGTGCTTCTATAAATTTTCATAATTTATAAAAACTATCAAAATGAGCAAGCTTGTTAGATATAGATGAATCAAATGCATTTAGCAAAAATTCTAACAATACCTTGTTCATGGTAAACATCTTTTTATCATTATTACTCCACCTAGATTTTTCCAAAGTGAGTATAATATAAGCATCGTCAATTATTTCCCATAAATTAAAATATTTAGATCTAACAAATTGTTTAAATCTAACAGACCATTGAGCATAAGGGAAATTATCGAGTCTTAGAGTAATATTAATGGGATAACATAGGCTAGATGCACCATGTATATCCATGATATATTATGCAAGCAAGATAAAATACCACAAAACTAGATTAACAATAAATCAAAGTGAGGATCTTTAACTCTAGGCGGTTAAGCCACAAATCAAAGAGCACCAAGCTCTGATACTAAATATATGACGTCCATATTTTCACACATGACTACAGTCCAAGGTGAACCTAGAGATGTTAAACCCCCATGCACCCACACCGTGTAATAACACGTTTCACCATCACAGTAATATCTCTCTAGTGGAATCAAATACAAGCGTAGATATAAAACATGAAAAATAAGGGGGAAAATGCAATAGATATGATGTAGAAAGAGATATCTAATATATATAATCATGTCTCAACTGAATAAACTAAATACAACTAAAGTCTGAAATAAATGTAAAGTATCTCAATATGAGTCAATTGAAAATAAACTAAGGCACACAACCTTTACAAGATGAAATACAAAACTCTAAATGTCTAGAGACAAATATCAACTATGGTAGAGTCTCATTTACTAAAAATATATGGCGATGACTATACTAGAAGTCCATCATCCTGCGGCTCTTCGAAACTCTGAGCTGCTGCCTAAAAGGAATTAAAAAATAAAAAGAGAAACACTAAGAACGTCAGAGCGCTATAGCAAGATCATCTTCATTCGCCCCTCGGGGAAGGGCTACTAGATATGATGGAGACTTTATCTATTAAGCATAGTCTACCTAGATCATTTACCATGTATCTAAATAGAATTAATATTTAGAAACCTACAACACGAGACTTAGTACGTCGAGCAAAATAATCCAAATAAGGAAATCCTCATGTATATACCATATGTCTCAAATTGTAGATAACTATATATCAATATCAGACTAAGAATAAACAATCTAAATAGAATCAATAATTAGAAACTCATAACATGAGACTGGTATGTCGAGCAAAATAATCCAAACAAGGAAACCCTCATGTATATACCATATGTCTCAAATTGTAAATCGCTAATCATCAATCCCAACTAAGAATAAAGGATAGCATTACAAGAAAGTAAAATCATCACAATATCGGACCAAAAATATCTTCCACTATCCTTTGGATGATAATGTAAACAATAGTATATAATCCTGCGTACCACAAGAGTAAAGTACATCGGTCATATATAACTCAACGATGAGTCATGTTCATAATGGCGTCCACTAAGACTCAGGCTATCAAATAATTATCACAATGCAAATCCTTGCAGAATTTATAATTCATCGCATTATCATGCGCGATGGACTACCAAATCAGCATTCTAATAGTGTACACGGCTTATTAGTTCCATCGCATCAACGTATATGATAGACTACCAAATCAAGGCATCCTAGGTATACGGCTCATAAGGCTCATCGTATCTGTAGACGGTAAAAATTACCTCCGCAAACTTACATGAAATTCACCTGCCAGTCGGAGTTGCCCGCACAATTTGAGGGTAGGGCTCACCCTTGGACTTGACTCGCTAGCACGAACCCAAACCACGCGGTCACCAAAGGCGCTCGTATCTGTTGGCCACAAACTCGCCTGTATGATCAGCTCGCCCGCACGAGTCAAGATCACCCAAATGACTGAAATTCGCCTGTTTACTCAACTCGCCCGCTCGAGTCAAAAGTCGAATTTGCCTATGAAGTTTAGGATCACCAGTGTACTCGACAGCCGCTATACCGCGTACAGGGATGGGCCTTCCCACTTCCCGTAAGACGTGAAGGGATGGAGAACAGTACTCCAAACCCATCAAGTAGCCGCTCATAGTATGAGATGACCAGTCAAATCCATGCAATCGCCAAAGTCGCCTGTATGCCTGACTTGCTCGCACGAGTCAAGATCATCCAAGTGACTGAAATTCGCCAAACTCGCCGGCGTTGACAGCCGCTACGCTGCGTACAGGGATGGGCCTTCCCACTTCGCGCACGATGTGAAGGGAAGGAGCACAGTACTCCAAGCCCATCAAGTAGCCGCTCACAGTACGAGTGACCAGTCAGTCGCCAAGTCCGCCTGTAGAAAGCTCACCTCGCCTGCACGAGTCAAGAGCTGAATCCGTCTGCAAACGGCAAGCTGGCTAAACCCACTCGAGTACTGGGCAGCCGCAACCCTACTCCTCATGACGTGAAGGGAAGGAGTACAGTACTCCGAACCCATCAAGCAGCCGCTCATAGTACAAACCCAAGGCATGGTATCTCCCAACAGTACATGGGCATATCCCATGATTCAAGGAGCGGCCATGCCGTCTCTCCTCTATTTAAGAACCTCTCCTAGCTTCGAAAAAGGGGTTCGCTCATAGTTAATTGATTAATTCAATCAGTTAACTGAACCACTAGCTCTCGACTCTCAAAGGAGTCGACGACAAGCTCTTTGCATAATCTTTGCGCTGTAGCATCTTCTCCCAGTTTTGGGCCCTGATCACCGTCGAACTCGAAGACTCGAACTCTACTGACTCGAGCTTCTACTGCGTACTGAAGCTCACCAGCAACCTCGCTCGGATCGTCCATGGGAAGCAGACTTGGTACGAGAACCGAGCGAGACGTCCTATAGCTACCGAAAGTCCCCACGTTAAACAAGGAGGGCATTCCCTCTGCTTCTGTTGTAATTTTTGATTTATTAGTTTGTAATAAGCTATTCTTATCAATACAAACGAAATCCTTATTTCGAGAGATCATAAATTCACACCTACAGAAGATGGCGACCACAGTAGGAAACAAATCACGCCATCAAGTAAGTGTACGGCAGTCCCACTTTAGGGTTAGGGGTCCTGATGACTTCCCCTTCCCCTTCGTCGACAATCGACACACGGCAAAATTGGACCGTCAATGTGCGGAGTCCCTGATGGATACACGCCACCATCGCCGACACCAACGCGTAAGACTTCCCGTGGGCTAAGTGAACTACAGGATACACAACCTCCACCGGAAGCACCTCAAAGGAATGAGTGGGGACCATGCACCTCTTCAGCCACAACATGAGGTACCCCGCGAGCAGAGCCTTTCCAGATATAGGGGACTTGGCCTAGTAGTGGAACGAGTAGAAAACCGTCCCGAATTTGAATCCACCCTCATCATGCTCGAGAGTCATGGTGGCTCCCCCTTCGGCCGTCTTCCTTTCCACTTCGGCCTGGTCACACTCGCCTAGCGGCAGAGTAGGCCTTCCCTTGATATCATTCTTCGGGAATAAGTAATCAGCCCAGTTCTTATGGCTGATCCCCGGAGCCCTCTTCTTCTTGCCTTTGTGGTCTACCGCCCCCAAGGTGTTGAGGCATATATGGTAGTGACAGAGCAATTTCCATAGAGTCTCGACCACCAAAGAGGAGCGGTTTGAAAGTTGGTCAATCTCATCTTGACCCGGGACGTACTCCTCGTAGGGGAAGCTTCCCAAGGGCAACCCTGACACGTCATACATCTCGTGAAGGGTTATGCCAAGTTCACCATTGGGGGTGAAGAACATGCCGCTGTCCGAACAATATAGCTCCATGAGGCTGTGGAACTGAGGAGCATTGATTTTCAGACCATGTCGAGTGGCCCGAATGGCTATGTACAACTCTGAATCCATGAGATCAGAGTTCTTGGCCAAAATGTAGTCAGTAATCTTGGACCACCAGGTGTTGCTACCAGGCACAAAGTAGATCCACCCTGGGGCTCTGAAGTCCTTTGGAGGAAATCTCCCACCAGCTTGGAAGAAACGATGACGGAAAGTCTCCGCGACCGTAGTCGTCTCCCCGGCGGGCAACTCATTGAACGGCAGGCCAGGACGTAGAGCGGTCATACGTTTGCAGGAGCTGTCCACCCTGTACCCAGTCGTAGAGCCCATGAAGACACCGCAAGTCACCCCGTCTTGAGTTGGGGTCAAATCCCAATTCATCATTCTTGGGACTGCAAGGGACCGTAACTCAACAATTGAGAACCCTCTCGGCAATGCTGGGAAGGTAGTAGTGGACCCTGTCCACTACGCAGAGCCACCTGCTCTCCCTGAGCAATAGAGCTAAAGGATCAGTCGCGGCATCACCAAACAAAAAATGAGGCTTCTTGAGCTCTATCCTAGCCTCGTCTGTCAACACCACATCAGTAGTCAACTCACGCAACGTCAAATGGTGCCCGTCAGTGACTCTCTTTATCAGTCCATCCGGTTTGTTGACAGCAAACACGGGTACCGGATCTAGGAAAGGGAATCGGGGAGGCGCCGAATAGCCTGTACCTCCGGCGAGACCGATAGCCATGCCCTTCGGAAGGGCTTCGTCAAAAAAGGTCACCTCCGGCGAGACCGATAGCCATGCCCTTCGGAAGGGCTTCGTCAAAAAAGGTCGCCGCAAGACAGAGCCAAAGAATCAGGACGGAGTCCGCCCTAGGGGCAAATCCGCCTATCAAGCCAAAGCAGGCAAATGTAAATCTGCCTGTCAGAAAACGAAATCCACTTGACAACGACGAGATCTGCTTGTATAGACTATATTCGTCTTTACCAGACAAAAGTCGAACTCGCCTGTCAAAAACGAGTTCGCCTTCACCCGATAGGGGCCGAATTTCGCCTGTAAAGGCAGAAATCATCCTCTGCAAGTGAATGTAAAATCCGCCTGAAAAAGGCCGATTTTATCCAAATTGGGGAAACTGGTAAAAAATAGCAGAATCCACTGGGGAAGACGAGCGATACTCATCCTCCCGACCCGACGTCGGCAATCAATGCAAGGTCGTCGAACAAACCTTTCGACTTACCCAAGTACGTCTCAGGCATGCTGGCAATCGTACCGGCGGCGAGGCGATCAGAATAGCGTCCAGGACCTCCTCCCTTTGGAACGCATCTATTAGATTTCGGCGCCATGTCTAAGAGTCGGGGACGAAGCGGGAATTCTTTCTCTTTAGAAAAATTTTCACGAAACGAAATTCCTGAGCACAGTAGCTCTCAAAGGAAGGGAACAAAGCTTATTTAAAGGTGGAGACGCTTATGTGGCGACGATCGATCTCAAGAGGCGAAACGCTGGCAGTTAAGAGACGTAGCCACGATCGAAATCGACGGTCCAGATTACTCTCCATAGTTCGTTCTCTTTTGCGGTTACGAACAAACCGTCGAAACAGAAAATGAGCCGGTCAAAACCCGGGACCTGAACCGAAATCTACGACTGAATCTAACGGTTGGATTCGAAAACCACGGTTATGATTCGTCATTGAGCGAGGTGCACGAAGCTGACGTCACACTGTCGAATCACAATTAATGCGACCTGACGGACCCACGCCGCCTTAGCTGGAAAGCACGAAGCCTCATCGGCGAACACGTGGTTCACCTCCTGCCAAATCTAATTCCTCCCAAAGGAAGGGTTTTGCCTGCAAAAACCTAGCTCGACCCCACAACTTCAAATTTTGCCTGCAAAAATGAATTTCGCCTGAACGATTCGTTCACCCTGGAAGACGGATTCCGAATAGTATGACTCGTCCGGAGTTATGAACCACCAATGAAATGGCCTCAATCAAACCCACGCCTCAGACAGCTAAGGGTTAGAGCAAAAATCTTAGCATTAAGCATAAGAGAAATGACTCGACAACTCATCTACTGAGGGGAATAGTATGGCTAGCCCGATTCAAATGGTAATCGGTAAAGGCAAATCAAACCCGTTGATAGCTGAGGGTTTGCTAAAAACCCTAAAGGGAACCAAATACACTTGCTTCGCCAGGAACATCTTTATTCAAAGTATTACAGACCACACGCAAGCCGGTTTAGGTCTGAAAACTTTGAAGGGGGTCTTGTAGACGGTAAAAATTACCTCCGCAAACTTACATGAAATTCGCCTGCGAGTCGAAGTCGCCCGCACAATTTGAGGGTAGGGCTCACCCTTGGACTTGACTCGCTAGCACGAGCCCAAACCACGCGGTCACCAAAGGCACTCGTATCTGTTGGCCACAGACTCGCCTGTATGATCGGCTCGCCCGCACGAGTCAAGACCACCCAAATGACTGAAATTCGCCTGTTTACTCAACTCGCCCACTCGAGTCAAAAGTCGAATTCGCCTATGAAGTTTAGGATCACCAGTGTACTCGACAGCCGCTATACCACGTATAGGGATGGGCCTTCCCACTTCCCGCACGACGTGAAGGGAAGGAGCACAGTACTCCAAGCCCATCAAGTAGCCGCTCACAGTACGAGTGACCGGTCAGTCGCCAAGTCCGCCTGTAGAAAGCTCGCCTCGCCTGCACGAGTCAAGAGCTAAATCCGCCTACAAACGACAAGCTGACTAAACCTACTCGAGTACTGGGCAGCTACAACCCCACTCCTCACGACGTGATGGAAAGGAGTACAGTACTCCGAACCCATCAAGCAGCCGCTCACAGTACAAACCTAAGGCATAGTATCTCCTAACAGTACATGGTCATATCCCATGATTCAAGGAGCGGCCACGCTGTCTCTCCTCTATTTAAGAACCTCTCCTGGCTTCGGAAAAGGGGTTCACTCATAGTTAATTGATTAATTCAATTAGTTAACTGAACCACTAGCTCTCGACTCTCAAAGGAGTCGACGATAAGCTCTTTGCATAATCTTTGCACTGTAGCATCTTCTCCCAGTTTCAGGCCCTGATCGCCGTCGAACTCAGAGACTCAAACTCTACCAACTCAAGCTTCTATTGCATACTGAGGCTCACCAGCAACCTCGGTCGGATCGTCCAAGGGAAGCAGACTCGGTGCGAGAACCGACCGAGGCGTCCTATAGCTACCGAAAGTTCCCACGTTAAACAAGGAGGGCATTCCCTCTGCTTCTGTTGTAATTTTTGATTCATTAGTTTGTAATAAGCTGCTATTATCAATACATACAAAATCCCTATTTCGGGAGATCAGAAATTCACACCTACAGTATCTACGTGCGGGATGGACTACTAGATCAAGTATCCTAAAACCTGACTCAATGGCCTGTACTAATGATATATCGATGTACTATCCAAAGTAGTACTGAGCGGTGCTCATCAGCGATATCCATACATGTATATAATGTTTAAATAACCCATATACCAAGTATGATTGAAAACAATACCAGTAATAATCCTCTCTAGGATACCTGTGTGTGTGCTACAACACTATTAATGTATGCTCATGATTGTACGTGTGTTATCGTGCGGTTCGAACCCCGCACTCATGGTCAAACGATGCCAAAAAAACCATTCAAAAACAAAGAGAACACATGTCGGTCGACTGCCCTTAGGGCGTCGGTCGACCGAAAGTAACCGTGCACACAATGTGCACGTTCAAGGCCTCACTGGTCGACCGCCTAGTCTTGGTCGGTCGTCCGGTCAGAGAGGAAAACACAAGTTCAGGTTTTTGATATTTTGTATTTTGTAACTTTATTTAAAAACTTATTTTTATCAACATGAGGTATATAACAAGATTAAATCTTTCATAATTACTTAACATGAATTAACTCATCATGATATAAACACTTGAATGAAACTAATTAGGGTTTAACATCCTAATTAATCAAATTTTCTCAAATAACCTAATTTATAAATATGGTTAAGTAAACATGATAAATTCTAAACATTGAACAAAGATAAATTCATTTAAACATGCTCACATTACTTAGGTATTATCAACCTAGGGTTTAGACCTCTTTAATTAGCAAGAAACTCAAATAATTATTAAACTAGGGTTTAAACATGATTTAAGCATGATTAACAATTTAAAAATAAAATTAAATATAACCCTAATGATCATGATCATCAAACTAATATAAACAGCAACTAAATTTATAGATTTTCACATTGGTTTAGAGATTAACATCATAAACTAAGATTTTAAAACATCGGGTTAAGCTTAAACATGAGATTCATCAATTAAACATATAAAATCTTGAAGTAACTAAATGGAGAGGTTTGGAGGAAGATGATCTTACTTCTAACATTGTGTTGAACTCCTGAACATGTACGTGCGAGATCCCTCTTCACCAAAGTCGCAAAATCTCGCCTTCCTCTCGACAAACGCCTTAAGAACTCTCCCAAATCTCACAAATTATGATTTGGATTTGAGAGAGAGGAAGAGGGGTTGCTAGGATTTAGAATACTGATGAAAAGATATATTTTTCGAGTATATATATAACTGCAAACCTGAATCAAAACAGCCTAAACCAGAAACAAGAAACCTAGTTAGACTGAAAAATAGTCTTTGGTATTATGCCTGTAACTTTCACGTCCGACCTTGGAATAAGGTGATTTAAGATGTGTTGAAAATCTATTGAAGATACCTACAACTTTTGTTTTTTGAGTGTTTCCAGATTTGAACTGTATCACTGTGTAATGCATATATACTCTTAATTGGTTATTTTTTCAGATTTCTTCTTTGTGCATGTTTAACTTTTATATACTCTCATATATACTCTTAATTGATCTCAAATTAATTGTTAGCATAATCATTCATTCATAAATAATATTCATCATAATTAGAGCTCATTTATTAATATAATTCATACTATTTTCTAAAATTCACGGGGTTTTACATTCACCCCTTAAAAGAATTTCATCCTCAAAATTCCACAATCGTATCTTAGAGATTAATAATATGAGAAAATATTGATGATGGGATAATCCAGACAAGAAAACCCTCCCATACACATCTCGTATCAATAATCCCCAGATACGAAACATAAGCAATATTTACACTTAACAATCTAGAATGCAAATACTCTCACTTAACCCCTAACTAAACGGAACTAGTACGTCGGATGAAAAATCCAAACTAGGAACCTCCCATATATATACCATGTGTTCCGAATGATTAGGAGCTAAGTGCTAATACCCCCATTCCAGCGTTAAATATAAATATGACTATGGAGAATAATCATAAATACAAGCAAGTTATAACCAATCATTTTACCTACTCAAACAGGTGCGGGTAGTCACGACGCATATCCTCTTTGCACTACCAAGAAGCTTCCTCAGCTCCTTTTTGGTTCCATTAAACTTTATCTAAAGGTATCACTTTGTTTCTAATTCTTTTGTCCTCCTTGACAAGAATGCAAATTGGGATCTCAATGGTGGTCAAATCATCATGAAGCTCAATCTCCGGTGCGTCCAATACCCGATATTGCTCCTCGTCGCATAAATTCTTCTTAAGAATTGAAACATAGAAAATGTCGTGTATACTCAACATTGATGCTAGAAGATCTAGCTGATACGAAACAGCTCCAACGTGCTCAACAATCCTGAATGGGCTAATATACATTGGTGCAAGCTTTCCCCATCTTCTAAATCGCTAAACTCCCTTCATCGGCAATACTTTCAATAAAACATAGTCCCCGACCTGAAACTAACAGTCGCCACCTCTGATATGCGTAGCTCTTCTCCCGATTCTGCGCTGCAAGAATACGTTTTTGAATTAGTGTTTCCTTCTCTGTAGTCTGTCTTACTTAGCTCTGGTCCAAGCAATAAGCTATCCTCTGGTTCTGCCCAACTAATAGGTGATCTATAAGGCCTCCCGTGTAATGCCTTATATAGTGTCATACCTATGGTCACTTGATAACTGTTGTTATAAGTAAACTCAATCAATGGAATGCGATCCTCCCTACTACCCTGGAAATCAATAATACATGCCCGCAACATGTCTTCCAACACTTGGTTAACTATTTCTGTCTGCCCATCTGTTTGCGGGTGGAACATACTAGAATATAATAATTGGCTCCTTAACAAGTTATGGAAGCTCCTCTATAAATGTGAAGTGAAAACCGAGGCTCGATCTGATACAATCGTCTCTATAACTCCATGTAGTCTCATGATCTCCTGGATGAATATCATTACATAAGTCTCTGTTGTGTATGTCATCTTCACTGGTATGAAATGTGCTGACTTTGTTAACCAATCAACTATCACCCAAACGGAATCTTTCCCCTTCTACGACCTTGGTAGTCCTACAATAAAATCCATGTAAATATCTGCTCACTTCCATTCCGGAATGGGTAAAGGCAGTAGGGTTCCTGTGGGACTCTAATGTTCTTCCTTCACTCGCTGGCAGGTAAATCACTTAGCCACATATTCCACAATATCCCTATGCATATTGCTCCACCAAAAGTGTCTCTTCAGGTCCTTATACTTTTTAGTTGTGCCTGGATGCACTGTGTACCTGGTATGATGCGCCTCATCAAATAAGTCTTTCTTCAGCTGTGGATTATTTGACATCACTAATCGGTCCTTCATTTGAAGTCCTCCATCTGCTCTAATGGTCCAATCAGCCTTTGGCTCTTTGGAAATCTCCTTCTTTCGAGTTTGAATCCAAGAGTCCTCTAGCTGAGCTCTGACTACCCTATCAGTCCAAGATGGTTGCACGGACAAAGCTATCAAAAATGCGTTGCTCCCACTAATCTCCAGCCTAAAACCACTTTGGCTAAGGGTGTGAAGATCTCGATACAACGAGCATCTCACAGCTAAAATCTAATGTCGATGCTACCTGCTCAACGCGTATGCTACGATGTTCACCTTCCCCAGATGGTACTAAATTGTGAACTCGTAATTTATAATAAACTCGACCCATCACTGTTGTCTCTGGTTGAGCTCCTTCTGAGAAAAAGGTATTTCAAACTCTGGTGATCCGTGAATAGCTTGAACTGCACTTGATAAAGATAGTGTCTCCATGTCTTTAGTGCGAAGACCACTCCTTCTAGCTCCAAGTCATGTGTGGGATAGTTCTGCTCATGCGTCCTCAACTGCCATGAAATGTAAGCCACAACTCTCTGGGTGTGCATCAAAACACCTCTTAGACCCGATAACAGTGCATCCGTGTAGACGACAAATGCCTTATCACTGCTCAGGATAATCAATACCAGCACTGTAGTCAACTTAGCCTTCAAGGTCTTAAAAGCTTCTTGATACTCCATGCTCCAAACAAACTGTACACCCTTCTTCTTAAGGCATATAAGTGGCGTCGTAATCTTCGAGAAGTTCTGAATGAACTTCCTATAATAGTCGGCCAAACCTAAGAAGCTATGAATCTCTGTAACGGTGTTTGGTAGCTCCCAATCAAGTACTGCCTTAACTTTTACTGGATCTACTGTAATTCCCTCCTTGTTGATGATGTGACCCAAAAAATCTAACCTCAGATAGCCAAAACTCGCACTTGCTGAACTTAGCGTATAACTGATGCTCCCACAATGTCTGTAATGCTAATCAAGGATGCTGCTTGTGCTCTACTTCCGATCTCAAATAGATAAGGATATCTTCGATGAATACAATCATGAACTGGTCCAAATATGGACGAAAATCCTAGTTCATCAAATCTATGAATATCGTGGGTACATTGGTTGGCCCAAATGGAATGACAAGAAACACGAAAGACCCATATCGAGTCAAAAAGGCGGTTTTGGGAATATCCATCTACCGAACTCGCAACTGATAATAGCCAGAACAAAGATCAATCTTTGAGAAATACTACGCTCCATACAGCTGGTCGAATAAGTCATCAATCCTTGGTAGTGGATACCTGTTCCCGATAGTGACCTTATTCAACTCATGATAATCTATACATAAGCGCATACTACTATCCTTCTTCACGAAGAGAACCGGCGCTCCCCTTGGAGAATATCTCCAACGAATAAAACCCTGAGACAACAGCTCATCCAGCTCAGTTTGTAGCTTACTTATCTCAATAGGTGCCATACTTAGGGAGCACTTGCTTCCTCTCCTCCTTCCGACCTAGCCAGAGTCGCTCAACGCTTTCTATGAGGACCTCAACTGCTTACTTTTTACAGCCATCTCTTTTTCTTCTCTGACCTGCAGGCCTTAGTGGTTGCACTCGGCCCCGTCAACCGAGCTGTGATCTCTGCAATCTTCATCGCTATCTCCTCAACCTCCTTTGGGGCTAACTTGCCTCTCAAGCACCTTTGGGCCTACTTACCTAACGTAGCTTCACATGTTTTGGGTCGCCAAGACTACAACTCAAAACTTATCCTCCTTAGTTGGTGGCACATAGGATAGGCTGACCACACGGAGGATAGCAGGTTCGAAGAGATTGTTGATTTCCCTCGACTCGATATAGGCTCGAACTTTGTCGAGCCTTTGCCTCTCCTAATTCGTAAGTAGGCCTGGCTTTAGCATGTCCTTCTTAACCTCGGGCAAAGTTGGACAAGACAGGATGAGGTTGGCTCCAAATACCCACATAAATTTCTCCTTCCGATCCTTGTTCGAATGGGGGGTGGGGGAGGGTTCACGACGAGCTGAAGACGCAAGTTTTTGAAAGTAATAATGGCATTCCTTCTTAGTTGTCTCAATGCTGATAAGATGGCCGCTCATGTGTAGACTCAGCTAGGCACCAACTCGATGGCAGATTAGCACATATGCCACTAAAGTTGCAATGAATTTTAGCTTGACCTATAAAGGGAATACTCCTAGGGCCTCGTAGCCTTGATGAATGAAGGGGTGAAGTGGCAATCGGAGTTCGTACTCCAAATGCTTCAGATATATCAGAGCCCTATAACCACCATGGTGATATACAACTTCAAACCTCTGTGGTGCCGATAGAGTGAAAGCCTTAGGTAGATCGAAGTGATTATAGTAAGCTTCAAACTCCATTGCATAGACCTTCGAGCAAAATAGGCAGAGGACGTCGATCCTCATCTCATTGCGGCCATAAGTGGAGATGGTGGAAGCCATCGCAGTTCGTTGGAGTTTTTGTTAGAAATTCCTGGATGCAGAAAGCTAGGGTTCCAAAGATCAGAGTACGGAGAGTATGTAAATATAAGTAGAAATGGGCTATATATAAGCTAAAAGTATGGACACGTGACAAGATCTAAGCAGCTGAATCGGTTGGGAATAGATGGCTGAGATCGATCTTGAACGTCAAACCGACCGTGCAAGAAACAAAGCGCTACCCGCTAATTGATACACCACCCATCTTGTAAATCAAAGCAATGATGGTGAATCATATCTATTGATGTCAAAAGGTCATTTCAATAGCAACCTATCGCCCTCCTCATAAATGCACCTTGAAAGTCGCAAATCGACGACTGTTCAACTTTCACCCATACTTGGCAAGCAGAGTTCAAATGAAAGGAGGCCACTGTTATAGACTATAAATTAACCAGTGTTAATCTTTGCTGGGGAGCCAATGTGTCCCACTCCATGCTTAATCATATTATTCCTACAACCAACAACTTGAGTTGTTCCTGCAGCCGACTCCATAAGCCTATAACTTACGTGGCTGACTAAAAAGGGTGTATTTGTTGGCCTTCAGCCGGACGACTAGAGAGCCATTGTGTCCTCGAACTCCCCCACCGAAAGCCAATTATTCTCACTTTAAATATGCTGTCAAAATTATCATTGCTCTAGCCCCTATAGTATTCATGACTTATCGGACTCAGTCAATGCCAAGCAGCTGCTGTCGCCCTCCGACTAATTGCTTGGATAACTCATCCTCGCATGCGACCGACACCTATAAATACACTCGCTCAGTCAGCTACCTGCCTGGACTCAGCCACAATTATCTTCATGCTCTTTCGATCTACTATAAAAGGGAGCTGCACTACATGAGGTAATTTCTTCTATTTTCATGCAACTCGAAACAATTCGTCTCACTATTTCTCTTATATTTTTTTACTCAAGTTCGAAGCTGACTTGATCATTGGAGAAATAACCGAAGAACCTAACTCCGGCCTCTCACGAGTTCTTCATGTGTTATAGATCTAGTCATCTGAAGGAGTTTGAGGATGCTAACTCCACAAATAAACCCCTATTTGATTACTGACATCTACCCTTTCTCACAAGCACTATTGATTAAACTAGATGACTAGCTGAAGAAAATGAATTCTATGTCACAATAGTCATTAGTTGAGCTAAATGATTAGCTGATGAGAATGGTCTATGAAGATTAGATGCCTAGCCAAGAACAATTTTAGCCCACAAGATCTTTTCTCCGCCCCTACCTTCATGTTGATCATGCCTATGTATAGGCTTAGGAGCATTAAGGGGTGAGTTAGTGGGCCTTAACTTCTATTAAATAAATGTGTTAGCGGTCATTGACTCCCAGTTAAATGGATGAGTTAGTGGTCCTTAACTCTCCTTAAATAGATGAGTTAATAGAGTGAATTGTTTCCTTAAAAGTAGCTTCTGAAAACGGATATGCGCGAGGTTCACCCACAATGACTGGGGGCAAAGCTCATGAGCGAACTTCACTAGAACGTGGGTAGCCCATTATCTTTAGAATGTAGGTGGTGTGGCCCATGTGGGTTGTTGGGCGAAGCTCGCTTGGGTGAGCTTCACTGTGAGTTTTACCATGTGGCCCACATGGACTATTTAGGTGAGGTTTATTTTGGGCAAACTTCACTTGAAACTTCACTTTGAGTTGATCTTGAGAGTGAGCTTCATTATGACTTGGGTGAGCTTCGCTCTGGCTTGTGTGAGATTCTCTATAGGCTTGTGATTGGGCTATTTTGACCCGAGACAACGTTTTGTCTGTTGGCATAAACTTCTTAGGCTGAACTATCAGACTTATGCCGAGTGTAAACGCAAGCCTCTTGTGACTCGAGAGATCAACTATATATGGAAGGGCCCTGTATATTTTGACTGTTTATAGCAAGGGAAACTCATCTTTTGGATATACTACATTTAAGTTGCGATTGTTGATGTAGATTCTAACGGTCCCATTCTTCTTGGTTACTTAGATAATGCTGGAGACCCAATTTGGATGTTGTATCTCCTTTACAAATGCTAATTGTATGAGTTTGTTGACCTTGATCTCAATAGATCCCATCAATTTTGACTTGAATCACATTTGAGGTTACTTAAATACCAAAAGCTTGGCTTGATATTGAGGCGATTGGGTCAAGGCTTGGCATTTCAAGGTATGTCCACATGAAAATGTTCTTATTCTCGCACAGAAGAGATTCTAACCTCCGTAGCTCTTCTTGGTTTAGTCTAGCACTGATGAAGATGAGATTATTTCTAATCTAATACTGAAGTTTATTTGGACAATTTGGTCTTCTGTGGGTGTTTGCATTGTTCAAAGCGCATTTCCTACTAGCCATTAAGTTGTTGTGGCCAGAGGGGGTATTTCTTCATCTTCCTCGACCAAATGTATATATTGTTGGATTTAATCTAATAAATCTATTTGTGGGCACATATGATTAATCAATGTGTATTGCTATCTTTCAGGATAACCCACTAAAGTGATTAATTAATTTGGGTTAATTAGGTATTTAAATAAGTCATGAGGTTATATGTGCAGATACCAGGTTGTAATTGTGATTTATTGAGGGGCTAAATTATAAAAGTACAACATCTATAAATAAGGGGTTATGATCCCTTACCTAGGGTAACATTCTCTAATTCTCTACACCCCCATCTAGCTAGAGAAATTCGGATTTAGAGAAACCCTAAGGTTAGAAGATCCAAAACCCATCTCAAGGTTCATCCATGGATTCAGGTATAAGCTTCCGCTCTTTAGATTATTGTTAATCTCTTTGAATTAATCATGGCTATATGGTTTTAGATCTTAAGTTTTGGTTTAGATCTAACAAGTGGTATCAGATTCAATTCTTAGGGATTTAAGTTTTATTGGGTTTTTTGATCTTAAATCTCTGGTTAAAGATTCAATTTTTTGTTCGGATGAACAGTAACGAAAATTTTTCGGATGAACAGTAAAGTTTTTTGTTCGGATGAACGGTAGCAAAAATTTTTTGGATGAACAATAAAGCTTTTTCCGGATGAACAGTAACTGAAAAATCACCGATGAACAGTAACTTTTTGGGTTTTTCGGCGGTTTTTTCTTGGATCTGGATCAAGAAAACACATTTTTTTTTCGATTCTAGATCTGTTTTTTGTTTTAATGGCGGCGGTTTTAGTTTGAAACCCTAAGGGTTCGTGCGTAAAACGTGGCGAACATTAAGGAGATGGTTACCTCAGATTTTGGCGAAGCTGAAAGCTTCAAACGAACCTCGCGTTCGTTCATTTTTAACCGAACTTCGCGTTCAAACGAACTTCGCGTTCGTTATCAAGTGAGCCTCGTGCTCAACGAACTTCGCGTTCGTTCTAAGGTGAACCTCGCGTTCAACTCAGGTGAGCGTCAAGCTCAATTTTAACGAACCTCGCGTTCGTTCTAAGGTGAACCTCGTGTTCAACTCAGGTGAGCGTCAAGCTCAATTTTAACGAACCTCGCGTTCGTTCTAAGGTGAACCTCGCTTCGCGTTCGTTATCAAGTGAGCCTCGTGCTCAACGAACTTCGCGTTCGTTCTAAGGTGAACCTCGCGTTCAACTCAGGTGAGCGTCAAGCTCAATTTTAACGAACCTCGCGTTCGTTCTAAGGTGAACCTCGCGTTCAACTCAGGTGAGCGTCAAGCTCAATTTTAACGAACCTCGCGTTCGTTCTAAGATGAGCCTCGCGCTCAGTTCTAAGGTAAGCCTCGCGCTTAGTTTTCAGTCGAACCTCACATTCGTATTTAAGTTGAACCTCGCGTTCATGCTTCAGTCGAACCTCGCGTTCGAGCTTCAGTCGAACCTCGCGTTCGAGCTTCAGTCGAACCTCGCGTTCGTACTTCAATCGAACCTCGCGTTCAAGCTTCAGTCGAACCTCGCGTTCATGCTTCAGTCGAACCTCGCGTTCGTGCCTCAGTCGAACCTTGCGTTCGTGCTTCAGTCGAACCTCGCGTTCGTGCTTCAGTCGAACCTCGCATTCGTACTTCAAACGAACCTCGTGTTCGTTCTCAGACGAACCTCGCGTTCGTGCTTAAGTGAGTCTCGTACTCAATACAGTCGAACCTCGTGTTCAAAGTCAGGCGAACTTTGTGTTCACTATGGTTAAGCCTCGGCTTTTCATGGGTCCACTTTGGTATACTTAATTTATTCAATTAAGTTATGGGCCCTAATTAAGCTGTAAGACCCCAATTAAGTTTTTGGAAATTCAGTTGATTTAAATTAAAACTTTTAATTTAAATCTAATTTGGTTTTTAATCAATTATTTAATTCAAATACAATGACACTAAGGAATTAAGGTTGTCTCTCACTCCAATTGATTAACTGAAACAAGAAGTTGCCAAAGTAACATCTCTTGTGTAGATTGTTCATGAGGAATGTGAGATGTTTATGTGTATGCTTTCGTGTAAATATTTAATCTGCCCAAAGGAAGGTTAATATTTATTTAGACTGTATACACATCTGGGATGATAAGTGTGTGACAATTATAAGGTTTACATGTGAATAATGAATCGATCCAAAGATAGTTTCATTATTTGACATGAGTTATTGTCAATGTTTGATCATTGCAACAAGGTATCACTTACAAGTTAATATTACTGTCCAAAGACTTGATATTAATGTTGTGCCGGTATCTTGGATGGGGATTGTCATTATTTGAATTTTATTGATTATGGTTATTGATGTGAGCATTCTTTTGTTTTATTTCAGCTAATGCATCTGCTGCAACAATTTCTGCTAACATCAACTCAATTCCCATGCTAAATGGGACAAACTTCAAGGTTTGGAAAGAGAACATATTAATTGTTCTTGGCTGCATGGATCTTGACTATGCATTAAGAACTGAACAACCCCAACCTCTCAATGCGGATAGCACTCCTGATGCAAAGAAGGAGCATGAGAAGTGGGAGCGTTCAAATCGCATGAGTCTTATGATCATTAAGCGCGGCGTTCCGGAAGCCTTCAGGGGCATAGAATCCGAAGGGATTACTAAGGCTAAAGATTTCCTTGCCGAAATTGAGAAGCGTTTTGCGAAAAACGATAAGGTAGAAACAAGCACGCTTTTAGCTCGCTTGATTTCAATGAAGTATAAGGGCAAAGGAAATATCAGGGAGTACATTATGGAAATGTCTCATATTGCTTCAAAGCTTAAGGCACTTAAACTCGATCTTTGTGACGAGTTATTAGTGCATCTGGTTTTGTTGTCTCTTCCTGCACAGTTTAACCAATTTAAGGTCAGTTATAACTGTCAAAAGGAGAAATGGACTCTAAATGAGCTCATTTCATACTGTGTGCAAGAAGAAGACAGGTTGAAGCAAGATAAGACAGAAAGTGCTCATTTGGCCTATGCCTCTAAGGATAAGGGCAAGAAAAGGAAGAATGATAAGGAAGCTGCTAAGGGTCCAGTTGAGAAGAAACAACATAAGGATAATCAGGGTTGTTTCTTCTGTAAGAAGCCTGGACATGTAAAGAAGGACTGTACAAAATATCACGCCTGGCGTGATAATAAGGGTACGTTCCTTGCTTTGGTCTGTTCTGAGGTTAATTTAGCTTCAGTACCTAGAAACACTTGGTGGTTAGACTCTGGTGCTACTACTCACATAAGTGTTTCTATGCAGGGTTGCCTGAGCTACCGAAAGCCAAGTGATGTTGAAAGACACATCTTTGTAGGCGACGGACAATCGGTAGATGTGGAAGCAATTGGGTACTTTAGGTTGTTGTTAGGAACTGGTTCTTATTTGGACTTAAAAGATACTTTTGTAGTACCGTCTTGTTCAATTGGGTACTTTAGGTTGTTGTTGGAATTTGATTTCAGTTTCTGTATTGGACAAATCAGGTTATTCTTGTTCATTTGGAAACAATCAATTCAGTTTATCTTTTAATTCAAATGTTGTGGGAACCGGTTATTTGAGTATTTATGACAACCTATATTTGCTTGATACAATTGCTTCTTACAATGAATCCTTGCATGTGGAATCACGTGGTACTAAGCGTAAATTAAATAAGGAAAATTCGGCGACATTATGGCATAAGCGCTTAGGTCATATCTCAAAAGGTAGAATTGAGCGTCTTGTGTCTGATGGCATTTTGGATTCCCTTGATTTTTCGGACTTCGACGTATGTGTTGAATGTATCAAGGGAAAACAGACCAAAGTGAAAAGATTAGGTGCCAACAGATCTTCGGATGTCTTAGAATTGATACATACGGATATTTGTGGGCCATTCCCTACGGAATCCTGGAATGGTCAACAATATTTTATATCATTCATAGACGATTACTCACGTTATGGGCACCTATATCTTATTCATGAAAAATCTGAGTCTCTGGACATGTTCAAAGCCTATAAAGCTGAAGTTGAGAATCAACTCAACAGAAGAATTAAAACCGTCAGATCTGATCGTGGTGGTGAGTACTACGGTAGATATGATGGTTCAGGTGAACAACGTCCAGGACCATTTGCTAGATACCTAGAGGAATGCGGTATCGTCCCACAGTACACCATGCCGGGTTCACCTAGCATGAATGGTGTAGCTGAAAGACGAAACAGGACTCTTAAGGATATGGTAAGAAGTATGATTGCTCATTCTTCTTTACCAGAGTCACTCTGGGGAGAAGCACTTAAGACAGCAGCTTACATTCTGAATAGAGTACCAAGTAAAGCAGTTGCTAAAACACCTTATGAGCTTTGGACTGGTCGAAAGCCCAGTTTAAAGCATTTACATATTTGGGGATGTCCAGCTGAGGCAAGGCCTTATAGGCCAAATGAAAAGAAATTGGACTCCAAAACAGTTAGCAGCTACTTTATTGGATACTCTGAACGCTCTAGGGGCTATAAGTTTTATGATCCCACTATAAGGAATATTTTTGAGACGGGAACAACAACATTCTTTGAGGATGTTGAGTTTGGGGGGAGAAATAAGGTTAGAGACATTAGTTTTGAGGAGGAATTGGCTTCAGATCCAATCCATACAGTTACTTTTGACAATATTCAGGTTTCCATACCTGTTGTTGCTCAAGAAGTAAATTCGGAACCTCAAGATGATAATGTTGAACAACTCCCTATTCCAGAAGAACAAACTCAACAACCTCAAGAACCAGTGCCATTAAGGAGATCCACGAGAGAAAGGAGAAATGCTATTCCGGATGATTATATTGTATTTCTCCAAGAACATGAGGAAAGTAGTGGAATGTTGGAAGATGATCCAATCAACTTCTCTCAGGCCATGAAAAGTTCTAACTCTCAACAGTGGATTGATGCCATGAATGAAGAGTACAAGTCTATGCAAGACAATAAGGTTTGGGAACTTATCCCATTACCAGAAGGTGCACCAATTGGTTGTAAATGGGTTTTTAAAACCAAACGGGATGCAAATGGTAATGTGGAGAGGTATAAGGCACGTCTTGTGGCTAAAGGCTATACTCAAAAGGAAGGCATTGATTATACAGAGACTTTCTCTCCGGTTTCATCGAAAGACTCTTTCAGCATAATCATGACACTTGTTGCTCATTATGATCTTGAGTTACATCAGATGGATGTTAAGACTGCATTTCTCAATGGTGACATTGATGAGATTATCTATATGGTGCAACAAGAAAACTTTGTGTCAGGAGACCCAAAGAATATGGTTTGTAAATTAAGGAAATCCATCTATGGATTCAAGCAAGCTCCTCGTCAATGGTATCATAAGTTTCAACAAATAATTATCTCGTTCGGTTTTGAGATGAACATTGTTGATGACTGTGTATATCACAAGTTCAGTGGGAGTAAGTATATTTTTCTGGTTCTGTATGTCGATGACATATTGCTTGCCACTAATGATATAGGCATGTTGCACGAAACCAAGAGATTTCTATCAAAGAATTTTGAGATGAAAGATCTTGGGGACGCCTCTTTTATATTAGGGATCCAGATACATCGAGATCGCTCTCGGGGTATTCTTGGATTATCACAAAAGAGCTATATCGATAAGGTACTTAAAAGGTTTGGCATGCAAGATTGCAGACCATGTGACACCCCTGTTGCTAAAGGAGACAAGTTTAGTCTCAATCAGTGCCCTAAAGGTAACCTTAAAATTCAAGAAATGCAGAAGATTCCTTATGCTTCGACTGTAGGAAGTCTAATATATGCTCAGGTATGTACGCGTCCGGATATTACGTACATTGTTGGGATGTTAGGCAGATACTTAAGCAACCCTGGTATGGATCATTGGATAGCAGTCAAAAGGGTTATGAGGTATCTTCAGAAAACAAAAGATTACATGCTCACATACAGAAAATCAGAGAAATTAGAGGTCATTGGGTATTCGGACTCTGATTTTGCTGGATGCCAAGATAGCAGGAAGTCTACATCAGGCTACATTTATATGTTAGCAGGAGGAGCTATATCATGGAAAAGTGTCAAACAAACACTAGTAGCTTCCTCCACTATGGCAGCAGAATTTGTAGCTTGCTATGAGGCATCCAATCAGGGAATATGGCTGCGAAATTTTGTCACGGGACTGCGCATTTTGGAAAATGTTGAAAGACCACTAAGGTTATATTGTGACAATAAATCTGCAGTAATGTATTCCAATAACAACAGGAGCTCAACTAAGTCAAAACATATTGACATTAAGTTCCTGGTTGTGAAAGAAAGGGTACAGAGTGGACAGATATCCATAGAGCATATTGGGATAAACTCCATGATAGCTGATCCTCTTACTAAGGGATTGCCACCTAAGGTCTTTCATGAGCATACTGCTCATATGGATGTGGTATTATTTGAGGATATTATGTTTTAGTGGGAGTTTGTAATTGTGGTGCTTTATGTTTGGTTGTATTGTCTGATCAGAATAAAATATTCAGCTAAGACACTCTGTTACATTATGTTTGGTTTTGACCTCACTAAGGAGGACTAGTTGAAAATAGACATGTACTGATCACATTGCATGTAATTTTCATGCTGCACATCCATGATTGATCTATGTCGTTTGATTGTATTGGTATATGTGACCATTGATGGGTCGAGTCACGATAAATGTGACGAAGGCCGCTTTGATTCTATATTGATATAGTCAATGGACGAGATTGTTCGGAAATACCTTTTCAGTGATAGCAATTTTTGAGCTCATAAGGTTATACACAATTTAAGGAATCATATGGTGCCCAAGTGGGAGATTGTTGGATTTAATCTAATAAATCTATTTGTGGGCACATATGATTAATCAATGTGTATTGCTATCTTTCAGGATAACCCACTAAAGTGATCAATTAATTTGGGTTAATTGGGTATTTAAATAAGTCATGGGGTTATATGTGCAGATACCAGGTTGTAATTGTGATTTATTGAGGGGCTAAATTACAAAAGTACAACATCTATAAGTAAGGGGTTATGGTCCCTAACCTAGGGTAACATTCTCTAATTCTCTACACCCCCATCTAGCTAGAGAAATTCGGATTTAGAGAAACCCTAAGGTTAGAAGATCCAAAACCCATCTCAAGGTTCATCCATGGATTCAGGTATAAGCTTCCGCTCTTTAGATTATTGTTAATCTCTTTGAATTAATCATGGCTATATGGTTTTAGATCTCAAGTTTTGGTTTAGATCTAACATATATATCATACTGACGGATAAGCTTCTAAACTCATCGTAAGTACTAACATCTGAGTAGTATACAAAGTATCAGATGAGTGGGAAGGCACAGGATATTATGAGATGATTGCAAGTTTCAGCTCAAGAGAGTTGGCAAGGTACCCAAGTCCATATTTGGTTGTGTTCAACGTCTTTTTCTATAATTTAATCTTTAGGCCATTGCCAAATTGTAGCCTATATTGTCCATTATCTGCTTAGCTGCAGCTGCAAAGGGCAAACTAGGGGCTTCATCTTCTTTTGCGTCAGATTCTTCATATAGTCTAGGTGCCTTAGGTTTGTGCTTCTAGAAGATGATAGATTTTGATCACTTCGCCTTGATGGTGTGTTTGAACTTTGTATCAGACATGATTCCTTCCACCAATAATTTCTCATAAAAGGTGTACTATTAACTTGATGAAGGGATGTCTTCTCAAAATTCTGTTGCCTCAAAATTATACTATCAGAGATGTAATGTTAACATGACAAATATGGACTTTCGATCTTTATAAGGAGGCAAGGGTATCACTCCTCCTAGTCTCAATTTGGTGGAGGTTAACTCTGAAGTCCACAAAGGATACTTTTATTGCAAGAGGTGTAGTGTTTAACTTAGTAATCAGAATGATATGATCTTGGTTAATCTCTTACACAACTAGCATTGGATTTGTCATTGACCAGCATCATCAATATTCTGTCTTGCTGGCTGACTTAGAATCCCATAGAGAGAATTGATGAGTGCATCTCCAGTGGTGTTATGTTACCATGATGACTATAGATCACATTCATTCAAAAGGGTACTAGTTTTTAACTTCGGGTGATGACTTGTTGTGCTAAAGAACAAATTTGGAGGTTTGTGACTAGATGTGTAATGTTAACGTGGCACAAATTAGAGTATTTTGACTTGAACTCCATAAGAACTATTAAATGTTGTCAGAGGTGTGATGTTAATCTGACGAGTAGAGCCTTAGTCTCCAATTCTTGTGAATAGAGCTTTCACGGCTGAGAATCATTGTGGCAAGGAAGAAAGTTGACTATTCCTCTTAACTTTGCTCTGTCAGGGAAGGACTTAAGATTCTTGGATAGAGATAACTATTAACCTGACACTTAGATTTTTGCTCGGAAGTGGCTTAGAGCTCTATGGGGGAAAGAATATGGTGGCCCTTTCTAATTTAATCCGCTAGGGAAAATCTAACTACTAGAGGTTTATTGTTGAACTTAACAATAGGTGAGAAACGAGCTTAAGGGATTTCTCGAAACCTGTGTTGTTGGCTTGGTCATGGAAAAGTTAGAGTAATATGAGCTTGGTTAATTCACTCATGATTGACATTGTCAGTTCGGTCCTAGAAGTGTCAGAGCGATATGAGATCGAAGAACTTTCTCGTAACTAGCATTGTCTGTACTGTCACTGAATGGCTAGACAGATGCGCACTCTGTGAACTCCCTTGTAACTAGCATTGTCGATGCAATTGACAAATTTTCCATTGAGTAGCTACATCATCATTGTGCCATGTTTGTTGATGAGGCAATAAATTTTGTCTGAACAAACAAATTCTATCACAAATGTATTTTTCATCCAGATCCTCTTGACTTAAAACGCCATTGATGAAAGCATTAAGATTCATAGCTAGAGGTAATGTTTAAAGGAATAGAGTCTTAGTAAGAATTTGTTGACTGTAGTCCCTATGAGGTCCTTTGGTTGATATTTTTAGAAGTAAGAGTTAACTCGAAGACCACCTTCTTTGGTAGAGTTTATTGATTGGAACCCATTAATAGTTGTTTTTAATTTTTCTCTAACCAAATACTTCTTTTTCTTTTCTTAAGGCTTTTACCATAGTTAGTTCTCCTATACGATTTTTCTTACATGTCCTTGTAGATTTTTCTATAACAAGGGGATTTCCATTTCTGCCTGTCGAGGTATACTACAGTTGAAAATTTTGATAATCTCACCCCTTAAGGTTTTACCAGGTCTATCGATGGTTCATCTTTTATCTGTGATTCTTTGAAAGATCCATGTCCTCCTCCTTTATCTGTGATCCCTATGAGGTCCTTTTTTTTGCATGAAGCAGAGTTGGCTTGTTCCTCCAAGATCTTTCTTCTCTCTCTCTCTCTCTCTCTCTCTCTCTCTCTCTCTCTCTCTCTCTCTCTCTCTCTATCTCTCTCTCTTATTGGAGTCAAGCAACCTTGTAACTTCACGTATCACACACGCGCGCGCACGCACACACACACACACCCCCACCCACCTACAGTGTGAGGTAACCTCGCAATAGATTTTGTATTTGGTTCCTAGTTTACGATAACTCAAGAATTGTTTTTAGAACTGTTTACATGGGGCTACACTCTTTATGTGGGGCTAAGATAGATCAGCGTATAGCTCCAAAGTTGGCCAAAATTAAACTTGAACCATCATTTACGTGAGGCTAGGATAGGTTCACATAAAGCTCAAAACATGACCATAGTTGAACAAGCTCCATCATTTACGCATGGCTAGGATAGGTTCGCATAAGGCTCCAGACTTAGTCAAAGTTGAACTTGCACCATCATTTACATGATGTTGCCTCAAAACCACCTAAAGTAACTCCGCATGAAGCAGAGTTGGCTTGTTCCTCCAAGATATCTCTCTCTCTCTCTCTCTCTCTATGGAGTGAAGCAACCTTGTAACTTCACGTATCACATACATGTGTACGTACACACACATTCCCCCACCCACCTACAGTGTGAGGTAACCTCGCATAAGATTTTGTATTTGGTTCCTAGTTTACGAGAACTCAATAATTATTTTTGGAACTATTTACGTGGGGCTACACTCTTTATGTGGGGCTAAGTTAGATAAGTGTATAGCTCCAAAGTTAGCCAAAATTAAACTTGAACCATCATTTACGTAAGGCTAGGATAGGTTTGCATAAACTCTTTATGTGGGGCTAAGTTGAACTCGCTTCATCATTTATGCAAGGCTAGGATAGGTTCGCATAAGGCTCCAGGCTTAGTCAAAGTTGAATTTGCACCATCATTTACATGATCTTGCCTCAAAACCACCTAAAGTAACTCTCCATGAAGCAGAGTTGGCTTGTTCCTCCAAGATCTCTCTCTCTCTCTCTCTCTCTCTCTCTCTCTCTCTCTCTCTCTCTCTCTCTCTCTCTCTCTCAATGTTTCGGTGATTGTTGCTTGCGTCAAACCATTGAAATGCAAGGGTCATGTTTTAGTTGATCTACACGAAGCTGACACTCGCGTTTATCGTAGAATTAACCTTCACATTCTAATTGTAGAATGTGGGTTTGAGACTCGTGTTCAGGCTGAGCAACACGAGGGTGGCATTCTGTGATTGAAATGCGAGGGTCGTATTTTGTGATTAAAATGGGAGCGTCACATTCTGTCATTGAAACGAGAGGGTCGCGTTCTGTAATTAAAACGCGAGGGTCGCGTTCTGACTAAGCAACGCGAAGATGAGGTTCATGTTCAACGTGGACTTGAGGTCTGCATTTTAGTTGTGGAAAACGACGTTGAGGGTCACGTTCAATCCGGCTTTCATGAGACTCATGTTTGGGCACATAAACGCGAGGCTCGCATTTTAGAGTAGAAACACAGAGCTCAGGGTTGCGTTGAGGCTCACAAATGCGAAGTTCACGTTGATTGGTTGATCGGCGTTTTTGGAGCTGTCTTCATCATAGGGATCTTCTCTTCGTCGAGCAATGTTCTTCTTCACCTGATTTAAGGCTTTTGAAGTGATGTCACCATCTGTATTGATCAGGTTAGTAGCATTAATGGGTCTCTTGTGACCCGATACCTTTTGCTGAGGTACGGGTGGAAGGTCCACAACTCGCTTTGTGAGTTCGGCTGAATTGAAGTCTTCTCCTTCAGAGGGGGGACTGTATGAACAGTATGACCCCAAGCAAAGACACTCCTTTGGTGAGTCGACAATAGGAGGAATCTTAGTCTTCTTGGAGATTTTGCATATCTTGCGTATATCCTTGGGGCTAAGGGATCCGGTGCAAAGGAGTTCCTCATACTTACTTTTGTCGAACTCTACAATAAGAGTTTTAACAGTCATTCCGACAAGCTTGGTGTCAGATTGCGCCACCACTTATTTATCGGTGAAAAAGTTGTTCCCTAGTGGAGTCCCCATCTTTTGTTTGCGGGAAAATTATAAGAAAATTAAGAAATAAATTTGTATTAATCTCCCTAACTAACTTAGTAAAATAATGAATATAATCTCTCAAAGTAACTTCTCTCTAACTGACTTAGAAAAAAAATTATAATTTTCTTTATCGGTTTTCCAATTTACAAAAGAGAGAAAGATCAACGGAGATCCTTCCATTTACTTAATATTAGGTTTTTCTTGGTGACGACGAGAGTTTAATTCTTGTATCCCATTGACGATCCGAGCACTTTGCTTCGTGGGACGTTGTTTATTCGTCTTGACTTAACGTCGGGAAGAACTTGCAATGCAAGTTTAGAACTCTATTCCTTTTTAACTAAAATAAGCTAAACAGCTGATTTCAAAGTTCTTCAACCGAAAATGGTTCAAAAAGCTAATCTTTCAAAGCTCTAAAAGCTCCAACCAAAGCTAACTCCAAGATGATCCAAAAAGGATCTTTATTTAGCTGGTGTTCTCAGCTATTTATAGTGTTTAAGGGGTATAACTGACCCCTTAATTTGCTCCATAATGGGGCTTAATGGCCCAATTACGTGGAAAAATAATTTTGAAACTGTTCAAATCGTGTTTGAAATAGTCAAACACGAGGTTTGCATTCTGGAGCGAGCCTCACGTTCAACTTTGTGAAACGCGGAGGTGATCCTCGCGTTTTAGAGTTGGAACGCGGGTGACCCTCGTGTTTTGGAATTGAAAAACGGGGGTGACCCTCGTATTTTAGAATTAGAATGCAGGGGTGAACCCTCACATTTTTCTTTGAAGAGATTGTTAATTGTAATCTCTTTTTTTAAATTCTGTAAAGATAATCATTTTGTAATCTTTGCATTTGGCTCTTTAAAGTATGAGAGACGTCAAATTGTAACTCTCATCTGTTGTTGTAAAAGTCGTCAAATTGTATCATTCATCGTTAGTGTTTTGCGGGGGCCAGCTATCTGCAGTAATTTTTTAACAGACTACAGGGTATAATGTTGAACCCTTTGAAGAATAGAACTCCTTGTTGAGCAGTAGTAGCTCTTGGGTGAATATGAACCCTAATGAGCAAACCTCAACGGAGAGATGATAGACCATGAGAAAACTTCAATGAAAAGGAGGTATGTGACTCAAAGGACCAAAGAAAAGCCCAAGGAGCTCTTTAGAAGAAGAGCAACTCTACTAAAGAGATCAAACTTCAAGCAAGAATGTTTGGATAAAAGTTAGGAAACTTTAGAGTTTAGGCAAAAAATTTAGAGCCCTTTGCTTAGGTTTGCTTATGAGCTAATAAGCACTATATTTCATTACATTTTTATACCCTTATTATCTATTTTATTAAATAAATATACTAGCTACTATTGTTTATTTTATGAATTTATAGAAAATAAAGAAATTATCAAATAAAAGACCAAAAAGACCAAAATACCTCTACTTGAAGCCTAAAAGAAGCATAAAGGAAGCCCATAAAGCCTAAAAGGTCAAGAGTACTCGAGTCAACAAGTCAACAAAATAGACAAAATTTTGTTATAAACTAATCGATGTGCTAATCGATAATCTAATCGCTAGTTTCTAATAAAACTAATCAATGATTGATTTTGATTTGTTGGAGCCCAAGTTTGATTCAAGAGGTGATGTTGGTTGATGTAGGCTATAAATAAGATCGAGTAAAAAGTAAGAGTGAGGGAATGCAAAATTTTATAAACTCTTTTTTGGAGAGGAGGGCTAGTTTTTTTGAGCAGGCCTACCAAAGTTATAAACTTTAGTTTGTAATAAATAAAAAATTTCTTATTTTTCAATTTTCTTCTTCTTCCCTTCTATTGATGAATATTTGCTTCATAAGTGGCCAAGCCCCTACAACGTAAGTTTTTATCTTTCCTCTTTTATTTCTTATTTAGAATTGCATGTTTTAGGATTTAATTTCTTTCTTATAATTCATGCTTTCTTTTATACTTGGTAATTTAAGATTATCTTACTTTTTATTCCTGCATTCTAGAAGAGTATGAGTAGCTGATTACCTTGTGATATGTAGGATTAGATGATGCTAGTTTACTTTCTATTTGATTTTTAAATATCTCTTTTTGTGTCCTTAATTGATCATGCTTAAGATAATCAAGTAGAATAATAATTAGTAGAAAAGAATTTGATAGGCTATACTTATCTTAAATGGTTTGATAATTTATACTTTTTCAATTCTAGAATTGTTATATAGTTATTTATTTTTATTCATGAATGATGATACCGCTTAGATATGATTTTGATAAGTTATGTTTGTTTTGAATAACTTGATAATCCATGTTTATAAAATCTAGTAATATTATTAGAATTAAAAGTGAGTAATTCTTAAATCCAAATAAAAATTAACTAGTGAATTCAATCCTAGAGTTCTAGTTTTATCACTTGATTTTCTTCATCTATTTTATTTAGCCTCACACAAACTTTGTGCAGGGATTTGTCTTGTGGCGCTACGACACCTTTGATATGTCACAGATTTGTCTGCTAGTTTAACTGTTAGTTTGACAAAAAGTTTACATAATTTTTTAAGAATGAAGTTTCGACAATACTCAAGGAATAAAGCTATAAATTTCTCATCACTACGAGTCTCAATAAAGTGAAAGAAATTTAGGATAACATTAAGCCTGTGTGTGAGAACACACACACATATTCGCAATTTTGCAACATTGTTGAGCTAAAAACTCATTACATAATTTTTTTATTTTGAATATGTAACCTAATGGACATTCAATAATACGTCATCTTTTGTCATAACTCATACACATTGTAACTCTATGTTATTATAATATGACTTAATTTCAAAAAGCATGCTTACATTATTTCAATATAACATGTATTATTTTAATATAACTTACTTTGTTTCAATATATTTGTTACAAAAATCTGAGAGTATTTCCTTTCTTAAAACTTGAGGTAATGAATTTTGATTTGTTTCTAGTATTTTTGGCTTATTTTGGTGACATCATTGTGTGATTATGAAATTATGAATGCAACAATAGTTTATGAGTATTTCCTTTAATTTTTATTTTAAATTTGAAGTATTTATGATGTATTTTTATTGAAAAATTGTGATTGATATCTTTGATAATTGCATTGTTATAGTTAAAAATTGGGATTATTTTAGTTGTTAAAATAATTCTGAATATTTTTTATTATTAAAAATTTAAATAAATAATAAATAATAAGACATGTAACCTACATAATGCATTACTCTTTTTCTGTTTATGTTATCAAAAGACTGGGTGTTACATTATGTATTATCATTATTTTCATTGATTGAAAGCATGGTTTATTCACCTCCCAAATTTAAGTTTATCATTTAAGTTTGTGCATTTTCCGACTTGCAAAAATTTTGATTGTCCTTATACATCCTCTACCCTCGAAAATCTGAAAATTAAGATAGACTAGTATACGTTGAATTGACAAATTAGTCAGATTGTGATGATAGAAAATTGCAAACATTATAGAGTTGAAGTGGAAGTAAGATAGAAGATCCATTTTAGTTATATTTATATGTATATTTCGTTTGAACTGTTATACACTCTTTTCTGTCTTCAAAGATTCTTATACATATTCCGTTCCAGATTATTCATCACTAACTACATATTTGAGCTAATTTATATTATATGCTTTTACAAATACACAAGAGCTAGCACAAAAAATTATTAGTACAAATAAAAGCAATTCATTAAACAACAAACTAGACACTTCCGTTTTGCTTTGCTCGTGCATCACACATGAGGTGACGAACGTGAGCAAAACGTGCACTCGAAGGCCTCGGCCACTTTCTCATGCCTCTTCTCATACGTGTCTACAGAAATACACACGTGGCTACCTTCCAAGCACTCTCTCCTACACGTGGCGGCAAAACTTCGGGGGCGGGAGAAGGTGTTACCGCACGTGAGACTGCGTTTGCTCCCTGTCCGCCTACTACGCGATGCGGTTGCTAGTCGGCCCCACGTTTGTGTACGTACGTAGTATATTGCGGAAACTGTTACGGAACGGAATCATAATAAGGGAACGGAACGGAAAGGGGGGAGAGCACGTATAAAGAGGGAAAGGGACAAGATCCGTGGTGAGACGAGTACACACACCGATCGAATGGACGGTTGTCCTTATTTTGCAAAAGAACGCCAAAAAGACTGAAACCTCTGGGATTGCCATCTTAGCTAACTAATTCCTGACAAATTTGTAGGATTATAAGATAAGATCAATGACAAAAAAAAAGGAAGGAAAAAGAAAATTCTTTTTCACAAAGTCAACAGACTAACAAATACATCACTACACGACTACGCCAATCAAATTTTTCCAGGAGTACAAATAGGCCTGTCCATCCGGGCCGGCCCGGCCCGGCCCGGCCCGGAAATCCGGGCCCGGGCCGGGCAAAACCGGGACCCGGACCCGGACCCGGGTACACCGGGCCGGGTCCGGGCCCGGGCCCGACCGGGCCGGGTTCCGGGCTGGCCCGGGTGATTTTCCTTTTTTTTTATTTTTTTTTATTTTTTTCCAAAATTTTTTAATGTTATTTAACTTATAAATTATAAAAAAAAGACAAGAAAAATAACAAAAACAATAATTTTATTAATTACTTAAAATGACATAAATTACAAATAAGAAATGATAAAAACATATTCTTTATTAATAATTGATAAATCAGTTACAAATTACAAGTACAAATTTATTTTGGAATTAATCGCATCACAATAGATAAGTAAATCCCAACTAGGTTGGCACCTACTCACCTATATCACTATCATTTGCAATTATTTCCAAAATAATTCTTTACAAATTGTAAGCTAAGATATAAAAACTACAATCTATTCTTTATATCTATCTGCTAGTCCCAATTCTTCAAATTTATCTTCAATTCCAGCCATCCGATCGATGCCTTGCGTTCGCTTCTCGTACCTCCACCAATCTTGTAAGCACATCACCGCTTGTACAGTATACGGATCCAAGCATGTCCTATGATCGTCTTCAATTCCAGCCATCCGATCGATGCCTTGCGTTCGCTTCTCGTACCTCCACCAATCTTGTAGGCACATCACCGCTTGTACAGTATATGGATCCAAGCATGTCCTGTGATCGTCGATCAAACGACCTGCTGTGCTGAAGGCGGATTCCGAAGCTACCGTCGAAACCTGCACTGTTAGTAAGTCACGAACCATGGTGGAAAGTATAGGATATGAAACTGATCCATATACTTTCCACCATTGCAAAATATCTAAAGCATTTCCTTGACATCTAACTAAAGAAGCAGAAAAATATTCATCTATTTCAGAAACCTCCGATGATGACGATCCAAGTCCAGATCCACCAGTTAGCTCGGCTACCATTGCATACCTATCAAAACTTACACTTTTACCTCGGGCTCGGGATGAGCTCGAAGAAACCGAAGCTGCAGACTGTTGTGCAGCTACACCATGTCTAGCTGCATACTCATCATATAAAGTTTGAAAATAATTTCTAATAAGTAAATGATGAGTAGTAGCATTCAGGGTGGTTCCATCATCTAAGTCTATAACCTGTCCACCATACAATGACTGTAACAAACTTCGAAGGCCAATATCCTTCAAGCATGGATCAATAAGAACCCCCAAACCAAAAATATGAGGAATAGGCCTAAAATACTTATTAAATTTGCTCTCCATTTCAAAAACCATAGGTCCAAAAGTAGCATCCAAACGATATTTATCAAAAAAATTTTGAATATTTAAAATTTGTAAAGCAGCTAAAGTAATGGTTGGATAATAACAGCCAGATAATAACATGGTAGCATCATAAAAAACTTGTAACATTTCATTTAAATTACATATAACTGTCCATTCATCTTCAGTTATTCCATAAGTGCTACCAGAACTAGAACTAGAAGCATAATAGTTTATAAAATCAGTTATAATGTCTTTATATTCTATTGCTACACTTAACATTGCATATCTGGATTTGCACCTATGGTCAACATCTTTTGGAATTAGTCTAGGCTTTACATTTTTTCTTTTACAAAATTGTTTCCATCTTTTAAGTCTTTGTTCAGAAGCACTATGCATGTAAGCAACTGTTCTAACCTTTTCTATCATGGGTTTAATTTCAGTAAATGCACTTTGAACAATTAAATTTAAAATATGACAGATGCACCTAATATGAAAAAGATCACCATGACATGGCAATGATAAAGATGATCTGATAAAATCAACAGCTACATTGTTATTACTTGCATTATCTAGTGAAAGAGAAAATATTCTTTGTGAAATTTCTAATTTCATAAGTTCTTCAATTATTAAATTTGCAACATTAGCACCAGTATGTGACTCTTCTATTGCAATAAAAGAAACAACTCTTTTAAACATTTGCCAATTTTCATCAATCCAGTGTGCTGTGATACATAAATATCCAGTTTGTGCTCTAGATGTCCAAATATCAGAAGTTAAAGAAAATTTACAGTTTAAATTTTTAAAATAAGAAATTATTTTTTCTTGTTCTTGCTGATAATATTTTAAAATATCACGTTGACAGGTTTGACGAGAAATTTTTTTAAATGCAGGATAAAAACCATCTCTAAACATATCTTCAAATTCATCATCTTCTACTAATTTAAAAGGAAGGTTTTTAAGAATGATAAACCTGATTACGCATTTCCTGGCTCTGGCAGCGTCATAGTTCCAACTACCGAGACTACCAGAAGAGGAGGATTGAGAAATCATAGATTGTCGGATATCACCTTGAGGAGTCTGGCCTTTGTTGTGTTTATCTAAATGGCGTTTGAGGTGGTTGGTGCCGCTCTTATGATGAGCTTGAAAAATCTTGCCGCACAAAGCACACTTAGCCTTCTGGGTGAGGATCCTACCGTGTTCATCCTTGGTGACGTCGATCTTCTCGTAAAAATTCCACACATCGGATCTTGGCCGTTTAGGAGCTCTTGGTGCAGATTCGTCGCCACCGGATTCGGGATTAACTTCGGTAGGAGGACTGATAGTAGGAGGACTCATAGTAGGAGGACTCAATTCAGGATCGGGAGATATGTTTTGCTCTTCATAATCAGATCCGGAAGCCATTTGGGGATTGGATTAGAAAGTATAAATAAGAGAGTATAAGAGTATAAGAGAGAGTATAAGAGTATAAGAGAGAAGAGATGAGTTTTTGGTGTGAAGAAAACAAATGAAAACCCCCCTCTATTTATAGAACCAGCCCCCTAGGTAAATGACCAAAATAACCTCACAAAATAGCCGTTTTTTGACCGTTTTTGAGGGCAAAACGGTCAAAGGGCCAATCTGACCGTTGTTACCGGGCCGGCCCGGCCCGGCCCGGCCTAATTCCGGCAACGGTCACCACTGGTGACCGTTGCCACCCGGGCCGGGCTCCGGTCCCGGGCTGCCCGGCCCGGGCGTTGACCCGGCGGCGCACTGTACCGGGCCGGGCCGGGCCCGGGCCGGGCGCCGCTGAGGCCACCCGGACCCGGGCCCGGAACCCGGCCTGGCCCGGTTTTCCGGGCCGAGGCCGGGCCGGGCCCGGGCCAGCGGGTAAAATGGACACCCCTAAGTACAAACCACAAGCGATAGACTGTTAGAATATTACATATGGGAATACAAGCCTTATGCCCGTGTTCGAACGGGTTATTTTGGTTTCTGTAATTTATAAATCTAATTTTGGTTTCTGTAATTTATAAATCTAATTTTTTTAGAGGTTTGCTTTGATGCTCCAAAAATAGAGCTTTTTTAAAAAAATTAAATTGACAAAAATAAAAAATCAATTAAAATAAGAAAAGGTATTTTTGGAAACATTAAGTTACGGCAACATACATTAATTTATTTTTCCATTAATTATTTTAACTTATACCAGGTTGTATGATTAATGTTGTGGAAACATTAAGTTACGGCTGTTAGACCCTAGGGGGGTGATTAGGGTCTTATGCTAATCTAATCCGATTTTATGCCAATTGAAACTACTTAACAAGTTATCCTAGCAAGTATAAAATACAACAAGATATGTGAGCTAGTATAAGAGATATACACAAGGGTAAACAAAATAAATAAAATAGTGGATGATATAAATAATGAGCAATGGATAATGGCGACAAGAAATATAAGCATAAGAGTAAGTGCGTCAAAGCAAACTCAAACACACGAAATGATCACGGAGTTCGGACCTCCCGTCCTACGTCTCCGCTCCACACTCTCGGGGAGAAATCCACTAACACAACCGGGTTTTCTACGATCACCCGAATAACGTTTACACCATACAATAACACAATGTAACTACACTCCACACCCTCTAAGTATTGGTCACTCTGTGTCCTTCGTCAAGTGCTCGGATACAACATCTTCCTAGGTTCGTCAACCGACGCCACTCCTCTTGGAAGCAACCCCGTCTCTCACCACACACTCCTCTCTGTGTACTAGTGTAATACAAAGTGAATCTCACAATAAGGAACAATACAAAGTGTTTGTTCTCTACAATGGATGAGAATGAATTATAAGCTCACTCTCTAGGTTACACAATCCCACAACCCAATTTTACTATGAATGTAAATACAATAAGCTCAATAGGTTATGTATGAACAAAGAGATATAAATCAAAACTAAACTCAAGATAATTCTAGCTTAATAACAATGAAAATCAAATATATAAAAGAGCTAGAAATAGAGTTTAGAAAACTTCTCAATAGATCAAGAGATCGAGGAAGAGTAGTTGGATGCTCAAGCACCAATAGGATCTCCTCAAGTTCTTGTGAAATTGATTTCACAAACTCTCAAATGCTTAAAAGCTTCTTAAACACACTTTTAAATAAAAAAAAAACAAGCTTAAACCATTGTTAAACTTTTTTAACACATTCTCTTAGCTATATTGAAAGATGAGAGCAATGGGGTATTTATAGCCTCCCAAAACCTCAGCCAAAAACCCAATAGAAAATACCAAAAAGCCCAAGGAAAACATCTCAGGAAAAGAGCCGTTGGAACCTGATTGACAGTTCGACAGTCGACCGTAGGAAATGCGCGGTCAACCGCGAGCAGGTCAGAAACAGAGCTTTGGCTCTGGACATCAGTCGGTCGACCGTGGTGGTCGACCGCGAAACTCTCTGGACTGCATCCGGTCGACCGCCACGGTCGACCGTGAGCCATCAAAAAACAATTTTGAGTCTCTGGCCTCAAGGGCGGTCGACCGTGGCGGTCGACCGCAAACTGATATATGAAAAACAGGTTTTGAAAGTTGTTTTCTGATTTTAAAACCCTGTTTAAAAATATCAAATAAATTCAAAAAAATATAAAACTTTGGGAAATGATTGTAGACATGATAATAAACATGCGACAAAAACTAGTTTATAAAAAAAAACCTCCCAAATAAAAAATATCATCATTTTGCAAAATAGTCCAAAACATAAAAATGTAAACATATGAGTTTTGACATTTTAGCTTAACCATGTTTTGAAACATTATAAAATAATTATATAGACTTAATAAAAGATGTATATAATTGTTATTAAGTCCATAAACCAAGAAAATAATATTTTTACAAAATTGCATATTTTGCAAACATTTCAAAAGTAAATATGATTTTATTGAACTAAATAAAATTGATATTTATGAAATTATATGTAAGTATGAAACAAAAACATATTTTCTAATTATATTCAATTGTTTCATATTAAAACTTAAAAACTATCATATATGTATATATATAACTATATATATACAAAACCAAAACGTGTATGTGTGTATATGATTGAGCTTAAAGTACCAACACACATAATATAAAATCTAAAACTAAATTTACCCAAGCTTATGATCTTCAACGAAGCTCTATCTTGGTACACTTGCAGATGAAGCTTGAACTTGAATCTTTAACTTTGAATTGCTGTAGGGTGAAAATTTGATTTCCCGAAAACAGGGAGTTTCGTTTGTATTAATAAGAAAGCTTATTACAAACTAATAATCAAATGTTTACAACAGAAGCAGAGGGAATGCCCTCTTTGTTTTGTGTGGGGATTTTAGGTGGCCATAGGACGCTTCGCTCGATGCTCGTGTCGAGTCTGCTTCCCTTGGACTAGAAGCTCGAATCGATGGAGTTCGGGTCTGCTTAGTTCGCCGGCGATCGGAGCTCAGAACTAGGCAGTGGCGCTGTAATGCAAGGATCTGCTAACAACTTGGTCTCAACTACTTTTCTCCAAAGTTTGCGACCTCTCCTCCAGTGTGCTGGAAGGGGCTTTTAAATTGAAGAAGGACAGCTTGACTACTCCTTGAATTATGGGATGTGACCATACATTGTTCGGAGACGTCCCGCTGTTCCTTCGTACCGTCAGCGGTCATTCGAAGAGCTGTACTCTGTATCACGTTTCGTAAGAGTGGGAAAGCCCCTCCTCGTATGCGTGACAATGGCTGTCAGATGCTTGCGTGGATCTGACCAAACACCGAGCGCCGGCGGCTCTCGTCCCCTCGCTTGGACAACTGAGGTGAGCCGCATTTATGAGGGTGCAGGCTGTTTTGACACCTGTCCGCTCACTTGTACCGCAGGTGGCTATTCGGCGGGCCTGGAGTACCGTGTCTTCTCTCTTCAGGCCAAGAGAGGCGTGAAAGCACGTTCCTGGCACTCGAGTGGGTTTGGACAGTTCGCCGAATGCTGGCGGATCCGTCTTCTGACTCAGACAGCCGAGGTGAGTCGCATTTATGACTGTTCAGGTCGACTTGACACCCGTCCAGTCCTTCGTACTGTGCGTGCTGTGAGCTGCCGCTTGCCGGTCTTGGATTACTGTGCCCTCTCCTTTCGTGTCGAGAGAGAGAGAGATGGGAAGGCCCTTCTCAGCACGTGGGGTAGCGGATACGGGCGGCCTTGAGGTTTGCAGGCGGATTCGACTTCAGACTCGGGTAGGCGAGTTGTGTGAAGGGCGAATTTCCGCTATCCCAAATAATTTCAACTCGTGCAGGCGAGTCGATCGTTAGGCGAACCTGGAGCTGGGTACATTTGACGTCTACACGGTTTAGGCCCGTGCTAGAGAACTGAGCGTGCGAGTTCTTGAATTTCCTGTAAGCCCATGAAGGTATTTTTTACCGTCTACAAGACCCCCTTCAAAGTTTTCAGACCTAAACCGGCTCGCGTGTGGTCTGGAATACTTTGAACGAAGAAATTCTTGGCGAAGCAAGCGCATTTGATTTCTTTTAGGATTTTTAGCAAACCCTCAGCTATCAACGGGTTTGATGTGCCTTTACCGATTACCGTTTGAATCGGGCTAGCCATACTATTTCTCTTAGTATGATGAGTTGCTGAACAGTTTCTCTTAGGCTTAATGCTAAGATTTTTGCTCAAACCCTTAGCCGTCTGAGGCGTGGGTTTAACCGTTTAAGCGAGGTCATTCTATTGGCTTCGTTTGTAATTTTACCTTTAAGGGCGAATAAATCGTCAAGGCGAAATTAGTCTTTGAGAGCCAAATTTCGTGCGACTCGTGGGGTCGGGCCAAGTATTGTGGTTTTCGAACCCGGCCGTTAGTTCAAGTTGTGGGTTTTGGTTCGGGTTTCGGGCTTTGACCGGCCCGTTCCCCTTTTCAATGACTCTTTCGCAACTGTAGAACGAGTTGTGAAGGACAATCTGGGCCGTCGATTTCGATCGTGGCCACGTCTCTTGAACGCGAGTGTCTCGCTTTGCAAATGCCATCAGAGCCACGCAAGCCCTTTCGCCTTTAAATAGGTTTCGTCCTTTTCCTCTTTTTGAAAGTTACTGTGTGCGAAAATCTCCCAAAAGAGAAAGAATTCCCGCTTCGTTTCAATGGCGCCGAAATCCAAGAGGTGTAAAGTGAGGGGAAAGGGTCCCGGACGCTATTCCGACCGCCTGTCCGCCGGTGTGACCGCCGACGTGCCTGAGGCGCGTTCGGGTAAGTTGAGAAAGTTTGCTTTAACGTTCTCGTGTTGGTCACCGCTGTCGTGCCAGGAAGATGAGTGCTGCTCATTTTGCCTTGGTGGGTTAGGCAGTCCCCGTGATTTTGGTAAAACTGCCCCTTTCTAGGCGGATTTTACCTTCATCTGCGTTTGGGCGATTCTAACCTTTATGGGCGAGATTGGTCTTTATCAGGCGAGGGTGAACTCGTCTTCTGACAGGCGAGTTCGATTTTCGTCTAGTAAAGGCGAACGTGGCTTATGCAAGCGGGTCTCGTCATGTCGGGCGCATTTCGCTCCTTGACAGGCGGATCTGCATCTGCCTCCTGATTTTTCTTGACTTTGTTTTGCAGTGATCTTTTCCGACCAAGCCCTCCCAAAGGGCGTGGCCACCGGTTTCGCCGGAGGTGAAGGTAATCCAGCGCCTCCCCGATTTCCTTCCTTGGGTCCGGTGCCTGTCTTCTCCGCCGATAAGCCGGTTGGCTCGACAAGGAGAGTCACCGATGGGCACTACCTGACACTGCGTGAGTTGACCACTGACGCGGTGTTGACAGACGAGGACAGGGCGGAGCTGCCGAAGCCTCAGTTTTTGTTTGGCGATTCTATCACCGATCCTTCCGCTCTGTTGGTCAAGGAGAGTAGATGGTTGCGTATAGTGGAGGGGACTCACTATTACCTTCCCGTCATGCCGAGGGGGTTCTCGATCGTCGGGCTACGGTCTTTCGCGGTCCCTCGAGTGATGAACTGGGACTTAACCCCCACTCAGGATGGGGTCACCTGTGGTGTCTTTACCGGCTCTACGGTGGGATATGGGGTGGAGGGCTCATGTAAACGCGTGACGGGTCTGCGCCCTGGCCTATTGTCCAATGAGCCGCCTGCAGGGGAGTCGACGGCGGTAGCAGAGACTTTCCATCACCGCTTCTTTCGAGTAGGTGGGAGTTTTCCCCCAAAGGACTTTAGAGCCCCGGGGTGGGTATATTCTGCGCTGGGCAGCGATACTTGGTGGTCCAAGATCACCGATTGCATCTTGGCTGAGAATTCTGACCTCAGGAATTCGGAGTTGTATGCGGCTATTCAAGCCACTGAATTCTGACCTCAGGAATTCGGAGTTGTATGCGGCTATTCAAGCCACTCGACATGGTTTGAGGATTAACACCTCTCAGTTCCACAGCATCCTGGAACTGTACTGTGCAGAAAGCGGCACCTTCTTCACCCCCAACGGCGAACTCGGTATGTCCCCTCACGAGATGTATGATGTGTTAGGGCTTCCTCTGGGGGACTTCCCTTACGAGGAGTACATCCCAGACCAAGATGAGATCGACCAGCTTTCCGACTGTTCTCCCTTGGTAGTAGAAACTCTGTGGGAGTTGCTCTGCCATTATCACATCTGCCTCAGCACCTTGGGGGCTAGGGATCACAAGGGGAAGAAGAAGAGGACTCCGGAAATTAGTCACAAGAATTGGGCTGACTATCTGTTCCCTGGGAACGATGTCAAGGGGAATCCTGCTCTTCCACTAGGCGGGTGCGACCAGGCTGAAGTGGAAAGGAGGATGGCTGAAGAGGAAGCCACTATAGCTCTCGATCATGACGAGGGCGGGTTCAAATCTGGAACGGTCTTCCATTCGTTTCACCACCAGGCCATGTCCCCTATTTCTGGGAAGGCTCTGTTCGCGGGGTACCTCATGTTGTGGCTGAAGAGGTGCGTGGTCCCCACTCATTCCTTCGAGGCGCTCCCGGTGGAGGTGGTGTATCCTGCGGTTTGCTTAGCCCATGGGAAGTCTTATTCTTTGGTGTCGGTGATGATAGCGTGTATCCATCGAGGACTCCGCACGCTGACGGCCCAGTTCTGCCGTGTGTCCACTGTCGACGAAGGGGACAGGGAAGTCGTCAGGACCCCCAATCCCAGAGTGGGACTGCCGTACACTTACTTGATGGCGTGGTTTGTTTACCACTGTGAGTGTTTGATGAATGCTCCCGCGACTCTTCAAGGAGACAGGTTCATTCCGTTCCTTGAGCATTTGGAAAGGTGCTCTTGGAAGTGTAAAGACATTCCCGATGCGCGGAAGACGCTCTCCCACTTTGTCCACTACAATTTTCGTCGCTTCTTCCCTTACTTCAGCGGAGGAAGATACGGCGAGTCTCTTAGGGATGCACCGACGGCGGACCATCGCTCGACTCTTCCTCGTGGCGCATTCCGATGGTTGGTAAACATTCGGCCGGGGTATCACATCCTACGCACATGTTCTGTGTGTTACCTCGATCCGTATATTCCTTGCAGGTTTGCCCGCCAGTTTGGGTACGATCAATTGTACGTGGGCAATGCCAATCCCCGCCTACACTTCGAAGGTGGACTGGTGGACGGAGCTCGGGGATGGTTCTGGACCCATGTTGGTGGCACCCAGGCTCGTTTCGAATTACCCACGAAGGATCGTGATTTGCACCACACGCTCCTGTACTGTCGGTGGTATCGGGGTGCCAGCGCTAATCCTCCTGGTTTCTGGTTCCAGAGCTCCTGTCTGACGGAACGTGATCGTCCTCTCAGGGGGTCTCTCCGTTCTTCAAGGCGAAGGGGCCATCAAACCGCTAGGGAGCTGTTCTCAGAGGATCCAGTGGAGGACCCTGAGAGTTTTGACGCCGGTTTAGACGAATCTGAGGCTCCCGAGGTTCGAGTTCCTTCTCTTGGTCCCTCGTTGGATGCCCCTGGTGAACCAAGAGAATCTGAACGCCCAAGACCGGTCCAGAGTCCAAGAGTTGGACAGATGGGGAAGCCTCTTCTGTCTCCGAGTAGCTCGCTTCTCTCTAAACGTCAGCGGGAGACCGCGGCCGAAAGTTCTCGAGCAGAGGCGGTCAAGAAGGCCCGTCGCGATGAGACAGTCGAGACCACCCGAGCGGCGGAAGGCCAGGATAATGTTTCCCAGGCAAGCGTCCCTGGAGCGGCGACGTCTGGGTCTAGAGCTGCGCTGCCCGCCTCTTCTGCCACATCGGGGGCGATTCCGGCGACTTCGAAGGACGCTCCCCCGCAATCCGCCGTGAGACCATAGACGGGAGTTCCAGCGACTTCTGTGTCCGCATCAGGAGGTAATCTTCGTAACCGTACCCTTGATCGCAATGTTGATCTTACACCTTTTGACACTTGTATTGAGCCTATGCAGGTGCGGTTGAGAAAGTGATCTCCATTCCTTCCGACGAAGAGGAGGAAGCTGGAGATGACGAGGGGCCCACAAGCTCAGGTAAGCATAGGTTTTAGCATTACTCATTCTTCCGTACCAAACTGTCTATAAGGTCCCTTTCGAGGGGCCTCTGTTAATCCTCTTCGTGCATTCGTAGCTGATCGTGCCCACGAAATTGCTGGCAAAGAGGATCCTCCTTCTTGGGCGGGTCGCTCGTCTGGGGAGACGGGCAAATCTGAGGAGGATGACTACGTCTCGATTCATGAGACGTTATCCAGTGAGGAAGAGGTGTTGGCTCGTGAGGATGCGCCCGGCCAAATAGAGGGATCTCCTGCCCCTGCGGAAGCGCCAGCTGGGGATCTTCCATCAGCGCAAGAGTCTCCGCTTCAAAGGGCTCCCTTGGAGCGTGAGCGAAGAAGGAGTGCGGTACGATCTGTGGCTGACTTCCAAGACACTCTAGCCGGCTGCATCAAGCTCGCTTTGGAGGAGAGTTGTCCCTTTGAGAGTTTCGAAGAGGATCTCGACTACATCGTGGGCTTCTTAATCAAGAGGCTCGGCCACACCGCGGCGAAGCCCTACTTCCAGCGTAAGGAGGAAGTGAAGGAAGCTGTTCAACAATTGTTTGCCCTTCGCGCGAAGAGTTCCACTCTTGTGGATCTTGCAACCGGCGAAGTCCGAGCAGCGGTGGAAGAACGCGATCGCCGTCTGGACGAGACCATGTCGCTAGAGGTGAAATTGTCAGCAGATTTGGAGCAGGCCAAGGCTGACGATGAACGAATGGCCTTCGAGCGACAGAAGGCCGATAACCGCGTTTCCCACTTGTCTTCGGAGGTAGAGAATCTGAAGCAGGTTATAGCTAAGGCGCAGGCCTCATTGGCCGTTCAAGAGAAAGCTCATGAACAGGAAGCCAAGGAGTTGGAAAGCATTGAATCTCGTTGGCAACTGACGGCTAATTCCGTCGAGGAAAAGGCTCGAGCCCATAGGGAGGTCAAAGAGACTGTCCAAGACTTGGCCTCGCGCACTGAGGAAGATTTTCGCCAAGAAATCCTACGGAGGCTAGAGGTTCGTCATGCTAGGGAGATTAGGGAGGCGGAACTGCGGTTGAAGTCCTTGTAATTTGCCTCTTTTTATCTTTGATTGCCAGTTGTACTAGGATTTCTTTCTATGAATGAAACTATCCCTTTGTTTTTTGTTTACTGTTACCTCTGTGCATGCTCCATTTCTTTTCTAACATGTGTTAGCTAAAGCGTTAGATGTGAGGGGCGGTCTTCAGCTGTCGGCGAATTTCGGCCGTAAGCTCGTCTCCTCTGCGAGCGGATTTCGTCCGCAGACGGATTTGGAATTGGCTCAAATTCCAGAAGGGTAGTCAGTTTCGACCTGCGGGAACCTCAACGGCGAATTCGCCATCGAATAGGCTCCGCTTTCGGTGGGCCACGCATTGGCTTGTGATTACGTCAGCCGAGAGAACGTGGGCACGTCGCTCCGTATTGAATGCGGCGTAGTGGGATCTTCGTCCCTCGCGCCCGATTCGGGCCGTTGTTGAAGATCGTGCTTAAGAAAAAAAACTGTTGGATCTTGGCCGTTCAGGTAAGATCCGATTTGTTCGGCCTTACCCCTCAACTGCTTTAGCCTTTGAACGGTCTAATCAAGTATTGAGTAACCGCCTAGGGTTCTTAGGGTATTTAACACCCTTACTCTCTATCAAGAGGATCTACAGCCTTTTCATTGTCTTCCCCAGAGTAAACCCAAATTTCTCCTTCCTCATACCCCCGATGGCGCCGAAGGTGAAGAGGGTCGCTTCTAAGAAAAGGAAAGAACCGTCTTCTTCGGGCGCTGCTGAGGCTGCTGCGGCTGAAGGTACCCTTTCGTCCTGGCTCTCACGTGTGTTGAACAGGTATTCTTCCTCTGACTCTTCTCCGTATTGTTGTTGTGCTTCACAGATTGAGGGAAGGTGCCGAGGAGCATGCGGTCGAGCCTATCTTGATTTCAGACGACGAATCTGAAGGTCCTACGACCTCCGCTGCTTCAGGCCCTGCTCCCGAGCCGGGAGATGAACCCTGCCTTGAGATTCCGCCTATTATGGCGCTCGCTCCGGGCCAAGAACCTGCTCCCTCCGAGTCCTTGTCCTGGCAGGCCCGCATCGAATAATTTGAGAGCACTGTGAGACAGGTGATTTCCCTTGTCGACCTTGGCATGGGTAGCTTTGACAGCTTCAGGCAGTCTCTTCTTGATCGCGTGGCTGATTTGCGTCGATCGGGCGAAAATCGACTCGCTACCCGTTGCATGCGTGAGCTCCGTCTCTTGGAGTCACGCATGATAGGGTTAGAGACTTTGCTACGGGAAGGTCCGAAAGCCAACATGGAGTCTTGCCTGGCTCATGTCAGGCGTCAGGAAGTTCTGGAGCAGGAGACCCGTTCCAAAGAAATAGCAGATTTGGAGTCCGTCGCCAACTTCTGGGTGGATCAACAACATTTGCTAGAGGAGCAAATCATTGACCTCAATCGCACTATGGCTCACCTGAGGGCCGAATTGGGACAGGCAGAGGCGAAGTGGAAGGGGCTCCAGTCCGACGTCGTTAAGGTCAGTAAGAACGCTGAGGCAGAAACTCGACGCCTTCTAGCCTTGCGCCAGGCAGATGCTGCCGCCAGGTCGAGCCGCGAAGACCGGATTTGGAAGGCCGCTGAAAACAAAGCTCGGGAGGACCACACGAGCAAGGTGGAGGCGGCCAAAGAAGAGATCTCTACTTTTAGCGTGTTCGACTGAGACCTTTGCCTTATGATTATGTTAAGACATTTTGTTTATGACTTGTTTGTTTATGAAGTCATAACTTTGTTCAAATGTATTGTCTTAAACACTGGGTGCATGTTTTGCTTCTTTGAACGTAATATTATGACTTTCGCAATTGCAAAAACCATAACTTTGTTTTGCTTCTTTGAACGTAATATTATGACTTTCGCAATTGCAAAAACCATAACTTTGTTCAAATGTACTATCTAGAAGCATCCCATGAAGCTTGTGTTTGCTCATCGTGTGTATACTCTTTCGATATGTCGCTTTCCAGTGTCTTGCTCTGTAATTGCCGACAATCTTGTATTGCGAGTGAAGTTTCCTTTGTGGTGACGAATTTACCTTAAGGGCCAAACTCTATCCCGATGAGTTTACGCTGTTGGCAAAGCTAGGGTAACGGCGAGTTCTCTAAGATGGCGAAGCTCGGCTCCTGTCGAGTTCACATTACTGGCGAAACTCAATTGTTCGACGAGTTCATCTGCAGGCGAGACTCGATCGCGGCGAGTTTTGCTTGGAGGCTGAACTCATTGCTGGCGAGTTTGGGTGGATGGCCAAACTCAACCGCTGGTGAGTTTGTGCTGCAGGCGAAGCCCGTATGATTTTGAGTTGTGACAAAAACCAAACTCGATTGATGGCGAATTTAAGTTGTAGGCGAAACTCGTATGATGGCGAGTTCGTCCAACAGTCAGAAATTCAACTGTGGGCGAAGCTTGTGCCACGCGTTCAGCCGCGGGCCTAAGTGCTCGCCAGCTAAGTCTCTGCGGGCACATTAATGCTTATTTAATGGTGAAGCGACCGAACGCTTCGCCTTTTGTGCTTAATCCGATCGGCCGGTTTGGGGTTTCGAGAGGACTGGCCTTTGTTGGTGTTGAGTTCGAGGCGTCGCTGGACACTTGGACCGTTTGATCGCTTGGGGTAACGAATCTCAGCCGTTGGATTTCTTTTTGAATATATGTCCGTACTCACCCCTCTTCAGCAGAGTCCTTACTGCTTTCGAGAAAAATCCGCTAGAAGAAGATTTCTGCAAAAAAGAACTTCCCTTCCTCATGGCTTCCTCTTTCGATCACAGCAACTCCGAGGGCGTCGGCTCTTCCGCCACCGTCATCGACGTCGGCATCCCGACTGCTCCCCCTGCGAGTTCGGGTTAGGGGTCTCCTGTTCCGGACCCCGTGGCTCACCCCGCGTTCGTGCCCCTCCAGAGTTTGGTGGGCTTGGTGCATGGGATCGCCCTCTCGGTTAGCGTGGGCGACGGGCGATATTACGATGCGCTTCCGCGGGTTTAGAGGCGGTCCGCCGCGCGGGTGATGCCTCGCTCACACGGCGATGCGAGCGGGAGCTTGAGCGCGTGGAGGGGTGGATGTACCGCCTCGAGGAACTGGCTCATGACGATCCCTCCGACGTGCCACCGCCCTTTCCACTGTATCTCTTGCTCGAGCGTGAGAATCGGGCGAAGCGGATTCGGGCGAAGGAGGCCGAGCTCAGGCGTCTGCGGAGCTCCAACTCCTTCGCCAGGAGGAGGAAGACAGCCAGGCGGATTTGGCCAGGCGACAGCAGGAGCAAAAGGAGAAGGCGAGGATCCGGCGTGCGGCGGAGCGTGCTGCGGTCAAGGCTAAGATTGGCTCTTTTAGCCTGCTGAAGTTTCTGTGATGTTGCTGCTTAAGTCCCCTCTACCTTTTTTTTGTTTTGTTAATTTAGTCGGTGCCTCAGGCACCATAACTAAACTAAAAACTTATGTAAACTTTGGCCCGTTATGGCCCTTTTTGCTTGTTTTTGCTTATCTTTGCTTTGTATGCACATCTTTCTTTTTTCTTGTCTGTGCTGTTTGGCCTCTGAGTCGAACTTGGCGAGCCTTTGACTATTCTGTTTTAGACTTAGTCGTTTTAGGCTCTTGTTCTGCCTTCTGTTGCTCGCAGCGTGGGATCGGGTTAACTCCGATCTTCACGTTGTAGCTCAAATGGGATCGAGAAGGCAACACTTGGCTTGCAGCAAAGAACAATCGTTCGCTCCTGCGGCCAACTGCAGAGCTCAACTTCGACTCGCCTCTCGGCGAGTTATTGCTTGGGGAACCGACAGACGGGTCGCCCGCCGAATCGTCTTCGACAATTGTCGTCATTTGGGAATGTGACAATTGATTGCGGTAGGGGCCATCGCATTGTAGACCACTACCCATCAGTTATCCTAAGGGGGTATTAGGATATCTGGAACAGGTCAAATAGTTCAGGGACGTAGGAGTATGACTATTGACAGAAGTAATAGCACGTTGCGTGGTAAGCCATTACTTAGGCTGTGCTATTCGTAGGAATAACGGCGCCAATCATCAGAGGTGATCATTAACTTGATGGGGTCTTGTCGCGATTGGAGCAACTGTTGGGACCCACCCTCCTTCTGAAGAAGATTGGTAAGTGAATTGTGTCAGAGGTTTAATGTTAACGTGACAGGGAATGTCGTGATTGGAACGACTTTGAGGACCCACCATCCTTTAGAAGAGGATTGGCGAGTGATTTTGTCAGAGGTTTAATGTTAACGCCTGTCTTGAGAGGTTCGCCAAGGCAAGGAGCTTAGCTCGAGAAGTAGACTTCGCCTAGACTGATAGGCTTGCCTGATATGATTGATTCGCCTGATCTGAGCGATTCGCCTGATTTGAGCAGTTCGCCTGTACTGGCAAGCTGGCTCAAGAAATTGAAGTGTAGGAATAGTTTTACCTCTTATACCATTTGGAGGGTGTGAGGGCCAGTTTAGACTCGTGCACTCGTGGGAGTTGGTGAAGGAGAACTAGGGGTAGTACTTCTTTAGATACTTGCCGTTGATGGGCATCATGATCTTATCGCCATTCGGTTTGACGAGGCGATAGGCGCCGTTCGAGTAGACTGTCTCTATTACGAACAGTCCTTCCCATTTGGACTAGAATTTCCCCTTCTTCTTGGAAGTGAGGATCATTGGTCAACGAATGGAGAGCACGAGCTCTCCCTCTTTGAAGGCTCGACGTCTGACTTTTTTGTCGAAGCTCTTGGCCATTCGAGCTTGATAAAACTCAATGTGCTGTTGAGCTTCCAGTCGTTTGTCGTCCAACGCCTCTAACGGCAATACAGCTTCGCAGCCGTATACCAACGAGTAGGGCGTAGTGCCAGTCGGTGTGCGAACCGTCGTGCGATATGCCCACAGGCTTTCGCCTAGCTTTTCATTCCAGTCGCGCTTGCTAGTGGAAGTCAGCTTGGTCAAGATCTTGATGATCGTCTTGTTGAAAGCTTCGGCCAAACCATTCGCTGAAGGGTTGTAGGCCGTGGACGAGAGGTTCTGTATCCGGAGTTTGTCGCAGAACCGGGTGAAGGCATGGCTAACGAATTGCGTGCCGTTGTCGTGAATGATACGCCGGGGTACGCCGTATCGGTATATGACATGGTGCTTAATGAACTTAATCACGTCGCTAGTCTTGACTTCTCTTAAGGGGATGGCTTCTGCCCATTTAGAGAAATAGTCGGTGATCGCGAGGATGAAGCGATGGCCTCTCGCCGATGGTGGAGAAATTGGCCCGACTATGTCCATCCCCCATGCCTCGAAGGGCCAAGATGCCCTCGTCGGATGTAGATCCTCAGGAGGCTGGTGCATGTAGTTGGCGTGGATCTGGCATTCGTAACATCGCTTAGCATAAGCGACTGCATCAGTAACCATCCCAGGCCAGAAGTAGCCCATCCTACGTAAGCGATCCCAAAGCTTGGGTCCGGGCTGATGAGCTCCGCACACGCCGTCATGTGCTTCGCGTACGGCTTCTTGCGCCTCTGCTTTTGAAAGGCAGCGAAGTAGCAAGCCGTCATATGACCTGCGATACAACGTTTTAGTGGTTGAATCGTAGTAGAATCGCGAGGCACGTCGCCGGATAGACTCTCGTTCCTTCGAATCCTCAGGCAACATGCCGTATAGGACATAATCGATGATCGGGAGACGCCAGTCTTCCTGATCTGGCTGACCCGAGGCTTGATGAGTGGCGTTTGCCTCTGGGACGTCTCTGGGTCGAAAGAGTTTTCGGCTGGCGACAGCGACCTTTTGGGTCGTTCCAGGAGGCTGGGCTAAGTTAGCTGCCAAGGATGCGAGAGCATCCGCATGGGTGTTCTTTGAACGGAGCACGTGCTCAATACGGAAGCTCTCGAATGACTCCACTAGTCTGACCGCTGCTCGGTGGAGCGGGATAAGATCTTCATTCCTGACTTCGTATTCGCCAGTCATTTGTTTGACAATGAGTTGCGAATCGCCATAAGCCTCCAGATGCTTTATCCCGAGCTCTTTGGCTAACTCGAGCCCTATGAGCAACGCGTTGTACTCGGCTACGTTGTTGGTACATGGTTCCGTCAAGGAAAAGGCCCGGGGAAACACGTGACCATGCGGGGAGGTGAGGGCCACTCCCACTCCTGCAGAAATAGAGCCGCTCGCGCCTGCGCGGGACGCACCGTCGAAGAACATCTGCCACACCTCCGGCGACGAAGTCATATTGGCTTCGGGAGGTTCATCCGGCAGATCTTCGAATAGATCGGTCTTCTCCCCCAGCGGGTGACTAGCCATGAGATCGCAGATGGCTTGTCCCTTGACCGATTTCTGCGGCATGAAATGAATGTCGTATTGAGAGAGCAGAAGTGCCCACCTGGCCAGGCGCCAGTTTAGCGCTGCGGGTTGTGTCATGAAGACCCGAATGGGATTCATCCGGGAGATGACATGGATGGTTTGGCCAACCAAGTAGTGCCGCATCTTTTGGATAGCGAACACCAAGGCTAGGCATTCCTTCTCGACCATTGGGTACCGTTGCTCGGCGCCCTGCAAGGTTCTGCTCAGGTAGTAGATGCCCTGCTCGTGGCCTGCATCATCGTTCTGAGCCAAGAGGGCACCCAGAGAATGTTCCATAGCCCGTATGTATATGAGGAATGGCCTTCCTGAGATTGGCGCCGCAAGGACAGGCGGATTTGAGAGATAAGCTTTGATCTCCTCAAAAGCCTTTTGGCATGGCTCATCCCAGACGAAGGAGGTACCTTTCTTCATCAGCTTAGAGAAGGGTTGGCACTTGCCCGAGAGATTCGAGATGAATCTTCGGATATAAGCCAGTCGTCCTTGAAGGCCTCTCAGCTCTTTAAGATTTCGGGGTGGTTGGAGCTCTTGAATAGCTCGCACCTTGTCTGGATCAATTCGGATCCCTTTCGTCGTGACGACGAAACCGAGGAATTTACCGCTAGACATCCCTAAGAATGACTTGGTAGGATTCATCTTGAGCTGATGAGTCCTCATGAGTTCGAACATAGCCTTCAAGTCTTGGAGGTGATCCTCCTTGTGGCGACTCTTCACGACCAAGTCGTCTACATAGCATTCGACTGTCTTTCGCAGATGATCTCGAAAGATCATGCTCATGGCGCGCTGGTAGGTTGCGCCAGCGTTCTTGAGTCCGAACGGCATGACGGTATAGCAGTACACTCCCATGGGGGTCCTGAATGCAGTGTGCTTCTCGTCTTCGGGGTGCATTTTGATTTGGTTGTACCCCGAGAAGCCGTCCATGAAGGACATCCTCTCGAATCCGCACGTATTGTCAATGATGACATCCGTGATGGGCAGAGGGAATTCGTCTTTAGGGCACGCGGCGTTGAGGTTCCTAAAGTCAATGCAGACGCGGATCTTGCCATTTTTCTTCAGGACCGGAACAATATTCTCCACCCAGCCGGGGTGTTGCTCCTCTCTGATGAAACCAGATTCGATCAGCTTCTTTACTTCAGTTTCGATCGCCTCCATGATTTGGGGGCGAAACCGTCTCTGCTGTTATTTGATCGGCTTGGCTTTAGGGCTGATGTTGAGGCGATGCGTGGCGACCCGCGGATCCAGACCAGGCATGTCCTCGTAATTCCAGGCGACCCGCGGATCCAGGCCAGGCATATCCTCGTAATTCCAGGCGAAGACATCAATGTATTCCCGTATGAGGGCGATGAGGTCCTCCTTTTCCTGTGGAGGCAGACTGCCACTGATGAATATGGGTTTGGGATTTGCCTCCGTACCCATGTTCACCTGGAGGACTTCATCTTCGGTTGGTGGTTCGCGCTGTTCGAAGCGACTGTTCCACTGGGCGTTAACATGGCGATCCCATGTCTCGTCATAGAGCGGGAGTTGTTCGTCCTCTGCCATTTTGGTGGGGTCTACTGTAGCCATGTTGATTGTAAGGCCATCGAACATGTCCCTCACGCTGACGTCCGAGTCCCATGCCGAGGTCGTCGACGATTGGTCCCCCGAACATGCATAGTCGGAGTCTTCGTTGACGTAAAAACACAAATCCGACGAGGAGGAGGAGTAGCCTAAGCCTCTCCTAGTCCTGTTGAAGTAATTTGAGGGCTTCCCTTTGGGAACGTAGGCGGCTTTGATGACCATCTTACATCCTCGGCCGTAATTTAGGCCCTCTAAACGAGTGAGGTCATACCCCATGACGCTCATCATTCGTTTCGCAACTCGACTGTACTGCGAAAACTGGGGCGCTGGGTCCTCGTCCTCGGATTCATCCCATAGCGTGCGTAGGGGATGATCGATCCGACCGAAAATAATATCTTTTTGATAATTATTTCAGGCCGGTACGACGAACACAGCTTGCGATGACCTGATCGGCTGCGTCTTGGCGGCGTATGACGAGCATACCGGCAAGTGTATGGAAGGCTCACTGTAGAGTTTCGACCATGGTTCATTTGGCGCATCATCTTCGGACGTGGAACAAGACGACAAATAAGCAAAGTCGGATTTCTCATTCACGATAAATTTTTCCGCCTGAACAGCGTTGGTTACATGGTGACTCTCGTAACCAATTACAATTGACTCAAAGTCGTTCAGAATTAAGCTGTCACCGTATTCAGGCTCGCTATCCGCCTCATTGCCGCTGACTGGCCTCGCGGGAGGTCCCGCCAGGTTCTCCGCCCTCGCGGGATATTCTTTTGCAAATTCCTTCCCTGTCCTCGTGGCGAAGACGTTGGTGTCTTCTTCAGAATCGGTCAGGGCAGTCATTGCCGCATCATCTCTACCCAGGATGGCAGAGACAACGTTGCAGTGTTTCCTCTTAGCCTCCTTGGAAGGCTGTGCAGTCCACTGCTCGTCATTGAGGAGGTCTGGATGGACCCACATCACCTGCCCCGATGGCAGAGTCTGTGGGACCAAACCTTTTTCCCGCTAGTTGTGAGGATCATCGTTAGTGATCTTCAAGACCGCCTTGGCGATAGGGATTACCCCCGCTGGGGCTTGAACCTCTGGGAGATCTGTCCCGAAGCTTAAAGTGATCATGTTCGTAGTCACTTGTTTCTGGACTTTCTCTTTCTTAAAAACCCCCGCGTCGTAGAGGGCCTGGAGCTTGTCCTTGAGGACGTAGCATTTGGTCGTGTGGTGGCCAAGGAATTTGTGATATGCATAGTAACTTGGGTCACCGATTTTGTCCACCTCCTCAGGCTTGGCGGCTTCTGGCAACTTAATTCGCCCACTCTTGAGTAGAGTGTCGAAAGTCGCCACCACCTGGTATTCTTTGAAATCATATTGTCGCTGGGGGCGTGGTTCAAATTGCCTGGGTTTAGGCTTTTGAGCGGCCTTCGGAGCCGGGGCGGTGTCGACTGCCATGATCTCTTTTCCCCTCGACCGAGGAGGATTCTTTGGCGCAGCTGGCTCTGCTGCTCCCTTTTTGGACTGCGGCTCTTAGGCCTCCAGCCTCTTGATCATATTTTCAACTTGCTCGCCTTGGCGAACAAGCTCCTTCCAAGTCTGGGTCTCTACTGCCCCGATCTTGGACAAGATATGGATAGGCAGGTTGTTGCGGCACATCTCAATCAGTGTCGACTCGGAAACTTGGTCCCGACAATGGACTGATCGATT
>NC_033795.1:26041322-26089092 GCF_001876935.1 Asparagus officinalis
ACGGGCTTGGCGGTAAAAATCCATAACAAGCCTCAAACGGTGACTTCCCTGAAGATCCATGAATCGCCCAATTGAAAGAAAACTGCAAATATGGTAAACTCTCATCCCAAGTCTTAGGATGCCTAGAATTATACCCCCCGCAACATGTGCACCATAGTCCGGTTGACTACCTCCGTTTGTCCGTCTGTTTGTGGGTGAAATGCTGTGCTCTTCTTCAATTTGGTGTCCATCAAACTCCACAAAGAATCCAAAAAATGCCCGAGAAAACGGCTATCCCGATCCGAAATAATCGAACTCGGCAACCCAAAGTGCTTCCACACATGTTCGAAGAACAATTGTGCTGCACCCGCTCCCGTCACGGTCTTCTTACAAGGAATCAATATCACCATCTTTGAACATACTCAAAAGGAACCAAGGGCTGAATACGCGTCGCCACCAACAACGACCTTATCGGTGGGCGAGATAACATATCGGCCAACTTGTTCGTCGCCCCCTTCTTGTACCTAATAATGATGTTGAAAGCCATCAAATAGGACATCCACTTCATGTGTCGTGCCTGCTGTAGCTTTGTCTGGGCATGTAAGAACTCCAACGGCTTATGATCCGAATGCACGACCACCTCCTTCCCTAACAAGTACACCCTCCAATGCTTAATTGCTTGATATAGTGCATAGAACTCCTTGTCGTAGGTTGGGTAGTTCGCAACAGCACCCGAAAACTTCTCAGAATAGTATTCCACCGGTTTTTCATCCTGAATCAACACCGCGCCCATCGCATAATTAGACGCGTCGGTCTCTACCTTGAAAGTCCGCTGCAAATTCGGCAATGCCAACACCGGTGCCTCCGAGATCTTTCTTTTTAGCAACTGAAAAGCCTCCTCATGCGTCTTTCCCCACTCAAACTGAACTTTAGCCTTTGTGAGGCCATGTAACGGTGCCGCATAAGTCGAAAAATGTCGAATGAACTTGCGCAAATACTGGCAAGCCCCCATGAAGCTCCTCACCTCAGTCACTGTCTTCGGCGTCGGCCACTTTGTGATCACCTCCACCTTGCCTGGATCTATCCTCCGCTGGCCCTTCCCTACGATGAAGCCGAGATACACCAACTCGTCCTTCCCGAACTCGCACTTTTTCCCGTTGAGCTTCAGCTGTCCGTCCTGCAACACTTCAAATACCTTCTCAACATGAACAAGATGCTCCTCCCAGGTCCTGCTGTACACCAAGATATCATCAAGGTAAACTATCACAAAATCCTCTATAAAGGGTCGCAACAAATCATTCATAAGCCTCATAAAGGTAGCCGGAGCATTGCACAATCCAAACGGCATCACCAACCACTCGAACAGGCCTTGCTTGGTCTTGAACGCAGTCTTCCAAGTGTCTTCCTCCCGAATCCTCACCTGATGGTAACCAGACTTCAAATCCAGCTTCGTGAAAAAGCTCGCTCCCTCCAACTGGTCCATAAGATCATCGATCCGCGGTAATGGGTAGCGATTCTTGATTGTGATCTTGTTGAGTGCCCGATAATCTACGCACATGCGCCAACCTCCATCCTTTTTGGGCACCAACAACACTGGTGACCCGCAAGGCGAACAACTTGGCACAATCACTCTTGTCTCCAAGAGCTCTTGAACTTGCTTCTTGATCTCCTCGGACTCTAGTACTGATGTGCGGTATAGGCCTATGTTAGGTAAGGAACTCTCCCCTGTCAACATAATCTCATGCTCTACACCTCGACGTGGTGGTAGTCCCGCGATCTCCGAAAACAAGTCCGCATACTTTGCTTTTAACCTTTCAAGATCTCCCTCCTAAAGCTTGCTCAAGGCGGACAAGCACATCCTACTCAGGTGCTCTTCATACGGTCGAATGAACAATAAAACGAACTTCCTGCCCGCATTCACCAACCTCTTAGCCTGAGTCACTGTCACCAAGCTCGTCTCCTGTGGAAGAGACGCCGAACGAAAAACGAATTGCTCGCCATCCTTGGTGAACGTATACTTTTGGGCTCGCCGATCATATACTGCGTATCTATCCCACAAATAAGGATTGCCCAAAATAACTTGGCAAACATCTAACGGAACCACGTCGCATGTGACCTCGTCAATATACGACTCGTGGAGTGCAAATCTGAATGAACACTGGTTCACTACACTCAATCCCGCCTCCTTCTGAATCCACCCTAATGGATAGGGCTTTGGATGCTTCACCGTCTTCAATCCCAGCTTCTGTACTAATGCCTCAGATATCAGATTTTTCTGACTCCCTGGATCTACAATAGCATCCACTAAGCTGGTCTTGACCTGCAATTTCAGAACAAAGAGCTGCTCCCTCGGGTCGTCATCTTCCTTGGTAGCCTGCTTCCCCGCCATAAGGTTGAGACTGCTATTGGGTTCGGTCATCCCGGGAACCTCCTTCGGACCCTGTGCTATCACGTACGCCTTCTTCTCCTCCTTCTTCTTCAATCCTTTTGGCTTCAGATGAGGATACTTATCCCAGCAACGATCGGCCACATGCCCTGTCTGCTTGCAGTGATTGCATGTCAATCCTGCTTTCCCCGAGTCAACCTTCTTCTTCTCATCCTTAGACTGAGAGCCACCCGTCTTGCTCCCCGATGGTTTGGAATCCCCCTTTGTCTCATTGCCCTTCTTCTGCCTGCCCTCAATGGCAATGGCCTTCACGCTCGCCTCTGCGATTGTCTCCACTGAAAACAGCTTCATCTCCTTCCGGATGTAATCATTCAGACCCGCCATGTACTTCATGAAGATGGGATACTCGTCTGTTGCGATGTTTAGGATCGAGGTTGCTGGAGAGTTTCAGTTCGCAGTAGAAGCTCGAATCGATGGAGTTCGGGTCTGCTTAGTTCGCCGGCGATCGGAGCTCAGAACTAGGCAGTGGCGCTGTAATGCAAGGATCTGCTAACAGCTTGGTCTCAACTACTTTTCTCCAAAGTTTGCGACCTCTCCTCCAGTGTGCTGGAAGGGGCTTTTAAATGGAAGAATGACAGCTTGACTACTCCTTGAATTATGGGATGTGACCATACATTGTTCGGAGACGTCCCGCTGTTCCTTCGTACCGTCAGCGGTCATTCGAAGAGCTGTGCTATGTATCACGTTTAGTAAGAGTAGGAAAGCCCCTCCTCGTATGCGTGACAACGGCTGTCAGATGCTTGCGTGGCTCTGACCAACCACCGAGCGCCGACGGCTTTCGTCACCTCACTTGGACAACTGAGGTGAGCCGCATTTATGAGGGTGCAGGCTGTTTTGACACCTGTCTGCTCACTCGTACTGTAGGCGGCTATTCGGCGGGCCTGGAGTACCGTGTCTTCTCTCTTCAGGCCAAGAGCGGCGGGAAAGCACGTTTCTGGCACTCGAGTGGGTTTGGACAGTTCGCCGAATGCTGGCGGATCCGTCTTCTGACTCAGACAGCCGAGGTGAGTCGCATTTATGACTGTTCAGGTCGACTTGACACCCGTCCAGTCCTTCGTACTGTAAATGCTGTGAGCTGCCGCTTGCCGGTTGGATTACTGTGCCCTCTCCCTTCGGGTCGAGAGAGAGTGATACGAGTTGCCGTACGAGCACTCTTGATCGCGGAATTATCAAGAGTGGGTAAAGAAGAAGAACGACAGAAGAACACAAGAGTTGAATTAGGGCGAAGGAAAATACCTTCTCTAGATTATGAGAATCAATTGGATTTTACAAATCTCTCTCTCACAATCTCTCTAGATCAAAGAACAACCTCCCTGATCTCTTTTCTGATTACAAACTGAGTTCTAAACCCTAGAAAAGTCGTGTTTCTATTTATACTAAACAGAAATCCCAACTGGAGCAGGAAACAGACCCAGGCCCGGATCCGCGACGCGGTCGACCGCAGTGCCCAAGTCGGTCGACCGGTCAGAACGACGAAATCTGGAAAATCGATTGCAGGGTTCTTCGGTCGACCGCAGTGCCACCATCGGTCGACCGATCTCAGTCCCGAGACACAGTTGGGGTCCGTGCACGATGCGGTCGACCGCCGTGACCACGCCGGTCGACCGGACAGAGTCCAACTGTAATTTCTGCAGTTTTGATGAATCCTTTCGACTTCGTTGCTTCCAATGGCCTCGTCCACGACTCCTCTACTCTATTCTCAAGATACCATGAGAATCATCTATCCTCAAGCTCCCATGAGGATCGCTAAGCTCCCGAAGAGAAGATACACCCGTATCAGAGAGAGAGATGGGAAGGCCCTTCTCAGCACGTGGGGTAGCAGATACGGGCGGCCTTGAGGTTTGCAGGCGGATTCGACTTCGGACTCGGGCAGGTGAGTTGTGTGAAGGGTGAATTTCCGCTATCCCAAATAATTTCAACTCGTGCAGGCGAGTCGATCGTTAGGCGAACCTGGAGCCGGGTACATTTGACGTCTACACGGTTTAGGCCCATGCTAGAGAACTGAGCATGCGATTTCTTGAATTTCCTGTAAGCCCATGAAGGTATTTTTTACCGTCTACAATTGCGTAGGCTTCATACCATAATTCCGCCAACCTTCATTGGATATGATCGTGAATGCACAATTCCATCCATCCTCCAACGTGTTGTTTGTCTATAATAAATAGATAAACACAAATACTAGAAAAACAACATTAGTGGTAAATTATTTGTTAAACATTATCAAAACAAAGAGGCCAACAATCTCCCCCTTTTTGATGATGATAAACAATTTACAAAAATGATATATGCATGAAAGGAAATGAATATATAATATTGTAATTTTCATGCATATAAATAAAAAGTATATACTCACAGTATTTCTCCCCCTTTGACAACATCAAAAATGGGAAAAACAAAAGAATGAAGAGAGCGAAAGCTCCCCTTACAAATAAGCATGGGTGAGTATAACAAAAAATATATATATGGATTACTCCCCCTATCAAAATGCCTCATGAATATATGAAATGAAGGCTAAGGCATACATATATGAGCAAGCATAAATGCTAAACACAATTCATATATAAAAAAATAATGAGAGCACATATAAATATATCAATATGAAAATAGTGTCTCATATCAAAGAACATAAAACTCATGTAAAAGTAGATTTATGAAATCAAAAGAAAAAAAAACATGAAAATCATGCAAAATATTTTCAAATGAAAACAAATTAATTAATGAAATCATAAATCAAGATTTAAGCCCAAAAATGATGTTTGATCAATAAAGAAAATTTTCTTTAAGGAACTTGATCAAACCACTCATAGAATACATTATAAAGCATATTTAAAATTTGAATCATCTATTTGTGCTATATAATGAATTCAAAGCAACAAATCAAAGCAAAATTTTCATAGTTCAAAATTAACATACAAGAATCATGAACTATGGATTTTAAACACTAAAAATCATCTTTAAGAGTATAATACCAAATCATCATTGATTTTCACAAATGAGAGAGTAACCATATCAAGCTCTTGAGCTTGTTCCAACCCATATAAGGATTTTTAGTACCCGGTAAATAAGATTTGGGAATAAATACCCAATAAATCCGATGGGCTATATAAATACAAACCTCTCATCAAAACAAAACCAATAATCATGAAAATAAAAAAATTTGATCAATAAAAAGAATTGTTTTCATGTTCAAAAATTTAAAGTATAATTTTCAAAACCAAGAAAAAGAAAAATAAAAACACTAAAATTCTTGGTTTAAAGATCATTTTGGCACCCACCAAGAAAAAGAAAAATAAAAACACTAAAATTCTTGGTTTAAAGATCATTTTGGCACCCAAGCTTTCTTAGTGTCGGATTGTTTAAGAATATGACCCTTATCAATAAAGCTCAAAGCCTTAGGATTATGAACCCTCTTTGGCACACGTGGTGCACTAACACGGTCAAAGCAATAATCACTCAAATGACCCTTTCGATTGTAATTTGTGCAATGAAAGAGATCCATTTGTTTTTGTGGACCATTAGCTCGTGTACGGGAATCATTTGCAAATAAAGATTATCTTTTAGAAATATTTTGCAAATGAGAAATATTCTTAAACAATAGTCTATTTGGAACATATTGCAACTTAGAAGCTTTTTGCATATCAAAATAAAATTTAGCAAGATGTCCAAACCTACTATAAACATCACATTTAAAAGCATGTGGTTTACTAGAAGCATTTGGCAAATGAGATTTCTTTTTTAAATCAAAACAATATTCGGCCAAATGACCAAAACGACCACAATGATCATATCTATACACATGAGCATGCTTATGATGAACAATGGGTGCATGTGTGTGTACATGTGATGAAGAAACTTGATGAGATGCACAAGGAGCATTGACATTTTTATGTTTGTGTGCATCATAGCAAAATTTAGCTATATGGCCTTTACGGCCGCAAATAGAGCACTTGTAAACTTTGCTGTATATGTGTGCATAATGAGTGGATGATGACTTGTTTGCACTAGACTTGACACACATATTCATAAGCTTCTTATGGTTATCAATGCATATTCTCAAAGTTGAATCTAAAGATAAAATGCGTTTATTCACAAGATTCAAATCTTCATTATTAGGCACATATGCACTTTTATTAGAAGTAGAACATAAATAGTCATTTATAAAAGAAGCAGTATCATTTTTTATGTTCTCAACTTCTAACATGACATTATTTTTGTCATGAGTCAAGTTAGCAATATCCAATTTCAAATTATTATTTTTCAAATTTAACATATAATTGTTTACTTTAAGAGCATCATTTTTTTGATTAATGATATCAAATTTAGAAGCTAACTTCTCATAATCGGATTTTAATGCAACATGCTTGCTTTCTAAATCAACAAAATCTTTATACAATTTGTTATAGGAATGTAATAATTTTTCACTAGTACAAGCAAGTTCATCACTAGATAAATCATTATCGGGTTCGGAACCGCATACCACACTAGGGCTATCACCTAGTGGCCGTATGCATGATGAAGCTCCAAAATTACTTGAGGAAGAATCCGCCGGAATCCTTTGGATCTACTCCAAGTTACCATGATGTGCTTCTATGAATATCCACAATTTGTAAGCACTATCAAAATGAGCAAGCTTGTTAGAAATAGAAGAATCAAGTGCATTAAGCATATATTCTAATACAATCTTGTTCATGGTAAACAATTTTTTGTCATTTTTACTCCACTTGGATTTCTCCATAGTGGGTACAATATAAGCATTATCAATAACTCTCTATAAATTAATATTTTTAGATTGCACAAATAGTTTAAATCTATAAGTCTATTGTGCATAGGGAAAATTAATGAATTTAGGAGTAACATTTGATTCATAGCCTAACAAAGGTACACAATTCATGTCCATGATAAATATATATATGTGCAAGCAAGACAAATACAATCAAAACAAGATTAGCATAAAAAGATAACTTGGATCTTTAACTCAAGGTGATTAGACCTTAAATCAAAGAGCACCAAGCTCTGATACCAATTGTTAGACCCTAGGAGGGGGGGTGATTAGGTTATTATGCTAATCTAATCCGATTTTATGTCAATTAAAACTACTTAACAAGTTATCCAAGCAAGTATAAAATATAACAAGATATGTGAGCTAGGATAAGTGATATACACAAGGGTAAACAAAATAAACGAGATAGTGGATGATATAAATAATGAGCAATGGACAATGGCGACAAGAAATATAAACATAAGAGTAAGTGCGCCAAAGCAAACTCAAACACACGAAATGATCACGGAGTTCGGACCTTCCGTCCTACATCTTCACTCCCCACTCCCGGGGAGAAATCCACTAACACAACCGAGTTTTCTACGATTACCCGAATAACGTTTACACCAAACAATAACACAATGTAACTACACTCTACACCCTCTAAGTGTTGTTCACTCCGTGTCCTTCCTCAAGTGCTCGGATACAACCTCTCCCTAGGTTCGTCAACCGATGCCACTCCTCTTAGAAGCAACCCCGTCTCTCACCACACACTCCTCTCGGTGTACTAGTGTAATACAAAGTGAATCTTACAATAAGACACAATACAAAGTGTTTGTTCTCTACAATGGATGAGAACGAATTATAAGCTCACTCTCTAGGTTACACAATCCCACAACCCAATTTTATTATGAATGTAAATACAATAAGGTCAATAGATTGTGTGTAAATAAAGAGATATAAATCAAAACTAAACTCAAGATAATTCTAGCTTAATAACAATAAAAAGCAAATATATAAAAGAGCTAGAAATAGAGTTTAGAAAACTTCTTAATAGATCAAGAGATCGAGGAAGAGTAGTTGGATGCTCAAGCACCAATAGGATCTCCTCAAGCTCTTGTGAAATTGATTTCACAAACTCAAACTCTCAAATGCTTAAAAGCTTCTTAAACATTCTTTTAAACTAAAACAAAACAAGCTTAAACCCTTGTTAAACTCTTTTTAAAATATTCTCTTAGCTATATTGAAAGATGAGAGCAAGGGGGTATTTATAGTCTCCCAAAATCTCAGCCAAAAACCCTACAGAAAAGACCAAAAAACCCAAGGAAAACAGCTCAGGGTAACCCGATTGAAAGTTCGGTGGTCGACCGTAGGAAATGTGCGATCGACCGCGAGCAGGTCAGAAACAGAGCTTTGGCTCTGGACATCAGCCAGTCGACCGTGACGCTCTCTGGACTGCATCCGATCGATCGCGAGCCATCAAAAAATAATTTTAAGTCTTTGGACTCAAGGGCGGTCGACCGTGGCGGTCGACCGCAAACTGATATATAAAAAACAGGTTTTGAAAGTTATTTTTTGATTTTAAAACCCTGTTTAAAAATATCAAATAAATTCAAAAAAAATTAAAATTTGGAAAATGATTGTAGACATGATAATAAACATGCTACAAAAACTAGTTTACAAAAAGGACCTCCCAAATAAAAAATATCATCATTTTATAAAATAGTCCAAAACATGAAAATGTAAACATATAAGTTTTGATATTTTAGCTTAACCATGTTTTGAAACATTACAAAATGATTATATAGACTTAATAAAAGATGTATATGATTTTTATTAAGTCCATAAACCAAGAAAACAATATTTTCATAAAATTGCATATTTTGCAAATATTTCAAAAGTAAATATGATTTTATTAAACTAAATAAAATTAATATTGATAAAATCATATATATGCATGTAAGTATGAAACAAAAATATGTTTTCTATTTATTTTCAATTGTTTCATATTAAAACTTGAAAACTATCATATATGTATATATATAACTATATATATACAAAACCAAAACATGTATGTGTGTATATGATTGACCTTAAAGTACCAACACACATAATATAAAATCTAAAACTAAATTTACCCAAGCTTGTGATCTTCAACGAAGCTCTATCTTGGTACACTTGCGAATGAAGCTTGAACTTGAATCTTTAACTTTGATTTGCGTAGGCTTCATACCATAATTCCGCCAACCTCCATTGAATATGATCGTGAATGCGTAATTCCATCCATCTTCCAACGTGTTGTTTGTCTACAATAAATAGATAAACACAAATACTAGACAAACAACATTAGTGATAAATTATTTGTTAAACATCATCAAAACAAAGAGGCCAACAACGGCCACTTTCATTAATTTACTTCCTCGTTAATTATTTTAACTTTCTATTTTCACTCCTAAGTTGAAGCTTATACCAGGTTTTATGATTAATGTTGTGGAAACATTAAGTTACGGCCACACTCATTAATTTATTTTCTCGTTAATTATTTTAACTTCCTATTTTTTATTAATTCCTCAGGTTATGCAGTAGTAGCTGAAGGAAGACCTCTAAGACATCCACGTCTTCCCTGCTGTGGAATGGGCAGGGGATGGTTTCTGTAAGTACATTCTTCTCCTAGTTTTCTTACTTTTATATGAGTCTATGGCTAATTTTGGCTTATTATGGACTCTTGTAGTCCTTCTTTATTATTATACCAGTAATGTGATAAGAACTATTTTTAAAGGTTTATCATTGGTTTCTTTCTTGCTGCTATTCCATGGTATGTCTGAGCTTTCATTCTCCCATGATAACACGGTAAAAATTATATTGTGAAATATTAGTTAGTGGAGAATTCTAACTAATCATAAATTATGTTTCTCTCCTAAATTGTCTTTCCTAAAAAAACCTTTTTACCTATAGTTAATTACAAGTTTGGGTGTGGAACACCTCCTAACCATCAAATCTATCTATCTAGAGATGTGAGAGCTATTTTTAAGTAATTTATTTATAGATATGCCACCGGTGCTCCAACAAATCTTCATGGAGCACCAAAGCTGTAGCCTTTTTATTTATTCTATATGTGAGCTTTTTTTTGTTATGGTCTTACTTTTGTAAATTGAATTGTATTGAATTTTTTTCTTCGAACTGCTACTCCCTTAAAAGTAATTTTTTCTTATAAATAAAATATAAAATAAACAAAAATTTACATTCAAATTAGATGGTTTAATAACCAATCTCTCCTTTATAATATCTCTCTTTTTTATAAATATTATAAAAAAAAGAAAGAAAGAAGGAAAACACTACCTCACTTAATAAGTGCGTGGATAGTTTTTATTCTAAACATTCAAGTTCAAATTAAGGAAGGACATATGGCAATATGTTTTTTAGATATAAGGTTAATAGTAAATTATAAATTTCTTTTTATATATAAAGGGGAATTTAAACTATTTCTTTTTCCGTGCCTACTATTCTTTTATGTTGTTCAATTTGTCCTAGCGCTCACAGAATAACAAATCCATATTTTCTTTATTAATGATGTCTTTCACTTGATTACCCTATCTATTTAAGATTTTAGTTCTCATATTAATTTGACAACTAGGTATGTTGTAACAGTAGTAACCACTAATCTATTCTTCAATAAATATAAGGTCTTCACATGTAAACACTAATAACCATCCTCTAAATAGAAATAAAAATATGAGTAAAGTTCTTTAAACTGCTAGTAACTTTAGGCATTTGATACTAAACCCCCAATGCATTTGACACTCTCACGAAGCCCCCGATACTACGTTTGACTAAAGCTTCTAAAAAATTAACAACGTTAGTTAACGTGTAGTCAAATGATCAAAATACCTACAATAAATTTTGGAAGAAAACACCCAATAAGTTTTTAGTTCTATAACTTAACCCTCAATAACTTTTCATAGAAAATGCCTAATAATGATTGTTTATTACTTTCAGGGTTCTGTAAGTTATAAAATTTTCAGGAGATTGTTTCTAATTTTTAGATTTTAAAAAGGGTTGTTTGTAATTTTTAATTTTTATAAGGAGCAATATATAATATAAACTTTTTGGGTAGTTATTTATATATTTTTTGAATATTAAGGGTCTTCTTTCAATATTTATATTTTTTGGAGGCATTTTTACAATTTTAGATTTTTTTAACGATTATTTGTAATCTTTGCATTTTAAGGGACATGTTTGTTGTTTTTAGAGTTTTCACAGGAATTATCAATTAATTTAAGATTTCTAAGGGGTGGTTTGCAATTTTTTAAATTTTTCAAGGGGTGCTTTGTAATTTTTAGAATTTAAAGGACTTATTTATTATTTTTAGATTTTTTAGTGGGTTGTTTGTAGTTTTATATTTTTGAGAGGGCTATTTTTTAATTTTTGTATTTCTCATGCTTTGTTCATAATTCTATAGGTTAATCTCCAAATAAGTATGATCTGAGGATTATATATTGGCCTTCAGGGATAATGTTTGTCTGTATAAAATTTGGAGGTAATACGTTTTGGAATTAAGTGCAAAAATTCAAAATATTTTGGTGGATTTATAAAATTCTAAAAGTTATAGGGTGTTTGAAAAAAAAGTCTACAGGCTTAGTGTTAAACTTGAAACTTATTAGTGGTTTAGTGAAATTTATTTTTTTGTAAATTAAGGAGAGCCATGTTACATTTTTTGAAATATAAATATAATTGTAAACCAAGCTCTCCTTTATATATAAACGAGAAAAGAATTAAAAATGTGATTATTCAAATTTTCAATTATGGATAGACGTGATTTGATTAGGATTACTAAATATTTAACTGTAATTAGAACTTTCTAATTCTAAATAGATTTAATTTGAAGAGGATTTTAATTATGAATTAAAAATAAAATAAATCATTTAACAATTCTAATTTTAAGTGTGATACTTGGTGTGCTCATTTACTGGACATCAAATTACATTTTACCTGCAAAAGTTCTTCACAGGATAGATGAAATATGCAGGCAGTTTCTGTGGGGTAAAAATGAGCACTCATCCAGGATGTCTCTTGTAGCATGGGAAAAAGTTTGTTTGGGGATGAAACAAGGAGGCCTAGGGATTTATTCACCTCAACTCTGGAATATTGCTTCAGCACTAAGAAGTATTTGGTACATATATACAAACAAGGAATCTCTATGGATAAAATGGATTCATGAACATTATCTTAAGCATAGAGATATTTGGCAAATTGAAGCAAGATCAGGAGACTCTTGGATGTGGAAGCAGTTAATTAGAACAAAAAACAGGGTGATGGCTGATTTAGGAGGAGGTGAAAATGTCAAATCCCTTATTATGTCATGCTGTATAAACTCAAAGCCAAAACTGTCTGTGTTATATAAAAGGCTATCTCATGTGTCATGCTCAGTGCCATGGCACAAAACAGTTTGGGGTGGCCTTAATGTGACAAAGCATGCTTTCATCAGCTGGCTAGCGATACATAACAGACTTCTCACACAGGATAGACTCTTGAAGAGAGGAATAATCAATGCAAACATGTGTTGTCTATGTTCAGGTGCAAGTTTTGAAACTAGAGACCATTTATTCTTTGAATGCACATATTCCTCCTATATATGGAACTCAGTCATGGACTGGATGAAATTCAAATGGAAGTCTTGTAGCTGGTGTCGGATTTGGAATTGGTTTTCAAGTTTGAGAGGAAAGGCTTTACAAGTCAAGCTCAAAAGATTAGTATTGACAGCCTCAATATACTGCATATGGCGTGAGAGGAATGCAAGACTCTTCACTCAGAAGTTTAATAGTGCAGATCATTTGATCCAAGTCATAAAATTTGAAGCCTCAACCATCATTTTTAACAAGCCTTCTTAGTAGGCATTGTCGGTTTTAAAAGGTTGTTTGTGCTCTCCATTTTTGAATTGTATGTGCTCTCAGTTGAATACTGAGTTTTTTGTGAGGTGTACATAACTTCATATAAGGTGGATGAATAAAAGTTCTTTCATTTACCAAAAAAAAAAAAACAATTCTAATTTAAATTCAAAATAACATATGCACTGTCTTTACGCTTAGGTGTCATTTTTCTATGCCTTTAGGAGTACCATCAATTTATCATTATATATAAAGGAGGAATATATGAATACAGTTTAAAAACGAATAATTAAAATAGAAATATGAATTTAAACACAAAATTGTGATCAATATCTAATAACTTAAAATTTGGATTTAATTGGTTGGCAGTCTCTATTTAATATCAATTTGACTCCTAATCCTGTGAGCTAAGGTTTGGTTATTCAGCAAATGGTGAAAGTTTTTGTGATGTCAATGTATGCTACCATGATTGCTAGTATAGACTAAAGTCGACATAATCTACCGTTGATTGACGGTGTCTAAAATTGCATGTCGAGAAGCACTTGAAAGTTAATTAATTTGTTTCACTGATATTAAATTTCCTACAGAGTTTAGTGGCACATATTTTCGTTGCATTGTTGTTTAATTTAGACAAAGACAACTGAAAAGAGTTATGATTTTCTGTGGATAATTGAGATATTCTAGTTCACAGTTGAGGGAAGAAATTATCAATTTGAATCCATATGTAAATACAGTTCTACATTGAAAGAATGATAAATATCATAAGACTTGCATAAATTTCTACCCAATGAGTTCATGCTTTTGGTGCTTAATTAGTCGCCGGGAGTATATAGGTTTCTTTACTTACAAGCGTGGGAAGCCTTTTATATCTTCGGCCTCAGCGAAACCACTAACTCGAGACTTTGGGTCAAAAGACATTCGACAAAGTTTCTTCTCTCACTTTATTTCTGATTATTTTAATTTGCCGTTAATCCTTAAATTACATTGTTTTAATATCTTATTTGTCATGGATGTGGAAGCAACTTCTAAAGGTGAGAGATATTCTCATTGGTAAATTTGGAAATGTTGGTAATCTTCAAAATGCAATCAGTAAATGATGTTCTAGGGGTAAAGTTATAATATCTTCTATTTACAAAGAGATTACACAACATACTCCTAAGGTGCATTGGTCGGATACTGTCTGGGATAGTTGGAACTACCCCAAGCATTCTTTTATATTGTGGCTAGCTATTCATGCAAAGCTATTAACACAAGACATGTTATGTCATATGGGAATGCTTGACACAAGTATATGTGTCTTGTGTTCAAATTAGCAGAATGAAACCTATCAACATCTCCTATTTGAATGTCAATATTCTCTCATGATGTGGAATAGTATGATGAACTGGCTGAAATACAAATGGAGGTCATATCGTTGGGATAGTATCATTGATTGGTACAGCACCAGGCTAAGGGGAGTTGGGTTCATGAAGAAATTGAAGAGGCTAGCTTTGTCTGCAACAGTGTATGCCATTTGGATTGAGAAAAACCAGCGGATCTTTCAGCAAAAGACTAGAGCTTCTGAAGTCCTATTCCGCAATATCAAGATCTCCATTCTTTCAAAAGTCTTGAATGACAAAATTCCTTCATACATAAGAGAGAATATTGAGCAATTGTAATATTCTTACTAGTTGATTCCCAGACTATGGTCTGGATGCTTTGATGTACATAATTTTTCACATTTGGGAAATGAATAAAGTTTAATTCATTGACCAAAAAATATCTTATTTGTCTTTATACTTATATGTCACCTTTCATTAAGAAAGTTTATTTTCTCATATTTTATCACCTTTCGATTAAGGGGCTGTTTGGTTAGCTAAAAAAACAAGGAAATCAAAGAAAAGGAAACATCTTTTCTATAATAGATTCTTTTCTTCAGTTCCAGTTAAATGCCAATTTCTAACAGAAGCTAGTAAGGGTATCCAATTAAAATGCAATGCACATACATATGATTAGATCCAGGGCTACAAAATTTTGGTCAATTCAATTATAAATAAAATAGTTACTATGCCCAACTGATTCTCTACCCTCACTTGAATTGCTCAGAACATCCAATTTGTGTGATGGTGTTCTAATAAAATTTATACTCGTAAAACAGTAGTTAGCTAGCACAAATTGTTTGCAACTTGCTCAGAACACCCTACACACACTCTCTCACTCTCTCTCTAGGTTTTATGCACGTGTAATGCACGTGGTTAAATACCATGATTAAGTATTTTTAGCTTATTTCTAAACTAAAATTTGTTCCTCAATTCCGTTTTAATAGTTTTTGCTTAGTTTTGTCTCAAAACTTTAACATTATGATTATTTACTTTCTTTGATGTTTATTTAAATAGGTTACACCTAATTTAGATTTTCATGCTGATAATAAAATGGACTAAAAATAAACATAGTCTGAAGCCAATTTGAATTTTTATATTATTTGGATTGACATGAAACCAAGTTTTACTTGAGAAAGTATAGTGTTGTAAAAGTGAAAAACATTAAAATATTATTATACAAAAAATGTTAATATTTAAAACCAATAAGGCAAGATAATTGATTAAAAGTATGCTAAAATAATACAAAAGAAAATATGAAGTTTGTTCCTAATCATTGACAAACTTCATAAAAATTATAAACTAAAAATTAATACTAATTATAATATACTTTTATATCATAAAAACATTCACATAAGCATATAAAAGTGTTGGGGAATTTCAGTCTCCCTGCCTACTATAATTTGAGCAACTTGGAAGCCAACCACAATCAACAAGATATAAAATAACCACAATCAAGAAGAAAGAACACCGAGATTTACGTGGTTCGATCGACCAACTTCGACCTATGTCCACGGGGTAACAATACAAAAAATTCACTATGTATCAGGGAGAACTACAAGAGGAGTCACTCAACTCTCGTCTCTCAATCTCTCAACCTCACATACATAGTCAACTCTCATATTCTTTCCAAATCCCTTTTCTTACAATCTTTTGAACGGATAAAGACTATGAAACCCTCTCCTGATGATGTAATCTTTTGCATGGAAAAAGACTACGAAACCCTCGCCTCTTACACAATATTCTTGAATTAGGCTATACCCTCTGCAAACCATAGATTATAAGAATATTGGCTCTCTCTTATCTGCTTGGTTTTTCTCCAACTATAGAAGAATATATATATGAAAACCAAAACCCTATCTCTAGCCTAACTTCCTAATTAGAATAGGATTCAAACTCCTAATCATGATGAAACTCTATCTCCTAATCATGATAGATCTCTAACCCTATCTAATTCTTATGAAGTTATATAAAGAATCAAAGACACAATCTTAACAATCTCCACATTAGATTTAATACCCAAACTTCCTTGAAGGTACATCATCACCGTCTTGAAACTTTGTCTCTCCTTCTAGAGTGTTCTATTTCTTTCGCACTTCAAATCGAAGCATCTGCACTCCAATTGGAAAGTCTTGTGACCCTCGCTAGCATCTGCTTTGCTGTGGCGCCACCACCTTTCTTGTGTACACTAAGAGATCTTCGTCACCTCTGACATTAGAAGTAAATCAATCATGCTTCTCATCCCAACTTGAGCTTGACAATAGCCTCCCCCCGCTTGTTGTCATTGTGTTCCACCTACATCGCTCGTCTCAAATAATATCGGTGTACCTCTCCTACTCCACACTACGAGCCAGATGCATCCATCTCCTCCATCACTTAGCTTGGACCGAATATGAGCATTCATCATCTTTAAGTCCAATGCCACCATCTTCATCTCCCTGTGTGTCACTCGGTCATGCCTGCTTGCAAGCTTCACCTAATCTGGCACTATCCTCCTCGAGTCTACACACCAACCAACTCTTGCTCCCGCGATGGCTGTTCCTTCATTTTTTCTCTTTGTCTTGATTCTTGTAATGCCTGTTAGGTCTCATATTTATGAGCCTACTATCTAATCTAGTTTTGATAATTAACAAACAATTCCTAACAACGTTTGTCGAGTGTTTATATTTGCTTGTAAGGTATTTTAAACAAAGATCCTCTGTTGGAGGTTGGTTGGAATTGTACCTTCATGGTCATATCCATTGGAGGATGGAAGGAATATCAGAGTGCAGCTATGCACAATTCAAGTCAAAGATTAAAGACCAATCTTCATCCGCAAATGAAGACGAGGTTTATTGAAGATCAATTCCTTGGGTATAATGTTTTAGTGTTATACTTTGTGTAGTTATACTTAAAGCTCAAATTATTCATACACACACACACATATTGTTTAATATATTGTGTTTTTGGATTATAGACAAAATAACAATGTTTTACATCTTTCCTAAAAGTCTATCAATCAATTAGAAAGTTTTTCAAAGCGTGCTTGAAATAGCTTTTATCAAAATTAAATTTTTTTATCTTTTTCATGTTTTCAAGTTTAACTACATAAATATAAAACAAATGAATATAATCATATATACACATATTCGTTTTATGTTTATATGTGCTTTCATTAATTAACATGTTCAAATCCAATGAAATCATGTTTATTGCATAACATATGTGTATTTTTGATAAAACTTTGTGTTCTTGATTTATGGACTTGATAATACTAGTTTATGTCTTTTCCTAAGTCTATAAAGCCATACAAAAATTTTCAAACTTTAGATTAAGTCAAAATGACAAAAATAAGTGTATTGTGTTTTCATGTTTTGGACTATTTTGCAAAATGATAAGTTTTCATAAATGAGAAATGCAATTTAAAATTTTTTTAAAACATGTTTATTTTCATATTTATAAATATTTTCTAAAATTTTATATTTTTTGAAATTTATTTGTTATTTTTAAAGGTGCATGCAATTCAATGTTCTGAAAACTGCATATATCAGATTTCGGTCGACCGAACAAGTCCTTCCGGTCGACCGACCATCAGTTTTCAGTCGACCAAAAAGGTTCTGCCGGTCGACCAACCAGAAATTTTTTTAGCATTTATTTCTCAGGGTTCCTCAGTCGATCGACAATATCGTTTCTAGAATCCATTTTTTGCGGGATTTGCCTCGTTTTTTGTCTGTTTCCTTGGCTTTGGGCTGTTGTCTTGAGTTCATATAAATACCCCTTAGTCCTCAACACTTCAAAAATTTAAGAAAGTTTTAAAACAAGTTTTACAAGGGTTTTAGTTTGTTTAAGTGTGTTTTTACAAGAATTTATGTGAAGAAGTTTTCACAAGAGGAAGAGATCATCCATTTCGTGTTTGGGCTTCAATCTAAATCTCTCTAACTCTTGTCTCTAGAGAAGTTTTACTAAACTTAATTTCTAGCTTATATTTATATTTGTTGTTGATTATCTTTTTCATTAAGCTAAATTTTATATTAAGTTTAGTTTTGATTATTACTCATTGTTTACACACACACACACACACTCATTTGAGCTTAAGTATTTCATACATAGTATATAGGGGTTGTGAGGTTGTAACATTGAGAGTGAGCTTAATTGTATTCTCATCTTATTTAGATAACAAACCCTTTGTATTTGTACTTTCATTATGAGATCACATTGTAATACATAAGTACACCGAGAGGAGTGTGTGGTGAGAGACGGGGTTGGTTCCAAGAGGAGTAGCATCGGTAGTAAAGCCTAGGGAGAGGTGGTAAATCCGAGCATTTGAGGAAGGTGTAACAGGCTAGGTCAACACTTAAAGGGTGTATTGTGTAGTTACAAGTGTGAGAGTTGTAAGAGTTTTTGGTAAGCCAGAAAACCGATTGTGTGGAGTTGTAAACATTTTTGGTGAACGTTGAAAACCGGTTAAGATAGTGGAGATTCTCCTCGATAGTGAGGAGCGGAGAAGTAGGTCGAGAGTGACCGAACTCCATAATCATATTGTATGTTTGAGTTTACCTTGATGTTTTTATTTGTGCTCATTGTTTATCACATTCTATATTGCCATTATCTCATATTTATATCTCTATTGTTTTAATTATATATCATTGTATATCTTATTGTATATCACATTGCTAGGATATATTGTGTTATGGTAATTTACCATTTAAAGATAAAGATGTCGAAAGATTATCTTCATAGGCCCAAAAAAACGCTATGGTCCAAACCAACTTAGTGGCCCAAAGGCCCAGCCAATAGCAAGTCTATTGACCCGCCGAGGAGACGAGTCATCTTTTATCGACATGAAATACGGGATTAGTCGACCCCTCATAAGTCAAGACTACTCCCCAAATAGTCGGCTCAACCACCTTCGCGGTAGTTTACTCGACCAGAAAGCTCACTCGACTGACTGGTCGACAATTCATATAGACGACTCACAAATCGACCGATCTCTACTAAGGGGATAAGATCCAGCTAAGCTACCTTCAGATATACATCAATCAACAGCACAGTTTATTGACCGATCCTATCAAGATCTCAACTCTGACAAACCTCGTGCGAAAACATCTCACTCTGCCCACAAGTCACTTCCCAGAGATCACTATGATACTCTCCTGTGCTCGAATGACTTCCCCTCCAGTCACCAGCCGCTATCTAAAAAGGGAAGGAGGTCCAAACAGTTAGCCTATCCTCCGTCCTGTCTCATCTATCGAATCTGGGATATTTCCAAGACGTCCTCTCCTATGCTCTAATGACTTCCCTTATAGTCGCCAGCCGACATCTATAAAGTGAAGGATGACTCAGTAGCCTGTCTGTTTACCCCACAACCACGCTCCTGTGCATAGTTAAAGCCAAAGGTCAATCTCATAGGCGATGGACTATAAAAGGAGGTGAGGGGGTAGGACAAAGGGGGACTTTTAACTCTTTTGAGACTTCTGAACTCTTTTTTTTTCGGCTCAAACTCTAAGCAATTCTAAAGGCTACGCCTTCTTTTAAAAAACTCAATAAGAGTAATGAAGACTAGGACCTCAATGATCCTTGGATCTTCCCTCAAACCCTACTCAAGCTCATCAACTAACTTGACCGTCGGAGGTACCACGGGGGAACCGGTCTTTGCCCTCTTACGGGTTTCTTCTTCTTGTTTGTGCAGAAGGATTAGGAATTCCAGTCCAAAGATCGGGCATAAATTCAGAGGAGGAGTCGGTCCCACCTCTCATCCTTTCCCTCTTCGCCATCAGTGTGAAGATCAGAACTGCATCCCTCGACGGTTCAACCCCTCGACGACTCAACAACTCTGCAACTTCAATTGGCTGTGTGATATCATACATCAACATATTGTTAATAACTTTTAATTTGACATTAATATCGGATTAAATTAGCATATACCCTATTCACCACTCTCTAGGGTAATTTTATTTGGTATCAGAGCTTGGTGCTCTTCATTTGTGGCTTAACCACCTAGAGTCAAAGATCTAAGTTTTATATCTTGCTAATCTTGTTTTGAGATTAATTTATATTGCTTGCATAATATATCATGGATATGCACGATGCATCTAGCTTAGGTTTTGTCATTAATGTTGCTCCTAGAATTTATAATTTTCCTTATGCTCAATGGTATATTACATTTAAACTTTTTGTTAGATCCAGACATTTTGATTTGTGGGAAATAATCAATTGTGTCTATATTGTACCCACTTTGGAGAAATCCAAGTGGAGTGAAAATGATAAAAGAATGTTTATAATGAATAAGTTTTTGTTAGAATTTTTGCATAATGCATTTGACTCTTCTATTTCTAACAAGCTTGTTTATTTTGATCGTGCTTACAAATTGTGGATATTTATAGAAACATATCAAGAAAATTTGGAGGAGATTCAGCGCACTTTGGCAAAATCCACTTCAAGCTCTAGTGGAGCAACTTCATGTACACGACCACTAGGTGATAGCCCTGGTGAGGTATGCGAGACTAATACCGATGATGAACTTTTTATTGATGAACTCACTCGTGGATATGAAAAGTTAATGCATGAGTATAAGAAGTCGCAACATAATTTTATTGATATGAAAAGCAAGCCTGTTGAATTAAAAACCGATCATAAGTTATTAGTTTCTAAATTTGATACTATTTCCAATGAAAATATGATCCTAAAAGAAAATAATGATAAACTTAAATTGGATCATGATTATTTAATTTTAAATATTGCTAAAATAACTCATGAGAAAAATAATGCTATGTTAGAAGTAAAAAACAATAAAAATAAAGTTAGTTCTTTTGCTAATAATTATATATGTTTTACTTCTACTAACAATACTTTTGTGGAAGTAAATGAGTTGAATCATGTTAAGGACTGCATATCATCTTTAGATTCAACCCTTAAAATATGCATTGTAAATAATAACAAGATTATGGACTTGTGTGCAAAGTCCCGTGTAAATTCTTCCAAAAAACCAACACACTATGCACACATGTATAACAAAATTTATAAGTGTTCTATTTATGGCCAAAAAGGTCATCTTGTTAAATTTTGTTATAATGCACAAAAAATCACAAAATCCAAGAATATTAACACTTGTGCAACCCATCAAGCTTCATCACATCATACACATGCTCATGCACACAAAGCTTATCATAAACATGCTAATGTGTATCAATGAGATTATTGTGGTCGTTTTGGTCATTTGACCAAATTTTGTTTTGATTTAAAAAGAGTTTCTCATTTGCAAAATGAATTTAAAAGACCATCTATGTTTGCAAATAATTTTCGTGTACAACCACAAGGTCAACACAAATCATTTCAACCTTTTCATCGCACATATTGCAACCGAAAGGGTCATTTGCATGAATATTATTTTGACCGTGTTAGTGTACCAAATATGCCCAAATAGGATCATAACCCAAAGGCCTTGAGCTTTAATGATAGGGGTCATGTCCCTAAATTTGCCGGCAGTAAAAATATTTGGATGCAAAAACAAAATTGATTATGCTTATTTTATATTTTTGGATTTTTAGGTTTCATATTTTTATAACAATGTAAATTGATAAGATTTTTAAAACTATATATATATACATATAAATTATTGAAAAAATTTAAAATGATTTATTTTTGGATTTTTAAAACCATAGTTCATGATTCTTGTATGGTTTGTAATCATGGTTTGAACTATGTAGTTTTTGGTATAATTTGGTTTGTACTTATGAGATCGTTGTAAAACACTTTCATGATGATATTTATGTGTTTGAACTTATGGATCATCATTTGTGTTTTATAATGTACCTTTATGTGATTAGTGTTTTATGTTTGCTCACATAATTATCATGCTTATATTTCTTTGTGATGCAAATATGGATTGAAACAAGCTCTAAGAGTTTGGTATAATTGTTTATCTAGTTTTTATTGTCAAAAATAGTATTATTGATATTCGTTTGTTTTATCCAAAGCATACCACTTTTTAATCCTTTGTGGATAAAACATATAAATGTTTTGATATTATTAGTTGCTTAATCACTTGTTCTTTAAAAATAATGATTTGTAGATTAAGCATGCTTTTATGTTATTATGGTTTAGATTTAGATTTATGATTTCATTTGATTGATTTGATTTTCATTTAAAATTTTATGATTGTCATGATTCTCATGGCTCTTATGATTTGTTTGCAATTGAAAATATTTTTCATGATTGTCATGTTTTTTTTTCCACTCTTTTGATTTCATAAATTTATATATATCACTTGCATTGAGACACTATTTTCATACTGACATATCAATATGTGTTCTCGTGGCCTTTTTGAATGTGAGTCTTTCATGATTTTTATACTCATATTTTTGATGCCTTATATTTTTTATATATGCATTAAGGTATTTTGGTAGGGGGAGCCTTCTTCCCTATATTTGTTTTATATACACCTATGCTTATTTGTAGGGGGAGAGCTTTAGCTCTCTTCATTCTTATTGTTTTTCCTATTTTATTGTTGACAAAGGGTGAGAAACAAGTATATTGTGAGTATATCTTGCCTTGGTTTTTATGCGTGAAGCTTATACTTTCTATATTCATTTAGTATCATAAATATTCTATATACTCTTTGTTTAGATTGTTTGTCATCATCAAAAGAGACAGATTGTTAAGTCTCATGTTTATGATCCTACTATCTAATCTAGTTTTGATGATTAACAAATAATTCCTAACAACGTTTGTCGAGTGTTTATATTTGCTTGTTAGGTATTTTAGACAAAAATCCTCCGTTGGAGGTTGGTTGGAATTACACCTTCACGATCATATTCATTGGTGGATGGAAGAAATACCAGAGCAAAGCTATACACAATTCAAGTCAAAGATTCAAGATCAAGCTTCATCTGGAAACCAAGACGAGCTTTATTGAAGATCAATTCCTTAAGTATAATGTTTTAGTGTTATACTGTGTGTGGTTATACTTAAAGCTCAAATTATTCACACACACACACACACATATTGTTTAATATATTATGTTTTTGGATTATAGACAAAATAACAATGTTTTACATCTTTCCTAAAAGTCTATCAATCCGTTAGAAAGTTTTTCAAAGTGTGCTTGAAATAGCTTTTATCAAAATTAAGTTTTTATCATTTTCATGCTTTCAAGTTTAGTCGCATAACTGGAGATTCCTAGCTATGGAAACAAATATTGAAAAAAAGAGACAAAGCTGTGAATATATGTGGAGGGGTTGATAATTTGATGCAGCTCATGAATTCTTGTTTTGGTAATGATAAATCTCAGTTATCTACCTTGTATTATTCTTTACTCCCTGTTACTCAAAGGGTTCCATGGCATGACACTGTATGGGAAAGGATGAACTACCCTAAACACTCTTTCATTTGCTGACTTGCTGTTCAAAACCGACTAGCTACACAAGATCGATTGATGAGATGGGGTGTCATTGATACAAATGTATGTAGTTTATGCTCAGGAGATTGCCAGGAAAGTTGAAACCATCTGTTTTTCGATTGTCGTTTTTCGAGTGAGGTGTGGAATCATATCATGAATTGGTTAAAATTCACTTGGAAATCATGTGACTGGAGGCTGCTATTGAATTGGTACTGCACACATTTGAGTAAATGTTTTAAAAAAGGAATCAAGCGAATGGCTTTTTCAGCAACTATCTACAGGTTATGGTGTGAAAGGAATGCTAGGATCTTCCAACAAAAGCACAGGAGCATGAAGTGTTTGATTATTGACATTAAGATGGATATTCTGATGTCAAATCTTAATTCTCCAATATCTGTTGAGGATAAAAGCTGGTCGTGCTCCTTATAGAAGCTCTGTACATATAGGTTTTTTCTTTTGAGTTCTTGTTTCCAGGTTGTTGAGATCTCAAACTTCATGAGATAATTGATGTACAAAAAACTTCTCATTTTGGTAGATGAATAAAAGATTTTTCATTGACCAAAAAAAAAGTTTAGTCACATAAATATGAAACAAATGAATATAATCATATATACACATATTCGTTTCATGTTTGTATGTGCTTTCATTAATTAACATGTTTGAATTCAATGAAATCATGTTTATTGCATAACATATGTGTATTTTTGATAAAACTTTGTGTTCTTGATTTATGGACTTGATAATACTAGTTTATATATTTTACTAAGTTTATAAAGTCATACAAAAGTTTCCCAACTTTAGTTTAATGCAAAATGACAAAAACAAGTGTATTGTGTTTTTATGTTTTGGACTATTTTGCAAAATGATGAGTTATCACAAATGGAAAATATAATTTAAAAAATTCTTTAGAAACATGTTTATTTTCATTATTAATATTTTCCAAAGTTTTATATTTTTTAAAATTTATTTGTTATTTTTAAAGGCACTTGCAATTCAATTTTCTGAAAACTGCATATATAAGTTTTTGGTCGACCGAACAAGTCCTTCAGGTCGACCGACCATAAGTTTTTGGTCGACCAAAAAGATTTTGCTGGTCTACCGACTAGAAAGTGTTTTTAGCATTTGTTTCTTAGGGTTCCTCAGTCGACCGACCATTTCGGTTGACCGATGGACACCTTTCGGTCGACCGAATAGTGTCAACCGGTCGACCGACTTTGTGACCGTTGCTTCCAACGACTAGTTTTCAAGAATCTGTTTTTTGCGGGATTTGCCTTGTTTTTGTCTATTTTCTTGGCTTTGGGCTGCTATCTTGAGTTCATATAAATACCCCTCAGCCCTCGACACTTAAAAATCTTAAGAAAGTTTTAAAACAAGTTTTACATGGTTTTAGTTTGTTTAAGTGTGTTTTTACAAGAATTTATGTGAAGAAGTTTTCACAAGAGGAAGAGATCATCCGTTTCGTGTTTGGGCTTCAATCTAAATCTCTCTCACTCTTGTCTTTAGAGAAGTTTTTCTAAACTTAATTTCTAGCTTATATTTATATTTGTTGTTGATTATCTTTTTCATTAAGCTAGATTTTATATTAAGTTTAGTTTTGATTATTGCTCATTGTTTACACACACACCCACTTGAGCTTAAGTATTTCATACATAACATATAGGGGTTTTGAGGTTGTAACATTGAGAGTGAGCTTAATTGTGTTCTCATCTTGTTTAGAGAACAAACACTTTGTATTTGTGCTTTCATTGTGAGATTACATTATAATACATAAGTACACCGAGAGGAGTGTGTGGTGAGAGACGGGGTCGGTTCTAAGAGGAGTGACATCGGTAGTAAAGCCTAGGGAGATATGATAAATCCGAGCACTTGAGGAAGGCAGCACGGGCAATGGCAGCACTTAAAGGGTATATTGTGTAGTTACAAGTGTGAGAGTTGTAAGAGTTTTCGGTAAGATAGAAAACCGATTGTGTGGAGTTGTAAACATTTTTGGTGAACGTTGAAAACTGATTGAGATAGTGGAGATTCTCCTCGAGAGTGAGGAGCAGAAACATAGGTCGAGGGTGATCGAACTCCGTGATCATGTATATTTGAGTTTGCCTTGACGTTTTTATTTGTGCTCATTGTTTATCACATTCAATATCGCCATTATCTCATGTTTATATCGCCCTTGTTTTAATTATATATCATTGTATATCTCATTGTATATCATATTGCTAGGATATATTATTAGTAAGTTTTAATTTGGCATTAATATCAGATTAGATTAGAAAATACCATATTCACCACCCCTCTAGGGTAATTTCAACATCAATCTTCAATCTAGCATGACATCGTTTTCTATCTTGTGAACTCGCTCCCGAATCCATCATCATGGCTTTGATACCACTTGTTGGGGGAATTTCAGTCTTTCCGCCTACAACTTGAAAGCTAACCAAAATTAACAAGATATAAAACAACCACAATCAAGGAAAAAAAGAACAAACACCGAGATTTACGTGGTTTGATCAACCAACTTCGATCTATGTCCATGGGGCAACAATACGAGAAATTCACTATGTATTAGGGAGAACTACAAGAAGAACCACTCAATTCTCGTTTCTCAATCTCTCAACCTCACATACATAATCAACTCTCATATTCTCTCCAAAGCCATCTCCTTACAAACTTTTGAATGGACAAAGATTGTGAAACCCTCTCCTAATGATGTAATCTTTTACATGGACAAAGACTACGAAACCCTCGTCTCTCACACAATATTCTTGAATCAGACTACACCCTTTGCTAATCCTAGATTACAAGAATATTAGCTCTCTCTCATCTGCTTGGTTTTTTCTCTAATAATAAAAGAATATATATAGGAAAACCAAAACCCTATCTCTAGCCTAACTTCCTAATTAGAATAGGATTCAAACTCCTAATCATAATGAAACCCAATCTCCTAATCGTGATAGATCTCTAACCCTATCTAATTCTCATGAAGTTATACAAAGAATCAAAGACACTATCCTAACAAAAAGTACTGAAAAAAGTTCATGAAACTTTCTTAAAAAGATTCTTAATTTCACTCAAAACAATTAAACTATTCTATAAAATATTTAGAAAATATTATCTTTTATTCCTCTATTTTATTTTTTATTGAGCTGAGATCAATCATTCTTCACCTTTATCTTTTTCCTGGGTAATTTTAGAGTAGTATCTTCGTCATCTATATCGACTGTGATATCAGGCTAAAGTTGTATTTTAATGCAGTTATCTTTTTGTGGCTCGTTAATATTTTATCTTCTCGTTTAACTTTATAAAAAAATTAAATGTATTTTTGATATTCAGCAAAAACATCTTGAAATACAGACTTTGATTTTTTCCTAATTTAATGAGAATAAATGTTGATTTCATATATACGAAATTCTTTGTGTTCCTATTGTTTAAATAAGATTAGGAGTTACCTCTTTTTTTTCTCTATAATGAATTCTTCTAATGTGCATCTAATAAAAGTTTATGTTATGTAAATAATGTTACCTTTACTCTATCCTGTCATTTTTCGTAAAGATCAAAACTAAATATCTTCATTTTTTCAATGCCATTTTGCCTTAGATCATAATATTAATATTCAATTTCTTTAATATTTGAAGAACAAAGTATGAAATTTATGAATATTTACTAATTTTTCTTGTATCTTCCATAAAGAATTCTTCTTTGATTAGGATAAACTTTTCAAATTATTCAATGAAACTCAGTCAGTACTTCTATGATAGATATGCCTTATATTAATATCAATTCAAGTGATTCAAGCTTGTTTTCTGAATTTTAGATTTATTTTCGTCACATTTCTATTTGTAATGGAAATAACTTAATTCTTTTGAAGAATATATTTAAACATTCTAATAGTTTCACCGTACATAATTTTTATTACATTCTTTTGGCCTATAGATATTATTAACATCAGATATTAATGTTTTTAAGTTATAACTAATTATTGCTAAGCTATTATATTATAGCATTTTATCATTTTTATGGATTTATATTTCTACCAATTAAAGTCACTTATGTATTTTTATTGCTCCAACCTATTAGTAAAACTATTTGCAGTTGTTTTGATTTATATAGTAACGATAATTTTTAAGCTATCATATATTTTTTAAATTTTTATTTCTTAACTGAATGTTTTTAATCAATTCTTATTGCTTTTACTTAGACAAATTTTAGATGCTAAGAAGATTAAGATTTCGGCCCTTTTGTCGTTTTGAACTTTGAGGGTATGATTTGTATTTTTAGAACTTCGAGAGTGTTTTTAAAAATTTTTACTTTTAAGTTTAGTAGTTATAACTTATATGTTTCATTTGTCGGTGGTAATTTTTTAATGTCTGGATGTTTCTTGCAACTTTAAAATTTTGAGAGTATTTTTTTTTTTGCAATTATTAAAACTTTGATTTATTTTTTGAAAAACTTAGATTTCAGCGGTCTGTCAATAGTTTCTACATTTGATGTGTACTATTTATAAATTTTAAAAATTTAGATTTTTTCTGATTTATAAATTTTAAAGGAGTTTTTTTGTAATTTTTGTAACTTTAGGTTGCGTTTAGCAAATTTTAATCTTTTAGGTGCTTGAGGGTAATGTCTTGAATTCATCTTTGTTGTTTTCAATTTTTAAAATTTTAGAATTGTAGGATGCTTTTTTATAATTTGTGTTTTTGAGGACGTTTCTATAATTTTTGAGATATTAAGGGTGCTAATTGCAAAATTTAAATTATTTGGAGGCTGCTGTTAATTTTTTTAATTTTTTATTTATTGTTTAAGTTTTGAAACGTCAGAAATTTTCTAGTGCATCATGATAATTCCTTGAATTCATTTATGTTATTTGCAAGTTTTGAAATTTTAGAATTTCATGGTGCTTGTTTGTAATTTAAACTTTTGAGGGTGTTTCTATAATTTTTAAGACATTGAATTGTTAACTACAACTTTTAATTAATATTATTTTTTAAAGTTGTTGAGCTATAGATAGTTCATGTGGTATTAAAATATGATATAATTATCAGTAAAATATATTAAGCTTTAAATGAAATATTTAAAAAGTGATTAATACTAGTATTGTCCATTGAAAAATTTCCCGAACTTGAAAAATGAAGTTTGAATCTCTTTGAAAATAACCATGTGAGAAAATCATTCAATCCGCCGATCAATGTGATTATATTAAATTAATTCAAGTCTACGTAATTTATGCTGCTTTTATATTAGTAGATAAAAAACATATATCATTTCCTCAAAAATTTTAATTAGAACACAAGTATCTGGCTAAAATCGAAAAATAAAGTTTGAATCTCTTTGAAAATAACCATGTGAGAAAATCATTCAATCCGCGGACCAATGTGATTATATTAAAGCAATAAAAGTTTTTTGTTGTCTCATATTATGTTTTCGTTCACTTTAATTAACAAAATCTTTACACTAATGTGACTTTTTTGGAAGAAATTGTGGGGTTTTCCCTTTTAATCTTTGTTTATTCTGTTTATATTCACAAGTTATTTCTATATCTATATATGATAATTGTTATTTATTTTGGCTGAAAAAGGAAAGTCGAGAAAAATGGAGTCCACCGTATTAAATCTTCACCGTTCCGTTACAAAAGTTGTGTATTGAAGCTTACTTTCATGGCACCATGTCGGTATATCAACCGACAGCGGAGATGGTCGCGGCAAATGCGGATCTAATACTTCGATGACGCGTGTCCATCTAGTACATTGCCGGTCAACAACTTTGAACCGTGGTCTAGGTGAACCGGATTTTAGTTGTAAGGCCCGTCCGGGATAAGTTGCAAACCGTCATTTAGGTATTTGATTAGGAAAAGAAAGAGAAAAAGAAAAAGAAAAGAAAAAAGAAAGATCATATTATTTTCATAGATTTTTTTTTACACACATGATTCTTTGGTAAAAATTGTATTTACTTGATTACTTCATACATGACAATGAAGTTAGATTTTGCCTTATCAAGTTAATTAGGTTTGAAATTTCTAGTAGCAATTAAGGTGTTTTTTCTTTGAGGGAAAAGATGGTTGACAGGCTGACAGCCCCATATTTCATTAGTAAGAGTTTAATGTAGAGTAAAAAAAAGGGTGGCACTAAAGGCACACCTTGGGGCACACCCCTCTCTAAGCTACAGTGAGATTTATTTAAAAATCTCAAGTGGGCCCCCTACACTGTAGCTGATAGAGGAAGGTGTGCCCTAAGGTGTGGCACAATGTGCGCCTCTTGTATTTTCCTAAAAAAATCATTTAGTTAGGTTATTGTTAATTATATCATACATTATTCTTTTAAAAAATGAATAATCTTCTCAACGTGACACTAGCTACTCCTATGCGAGTACACGCATGGGCGATATATATTAATGCTTGCTTTAACCGCTAAATCAAAGTTTCTGACCTACTATACACATGCTGCTAGGTGTTTTAACATATAACAAACTGTAAAAGAACATAATATTCAATCATTGACATAAGTAGCCATACTCTGTATTTTAAACTTAGCAAATTGTACTTATAACTTAGACATCAAGTCATTGTTTCACGTGAAATAACATGAATTGGTACAAACAAAAGTGGGGGCAATCATGTTGGGCTTTATCTCTGTTGAGAAAAACCAAACGCTATCAACGTACTAAACCCCATGCATTGACGTTGGATGCAAGCAAACAAATAACTCTAAATTCTAGCTTATTATAACACTTGATAGAAAGGAAACTTCAACCTTTATGATTGTAGGACATGTGGTTGGTGACTGCTTAGGTTCAAATGAGGCGTCACCCTCAAATATGGAGGTTGGTTGGTAGCTAACCATGTAAAATCTAGGACTAAAGATTTGGGAGCTTAGACTCAGGTTAGGTTTGCTTTCTCACTTGTAAGTCCAAAAAAACCTTTAGATCATATGACTTACGACCAAGAAAATCTAGAAAGGCGACTAAAGAGATTTTGATATTCTTCACTATTGAAAAATGATGGAAAGATCACTATTTTTAATTACAATTGCTAATTATTTACGGGGCATTATTGAAACGTTTAAATTTGAGCCCTTAATTTGCCCTGTGTATTGCGCATATATATTTCCACCTTTCATTCAAGATGATAAATTAGATATTGCCAATTAAACAATAAATGGCTATAATTAAAGATGTTGGTTTCCATACGGTTTTTTGATATGGAAGAGAAACCAGGTCCTTACTAAACATAAGGGAGCTAGTTGTTAGCCTTGTAGAGGAGAAAAATTAATTTTGCCTTCAATGAATAGTTCCGCATGGAGTAAATAGATGAATAGTAGAGGGTTTATAATGCTTCTACTCTCTATGGGTTTTGAGGATCCTTAAGAAGAGGGTGTTTTAGGCTTTGTATTGTTTGGCATTTGCATAAAACACTCGCGCGCCACACCTTGACGCACTGCACGTGTTTTTGTTTTTCAAACTTTTATTTTACATGTTTTTCTCATTTCTTTTGACTCGGTTGCGGGAATTATGAACGTGCGTAACGGCTGGAGAAGGTACGAGGAGTTACAGGAATTTGACGTACGTTACCGGTTTTTGTGCAACGGCTAAAGGGTTTCTCCATATAAATACCGTGCCTATATATACCCAACTCGAAAAACAAAGAAAAATTCTCAAAGTCTTCTCCTTCTCCGAAGCAATTCTCTCTCTCTTTCTTTCTAAAAATTTCTCAGCTATTGTTACCTTTATTTTTGGGCAACTTTTTTCATCTGAGCAGAACCTCTGCACTCTCGCCCGAGTTCAGAGGCCGGTCGATTCCAGGGGTTTTTACCGCTAGGTGAAAGAGGATCATCCGCGCCAAGGCGATAGGCAGGTGTTTAATTTTCTAGGGCAGTGTTTACACGACTGCTCCTGACTAGGCCAGATTTTCTTGTTTCTTTTATTTCAGAATTTTGCATGTTATAACCTTATTATTGTGATTTTTGTATAACACTAGCAGCTAGGTTATGATATCATATTGTGACATTTGTCTAATAAGGCATTTCCACGCAATTTCTTCTTGTTAGGTTAGCACATGCCATGTCAACAAATAGAAATGATTGCTTCTAAACAATTCAATTATATAAACGGTGTTTTAAATGGAAGAAAAATCTAATATTAAAGTACTATAAGATAATTAAACAATACAAACATCATGATATGTACTCAATAATAATTTGGAGAAGTTTGCATCCCTTATAAAGCTCAATCAATCGACATTCTCATTCAAAGTTAGACTACATATTGGCCTACGTTCAACCAATATTTGAATAAGAAGACAAAGTTTATTAATTTAATGACTTGGGTACGTATTTCCCAGAAGTTTTTCATTTCTCATTTCTATGATGGTTCGGTAGACTACTGTCAACAGAAAGTAATGAACCATTATATAGGAGAAATGGGTAAATTACACTGAGCCCCTAGAAATTTTTAGTGTTTTACAGTAAACCCCCAATAACTTCTAGACTCTCACTAAACCCTCAATAAATTTTTGAATTTCATAATATCCCCAATAAATTTTCACATTTTTCAGATAAATCCTTTGAATTAATACCAAAATCCAACATAAAAATGCATTTTGAAGGGTAATTTCATAAAAAATAAAAAACCAGTTAGCGTTCAGAAGCTCAACCTAGGCACAAACAAGAAGAGAACGAATGACAAAAGACGAGAGATTTCTATTTCTAAGGGTTGAAATTATAGAAAGCTCATAAAAGATGTTTTAATAGTTTAATGTGTGTAATGGTTCTTTAAAATCATGTAAGTTGCATATACCAGGTCAGAAGTAATTGTGTTAACTTGGGGGTTTCTGCAAAAGTTATTGAGAGTTTCGTGCGATTTTAAAAGTTATTGGTGGTTTACTGCAAAAAGATGAAAATTCTTGGTGATTTAGTGTAATTTACCAAAATAAACATTAGGGAAACACCCAAGTAAATAAAATGGTTCTATTAACTCCATCTCTTCTTTAGATAAGAAAAATGCTGTGAATTTGAAAGTATGTAATTTGATATAGGCAAGCAAAACAAGCTTTGGTGAACGTAAATTTGAAATGCAATCTTTTAACTTTCTTTGTCAATTAATGGTACAGGAGCAAAGGATAACAAACTCAAGCGGTATAAGGCTTACTGGCTAACCATCCATAGAATTTGTACTTCTTTATGATATTTGCAGTTTATTGTAGTTTCTTTTGTCTTAAAGTAATTTATCCTGCTCACGGAATTTTGACCCCATTCTTTTTGTTTGGTCTTTTAGGCTAATCATAAGTGTCTTATTATATGTTGGATATACAACTGATTAGTTGTACTGATCAAAATATCACCTGCACAGTGAAATCTTTTGATGGTAAACTAGATTGTGTTATATCCTCTATCTATGGTTTTAATCATCTGTGTGCAAGGAAAGTATTATGGTCTGAATTGAAGTCTATTCATCAAACTATTGGTAATACTCCTTGGCTATTATGTGGGGACTTTAATGCTATTATTAGCAATGAAGATAAAATTGGAGGAAGCATGCTCACTAATTCTGATATAGTGGATTTCAGAACTTTTATAAATGACTGTCAACTTGATCATTTGAAAACCATTGGGTGTTTTTATACATGGAGCAATAAGCAGGACCATAGTTCAAGGATCTGGAGCAGATTGGATAGAGTGCTGATTAATGATAATTGGATTCAATCCTATAATTCTAGTCAAGTTGAATTTCTTGTGCCAAAGATTTCAGATCACTCTCCTGGACTTATTACAGTTAGTGAAGAATGTTCTCAAGGCAAGAAACCTTTCAAAATTTTCCAGATGTGGACAATGCATGATTGTTTTCTCCCCACAGTTTCAAATGCTTGGCAACAAAGGATCAAAGTGTGTGCTATGTTCTCAGTTTGCTCAAAATTGAAAAATCTGAAAATTGCATTGAAGGATATTAATAGGAGATTCTTCTATAATATAAGTGAACAGGTTCATCATGCACAACAAGCTCTGGAAGATGTTCAAAAAGAGTTACAAGTTGATCCTATGTCTTCTGTTTTAATTGAGCAGGAAAAGAAATGCATTTCAAAATACAACACCTTGAAGGATTGTGAGTTATCTTTTTTCAAACAAAAAGCAAGAATTGATTGGAGTATCCAAGGTGATAGATGCACAGAATTTTTTCATTCAATGATTAAAGCTAACAGGCATCACAATAGAGTCATGCTTCTCTATAATTATTTGGGTCAAAGACTTACAGAGGGAGATGATATTGTAAATGAATTCATCACTCATTTCAAAAGTCTGATGGGGACTGCTGTGGATACAACTCCTCCTAAAATTAACATTATTCATTCAGGTCCTCGCTTGGATGATTCTCAAGCCAGGGAATTAGTTGCTCCAGTTACTAAAGAAGAAATCAAAAAAGTTATTTTTTCCATGTCAGATAATAAAGCTCCTAGACCAGATGGTTTCAATGTTGCATTTTTCAAGTCTTCTTGGAGTGTGGTTGGAGAGGAAGTTTTTTTTTTTTGATCAATGAATTAAATCTTTCATTCATCTTGAGAAAGTATAGTACATCAATAAACCAGGTTAAGACTTTACCTGGTAAACAAAAACAGGCATTACAACCTCTCTACAGTTTCCTTCATATATACAGGTATGTTATCATTCAAAATTTTAGAGTAAATGGAGAGTTTTATTACTTGAAGAAGCTCATCAATCCCCCTAGCTCTCTCTTGAAAAATCTTGGCATTTCTCTCTTGCCAAATGGTGTATACAGTAGCAGAGAGAGCCATTCTCTTCAGGTCCTTCTTAAACCCCTTACCTCTCAGATTGCAGGTGTACCAATGAATGAGTAAGTTCCAGTCACACGTTTTCCAAGTGAAACCAATCCAGTCCATCACTTTATTCCATACTTCAGCCGAGTATTGGCATTCAAAAAATAAGTGTCTGCAGTTTTCCAGCTGGTTAGAGCACAGGACACAGCAGTTGGTTTCTATCATTCTGAACCGACACAATCTTTCCTGAGTGAGGAGTCTAGAATGATTAACAAGCCAGAGGATGAATGAATGCTTAGGATAGTTTAATTTCCCTCATGTAGTATAAGCCCAATCAACTGAATTATTCGGCTGAGATATAGCATTGTAAATCAGATTCATCTGAATTTTACCATTTGCACAGCAGCCTTCCAAAGTGTTCATCAAGCTTGCAGAATTGCCAAATTTGGTAATCAGCATACTTCTAACTTTGAGAATTTGCTTCCACATCCAAGAATCCCCCTCCCTATTCTGAACTTGCTAAATGTTAGAACGTTGTAGATAGTGACCATGTATCCATTTGATCCATAGCAAGTCCTTCTTTTGGTGAATCATCCACAGGAGTTTGACAGCCGCAGCAAGATTCCATGTCTTAGCCGAAAAGAGATCCAAGCCTCCTTGTTTCTTCTCCAAACAAACTGTATGCCAGGAGATTAGATGGATTTTTTGGCCCCATAGGAAAGATGAACACAGCTTGTCAATTTTTTCAAGGACTTTTATCGGCAAGATATAGCTGCTAACCCATAGGAAAGATGAACACAGCTTGTCAATTTTTTCAAGGACTTTTATCGGCAAGATATAGCTGCTAACCCAAAATGTTTGAACCCCAGAGCTTGTCAATTTTTTCAAGGACTTTTATCGGCAAGATATAGCTGCTAACCCAAAATGTTTGAACCCCAGGAATAACTGATTTAATCAGTTGAATTCTCCCAGCACAAGATAACTTCCTATTTTGCTGCCAACTGAGAAACTGATCAGTAATTTTACTGATTAGGGGGGAGCATTCAAGATGAGATAATTTCCTTGTTGTTAATGGCAGACCCAAATATTTTATTGGCAAAGTCCCCTCCGAAAAGCCCAAGAACGTGCATATTTGAGCTCTTAAGTTATCATCAACTCCACCCAGATAGACTGAGAACTTGCCAATATTAGCTTCCAAGCCCGAGACCTGGCAAAATTCTTGCAGACATGCTTGCAGCTTTGTAATTGAACTTAAATCAGCCTTGCTAAACAACAACAAATCGTCAGCAAATATCAGATGGGTTAACTTCAGTCTAGAGCACTTTGGATGGAATTTAAACATATTTTCATCCTTAAGCATGGATAACCTCCTGGACAAGTACTCCATGCCTAGAACAAAAAGATAGGGAGATAATGGATCTCCCTGTCTCAGCCCCCTTGCTCCATTAAAATAGCCATGTAAAACACCATTTAGAGACAAAGAGAACTTTTGGGGTGGTGATACACTCCCAAATCCAGCCAACCATAATTTCAGGGAAGCCCATACCCTCTAGCATAGTTTTGATGAAGCCCCAGTTTATTGTATCAAAAGCATTTCTAAGATCCACATTAATAATAGCTCTCGGGGAAATATGCTTCCCTCCATAGTGTTTGATTAATTCATGGGCTAAAAGAAAATTACTTGAAATGAGTCTCCCCTTAACAAAGGCGCTTTGGGCATCATTAATCAAATAACCCATGATTTTTTGTATCCTGTTTGCAATGATCTTAGTGATGATTTTGTAAATAACGTTGCAGCAAGCTATAGGTCTGAAGTCTGAGGCTGAATTTGGACTGAGAATTTTTAGCACCAAAGTTATTAAGGTTGTATTTAAAGTGCCCAGGAGCTTACCTGACACAAAAAATTCCTCAATAGTCATAAACAAGTCTTCTTTGATCACATTCCAGACAGATTTAAAGAAAAAGGCACTAAATCCATCCGGGCCTGGAGCTTTGCCACCAGGCATTGTAAATACTGCATGTCTGATCTCTTCCCTAGTAACAGGCTTGCTCAATTCATTACTGTGGATAGGAGAGAGGATTGGCCCTTGTATGATAACCTCTGGATTAGGTGCTGTTGTGAGACCTGTAGATCCAAGCAGATTTTTGTAATACCCAACAAACTCTGAGATGATGCTTTGCTGATCAGAGATCCTGGTACCATTTTGAGAAATTAAAGACAACATCTTATTATGATGCCTCTTATTTTTCATAACAGAATGAAAGTGTTGCGTGCTCTTGTCCCCATGCAATCCCCAACTGATATTGGCTTTTTGTCTGTAGAAAGAGTTTTCACAATCCAATAAGTGTGTGTACTTCTTGATACATTTTTTTTCTTTTGAAATCAGAACTGAGTTAAACAAATCAGAACTAAGCTGAGATTGCACTGCATACAACTCAAATTTAGCTCTAGTAACTTGCTCACTGATGTTCATGAAGTGCCTCTTATTCAGATCTCTGAGAACAGGTTTGAGATTTTTGAGCTTGATATAGAACCTGTACATATTATAGCCCTGTACCTGTTGTTCCCAAACTGATCTGACAATTGACAGAAATTCAGGGTGCTTGGCCCACATAGCAAAGAATTTGAAAGGCCTCTTACCTTCAATTTGCTCATCACTAATTGTTATTAGACCTGGAGAGTGATCAGAACAAAGAGGCATTAAGTGGTTGGAGAGGAAGTTACTCAAGCTGTTCAGGAGTTTTTCAAAACTGGCAAACTGCTGGGTAAAGTTAACTCAACTACAATCTCTCTTATTCCAAAATTAAATGCCCTACTTTTCCTTCAGAGTTTAGGCTCATTTCTTGTTGTAATGTACTTTACAAATTCATATAAAAAATCCTAGCAAATAGGATTAAAACAGTTATGGGATCTATTGTCAATAATGCTCAGAGTTCATTTATTGAGGGTAGGCAAATTACCAACAATATTTTGCTTCCTCATGAGCTGATTAAGAATTACAGCAGAAAATCTATTTCCCCAAGAGTAATGCTTAGCATTGATATCAAAAAAGCATTTGATACTATCAGTTGGAGCTTTTTGAGGGATATGCTGCAGGGTCTAGGCTTCCCAAATTAACAAGATGGTGGACTAGATAATGACCTGTATTTCTTCTCCATCATACTCTATTTCACTCACTGGCTCTCTTCATGGATATTTTAGAGGGAAAAGAGGCCTTAGATAGGGGGATCCCCTATCTCCATATCCGTTTATTCTTGGTATGGAATACCTCTCAAAAAGTTTGGATTTATTAAAATATAATAGGCAATTCAATTTCCATCCTTTGTGCAGAAAACTCAAGATAACTCATATTATATTTGCTGATGATTTGCTATTGTTTAGCAAGGGTGATCTGACTTCAGTACAAAAACTTCAACAATGCTTATAGGAGTTTAGTTCTGCTACTGGCCTGTGTGCAAATCTAGATAAATGTCAGGTATTCTGTAGTAGGGTAAATGAAGTTACAAAAGTTTCTATAAATGAATACTTGGGTTATGTTGAGGGTATCTTGCCGATCAGATATTTGGGGATGCCACTTGTTTGCAAAAGACTCTCATACTTAGACTGCAATCCTCTTCTCAGTAAAATCAGTAACCAATTTCAAACATGGACCAAAGCAAAAAATCTCTCTTATGCATGGAAAATACAGGTCATTAAAAGTGTTATCTTAGGTGTTCAGATATATTGGACATCTTGCTATATACTACTTGTTGGTGTGCTACAGAAAATAGATGATATATGCAGAAACTTCCTCTGGGGTAGAACAGATCATATTCATAAGCCTTCTTTAGCAGCTTGGGAAAAGATTTGTTGTGGTAAAAAATTTGGTGGTTTAGGCATTTTCTCAGCTTGACTATAGAACTTTGCTTCAGCTTTAAAGAACATCTGGGATATTCATATGAACAATGAACTTCTTTGGATAAAGTGGATACATGGCAAATACTTGAAGAACAGAGACATATGGCATGTTATTTCTAAATCTGGGGATTCCTAACTTTGGAGACAATTGATAAAAAACCAGAGATTGAGCATTGGTTTTAGTTGGTGGAATCGACAACTTGAAATAAATTATTGGTTCTTGCTACAAAAACTCAAAAGTTAAAATTTCAGCTCTGTATCAAGCTTTTGTTCCCCCCACTCCTCCAGTTCCGTGGTATAATACAGTTTGGGAGAGGATGAACTATCTCAAGCACTCGACCATTTGTTGGCTTGCTGTTCAGAATAGAATATCTGGAATAGGATTATGAGTTGGCTAAATTTTAGATGGAGATCATGTAGTTGGAGCTATCTTTTGAATTGGTTCAACTACTGTCTAAGAGGCAAGGGATTTAAGAATGGAATCAAAAGGATGGCTTTCTCGGCAGCTTTATACAAAATATGGTGTGAGAGAAATTCCAGAATTTTCTTACAGAAAGCTAAGAGAATTGAGCAGCTGGTAAATGAGATCAAGGTGGACATTTTGATCTTAGTTCTCAATGGTTCTATAAAACCTGAAGGTAGAGAATGAATTAACTCTTTGTAGACATTTAATTTTGTTTGTGGGTTATTATCCCTAGTTTAAGTAATTGTTGTAGGTTTCTCAATTTGTGAGTAGCAGGATGTATAGAACTTTCAAATTTGGTTTGAATGAATAAAATTTTCATTGACCAAAAAAAAAGTGTCTTATAATAATTTATGAGGTTGAAATCAACTCTTGTAAATATTGCACACATTCTTCCTTTCTCACTATAAAACAACATAACCACACTTTGAATAAAAGACCCAAGATATATAGTTATGATTGAAGACATAGTCAAGATGGTCATTGTGTAGTCTCATCGGAAAAATCCGAATCCAATATATTAATTTGTGTATAATTTGCATGACTTGATTAATCCCTCAAATAGTCAAATATATTCTTGAGTGGCCAGTACTCAGAGATAACTACACTCAGAAGGTCGTGCCAATAAAACGTAGTCAACATTTTTGTACAATACGTTTAAGTAACATGCATTAATTCTCATTGCAAGCCTTGAACCAATCGAGGTCGAATAGATGAGATGAAGTGATTCCGAATAGTCAAAATTGATCAACGTACCCCTCCCTTTTTTCTATCAGGGAAATTAAACAATTAATTTTGCATCTATTTCCATAGTATCATTAATTTATTAATTTAACTCTTCTGTCAATTATGCACGATTCTATTATTATGTAGTCGTGTAAAATTAAGTTTGGATAGAATTAATTGTTGGGCGCAGAGTCACGCCCACCGCCGCGGAAGCGATATCACCTGAGAGAAAGCCCTGGCTTTTGTTATCACAAAAGCACAAGTCAACCTCTATATTCTTGTTTCTCAAAGGAAACGAGAATAGATAATGAAATTCTTATTTCTCAAAGGAAACAAGAATTGAAAGTGATATATTTCATCAAAGTGAAATATACACTCTTCCTCTCATCAGCTCTAAGACCGAATTTTGAGGGATCCTACAAGCAATAGCCAACAACCCAGAAAAACAGTAAATACACGAGATTTACGTGGTTCGGCAAACTTGCCTACGTCCACGGGAGGGGTGAGGGGAGATTCCACTATGAGAAGAACACCGACGACTTGTACAATCCACAAGCTCGTCTCAAAGAAAAAGATCTAATTTTTACCCAAAAGAAATTAACCTCTCTTTTGTAAATCTCTCTTTTTCTCTCCTCAATAAACTCTCAACTTTTCTCTCAAAAACAACCGCAAAATAAACCTTCTGCACTTTTTTTTCTCCGCAGTCTTTTTTCTCCTTGACTGCAGCCGGCTTTAAAAGAAAAAAAAAACCTCACACGTTTATCCCCTGCAGCAAACCCTAGAAGAGGAGATCGGATATATATATGAGATTTGCGGTTAAAAGCCTAACGAATAAATGGGCCTCAACTTTTACCCGCTGGACTTAGGCATTGGCCAAAGCACCACCTCACGCACGGAAACTTGTGGCCCCCCTCACGTGAAAAACTTCCGCTCACAATTCTCCACCTCGTACATCATTTGATAAACCTCAAATTATGGACGAACACCAGAAGAACACCGCGAACTTCACCAGAGAAATCTGAAATACCAAACCAGGCCAAACCAGCTGCGCCACTTTACCGTGGCTGCCTACGTACCCTCCACCGGGATCAAGCTAACTGTAGTTCAGGATTTGTTCTCCATCATAGTCTCCACCTCACCCATCACCGCCGAGGCCATGCCTCTTGGGCAGTAACACGGGTTGATTGAAGGCAAGCCAAGCAATGCTTAACTTGACTACCTGTGACGCACCTTGGTTAAATGTTGCGGGATTCTCATTGTGTGCACGCTTCATGCGAGAATTACTTCCTCTTGACATCCCGCAAAATGATACCTGACACCGATATCTTGGTACGAGCATGATGACTTGATCTTCGCCAAATGAATCGCATTTGACTATCACACCACTCAGTTCAAGTTCCTCCTGCTCAATCCCCAAATCGATCTAGAAGACCCCACAACACAAGCTTCCTTCACTCCCTTCTGCCATGGCCATGTATCGGCCTCTTAGTAGAAAGTGCCACTGTGCCTGAACATCGATCGCCAACTACTGGACTCCATGTTCCTGAATACATAAGCAGTAGTATGATCGTCGTCTATCTAAGATACCGCATAATCAGAGTCACAAAACCCATCAATCGAATGTATCTCCATCCAAAACACAGCACCGTATCTGCGGTACCTTTCAAGTACCTCAGGGACCATTTAACGCTTCCAGTGCGCTTCCCGCGATTCGCCTGAACTGCTGACCCATCACGTTAACTGCCGGTGTGAAATATTGGGCGTGTACACACCATGCGTACATCAAACTGGCCACTGGCATAGGCATAAGGAACACGCTCCATTGTGCCTTTATCTTCCGCTGTAGTGGGAGAATTGGTTTACCTGAAGCTGAAGTTGTGGAGCCAAGTGGAGTCCGCACGACTTAGACTTTGCATCCCGAACCTCGCCGATCACCCGAGCTGCTATATTAAGCCTTCTGACTCAGAACAATGCGCCGATTCGACCGCCTCTCTTCTAATCTCCATACCCAGTATTTTACTAGCCAGCGGCCCAGTCCTTCAGTCTCGAACTCTTTACTTAGTTGATGATTTCAGCCTATGCTATCTCCACCCCGTCTTAGATAGCAACTAAGCATGTCATCCACCTACAGAAGAGATAGATATAATACCTCCACGAAGCTTCCGAATGTTAACACAAGCAATGCGTAATCACTCGGGAAAATCCATGCTTCAGCATGAGATCAAATCGCTTGTAACCATGCCGAGGAGATTTGCTTTAGTCCATAGAGTGACTTCCTCAAGCGACATACTATGCTCCTCATCCTCAACCTTGTAGCCTCAGGTTGATGCATGTAGATCTCTTCATCCAAGTTCTCCGTGCAAGAAGGCCGTTTTTAACATCGAGGTTGTTCCAGCTCAAGATTACCATGAGCAACAATAACTTCACTAGCACCCGAAATAGAAGTGTGTTTCACCACCGGAGAAAATATCCTCATTAATAACCACACCCTCATCTTTGTGCAAACGCCTTTTAGCCACTAGCCTCGCCTTATACCTTGTGCCACCGACCTCTGAAGGATCTTCCTTTCCTTATACACCCACTTACAACCAATAGCTTTTCTCCCTACGCGCAATGCGGACCAACCTCCGCATGTTTGGTTCTTCCGAAGAGATTCCATCTCCTCCTCCATCGCAGCATACAACTCTCCTATCTTTATCCCGAATAGCTCCTTGAAGGAGACCGGCTCATCTTTCCTCCACCGAGAGTGCGTATCAACCCAAATTAACATTGCCCATAGTGCTTCAGCGGGTTGATCAGCCCCCAGCTTCGTACCTGCTTGTATACTCGCTTTTGGCTTGTGGAAGCCAAAGTAATCCTCGACTGCCTGTTGTTTGTGCCTGTATATTCTCCTGCTGAACTCTCCATGCTCTCAGCTCATTCATTCCTACCTGATTTTCCCACTTGAACATGACTAGAACCGTGTTGGTCCTTAGGTTCTATCTCAATAACCTGTGGACTGTTGAAGTCGCCAACAGTCTCATCACCATCACCTTAGGCCGCCCTAGCAATCATGGATTTTTCATTAAAGCAAAGGCTAAACATCCCCTGCTGATCACGAAACTTTGAATCTTCTGCTACACCAAAGCGGTAGCCTTTTACGCCCTTTGCAGTACCCAAGAATATGCCTTCTTAGCCCTCGCGCGTCAAAGTTTCCTCGTTGACGGTGATAATAGGCGTACAGTCCGAAAATTCTGAGCCTGCTCATAATCTGCATGTTCCCTGACACACCCTATAGAGGTGTATTCACCATCTAGTGTCGAATGTGGAGACGGTATATAAATGCTGTAGGCCACCCTGCTTCTGCCCCCCATTCGTGTGCCAGATCCAGCAAATAAGATCGCATACTCATTGCCTTCATCCCGCCGCAATGTTCGCGTTTCAGTCTCTACCGCGACCCGTTCTGGGCTGTGGTGTTTGACCTGACTGTCCAGTGTCGACAATGCCCTCCTTGGATCACGAACTTCTTGAAAGCACATCTGTATACTCGTCTACCGTCTGTCAGATCCCCTCAGTGTCTTCAATTCTTGCCGCGTCTGCTTCTCCAACATTGCTTTCACTTCTTGATTCTCGAATACCTCATTTTAATGCTTAGAAAATAATCAAGGCATAACCTAGAATATATCGTCTAGGAACGAACGAACAAATACCTGGAACCACCCTTGGAAGTGTGCTGAGGCGGACCGCCAAACCAATCCGTGTGGCACATAATTAGTATACCATCTGCTCTTGTGAGTGCGTTTTAAGAAATTGACCGTGTGCGGCGGTTTCCATACACACAATCCTCACAAAAAATCCATGCAAGGTTCTTCAGATTCTTCAGCAAACCCTCCTACCAAGCAGAACCGACCCTTCTCTGACATGTGCCCAAGCGCCTATGGCCATAACCGCGTGTGCTCACATGGGTCTCGCACGCACTCCTTCCATCAGGTTTCCAACCGCTGCATCTCCTGTCACCCGTCCGTAGCCCGAGGAAGTATATAGATTACGTGACGAACCGCCTTCATCACTGTTAGGGAACCTCGAACAACCTTCGTTTACTCCTTCTCTGTACATCTTGCAGCCCGGAGTCTAAGCACCCACTGAGATAAGCATTCTTCCGCGAAGTCGGAAGTGGCGCACGTCCGTTTTAGGGTCTGACCACTCCAGTCATGCATCTTTTGATTTTATATATCACCGAGCCCACCGTTTAACAAGCATGGTTATTCCCCAGCAATACAGTTCGCACCATCAATGCTTCCTATAGGTAGTAAACAGCTTCCTATTTGGCACATGTGGTAAAGAGCCAAACGCTGAATCAAAGTATCCAACTTACCGAGCGTATCTTCGCCACCCGTAACACATAGCATTCTTTATCGCTCCCTCTCCAGTGCTAACTCGCCTTTCTTGCCTTCTATTCTCTCGGTCTTGGTTGTTGTTCTTTTTGCCCACCTACTCTCTTTGTTAGGACAGTCAAACCTTGAAATGCCCAACTTACCGGCATTTGAAGCACGGCCTTTGCCCGCCAAGAGGTCTCGCATTATAGACTCTAGCTTTTCCTCCTTGCTTTTCCTCGTCATTGCTCCTTCCTCTAGCAAACAAATCCCTGCGTTGTTCTTTTTAACCACCAGTAGTCATGTCACGGTTGCAATCTTTCGAAAGGTCATCCCCTAGAAGCGCCGTTCGTTAGTCTCATCCATCGTCCAAAATTGTCTCCCAACAAGCATCAATGTTTGCACCCAGGTTCTTCATAAGATTCGGCAGAATAGAAGTAATAGAAGAGGCTGATCTCATCTCTACAGTCACATCTGATGTTCACTCAGATCCGATATAATCCTATCGAACGTTGTGATATATTCCCGCGATTGATGAGCCCTCCTCCATCTTGCAAGTATACAATCTTGGATTTTCAAATAGATCCGGTTTGCTTAGACTCTTCGTCATGAAAGTGCTTCTAACTTCAACCACACGCCCGCAGCCGTTTCCTCTCCATCCTACCAAGAAAGCTACATCCTTTCAAGGCAAGGATAATCGACGCCCGTTCTCCAGATCAGCTCCTCCGCCAATCCTCATCAGACATATCCTTGTGCGCTCTTCTCTTTTCCGCCAAAGCTTTGTGCGGCAATTTTGCGAAATCAACGTGTTCTTCATCTGGCATCCTCAATAGAAAAATCATTCTTCCCATTGAATTTTCAATCTCGTATTTTCCAACTTTAAACTGTTTTACTTGTTGACGCCATCCTCCGCTTGTATTAGTAAAACCGCTTCTTCTCAGAAAAATTACCGAGCACCACCTCAAATCAGAAGCTACACCACTCCCAAATCTGAAATAACAGCTCTGATACCAAATTGTTGGCCCAGAGTCACGCCACCGCGCGGAAGGCGATATCACCTGAGAGAAAGCCCTGGTTTTGTTATCAAAAGAGCACGTCAACCTCTATAATTCTTGTTTCTCAAGGGAACCGAGAATAGATAATGAAATTCTTATTTCTCAAGGAAACAAGAATTGAAAGTGATATATTCATCAAAAGTGAAATATACACTCTTCCTCTCATCAGCTCTAAGACGCGAAATTTTGAGGGATCCTAACAAGCAATAGCCAACAAGCCAGAAAAACAGTAAATACACGAGATTTACGTGTTCGGCAAACTTGCCTACGTCCACGGGAGGGGTGAGGGAGATTCCATCTGATGGAAGAACACCGACGACTTGTACAATCCCAAGCTCGTCTCAAAGAAAAAGATCTAATTTTTACCCAAAAGAAATTAACCTCTCTTTTGTAAAATCTCTCTTTTTCTCTCCTCAATAAACTCTCACTTTCTCTCAAAAACACCGCAAAATAAACCTTCTGCATCTTTTTTTTCTGCAGCGCAGTCTTTTTTCTCCTTGACTGCAGCCGGCTTTAAAAGAAAAAAAGAAACCTCACACGTTTATCCCCTGCAGCAAACCCTAGAAGAGGAGATCGGATATATATATATGAGATTTGCGGTTAAAAGCCTAACGAATAAATGGGCCTCAACTTTTACCCGCTGGACTTATATATATATGAGATTTGCGGTTAAAAGCCTAACGAATAAATGGGCCTCAACTTTTACCCGCTGGACTTAGGCATTGGCCAAAGCACCACCTCACGCACGGAAACTTGTGGCCCCCCTCACGTGAAAAACTTCCGCTCCTCACATTAATCATGAAGGATGAGATTAAATGCTGGCAATATAAGAATTAATTAAAGCATACATCTTGAACTAGTTACGTAATCTTGACCTTCCTCAAACATTTAACGTAGAGTAGAATGCAGTACCCTTGGCATGCGTGTGTTAAGACCTAATTTGATTTGCTATCTTAATCCTCGCTCTTTTAATTACTTATTATTAAAAATATTGCACGTCTTAATTAATTAACGTGCTCTCAATAGAAAGTGTGACCGTTAAGGCTAAGGAATTGGCGTCTTGGGATTCTATTTTATACTCATGTTTTTCTCTCTTCGTTCTTTCATTCCATTCCATTTGTATTTTATGTACTAATGAATTGAAATCTGTTTTGTTTTATATGAATTTGATGAAGGAATAGAAGTTTGGGGATTTGAAAGAAGAAGAGGGATGTTGCTTAACGTATCAGTGCTTTGTTCCCTGCATGGGATACTGCAACTGCACATGCATTGGCATTTTATAAGTATTTGATCTTCTTAATTAGTATTGTCATTAACTCAAGCATCATATGTCGATATAACCTTAGGTTTTAGAGAATTATATTCTGTAACTTTTCTTTTACATAGATAGTTTTTCTTATATAAGTTTATACAAATTTGACTAATTTGTGTGCCTGTCCTCTGCGAACAACAATCTCATATTTCTATGTTTCTCTTGAATTTGTTGTAGCACAAAAGTATTGGTTATCTAATTGCTTCAATATATTTCTCTATTTTATGTGTGTACGTCAAGATTAATCAAGTTGTCTACTAGATATGTTTTCAATCAGGGACAGAAAGAGCCAAAATGGGTAACGTGAGGATACTGTTGTTTAGTTATCAATCATGAAATTTCCTCAAGATAAAAGTAATGAATTAATCCTGAAAAAAGGTATATTTATTATTTGGTTTTGAGAAAAGTATAAAAGACTAAGTAAATTAAATTCGCTCTGCGGTATACTCCTAATACATCTAGTGTTCTCTTGAATGAGTTCAATGCAAGCAGTAAGTACGAATATATATGTTTTAGCTTTTTATACTTCACTTTCTATATAGAAACGAAAATTTTCTATTTTTTGATTGTCCCATGTAGTTGATGGCAGCTTACGTTCAATTAAAGAGGTTTGCCTAAAAATTTTAAGGTTAGTGGGTAGCTAACCATTTCAATTTAGGACAGGCCGGCAAATGTTAGGTGTTGTTTCTCACTGACAAGTCAATAGAACTTTAGATCAGCCATGATTAATTGACCAAGCAAATTAAAGGGTGACTAAAAGGAGGAAAATGAAACCATACAGTTTGGCTGCTACTAGCATCTGGTATAATATGTCCAAGGCATCTCAAAGCAATTTTCCTTGTTAGGTTTGCACACACATCGCAATAAATAAATAAAAAAAGTCCCAAAAAATCCAGCATTCATGACTTTTACTATGTAGTCTTCAAGAAGTCATGTTCTAGAACAGTACAATTAAACAATTAAAAAAAGTTTGTATGCAAAATATGTATTTCAAAATAAATCAAGGAAAAAACTTGGCCACTTCCTTATAAGGATTATACAAATTAGATCAATCAATTAATTTTCTCATTTAATGTTAGAATATTGGCCAAACATGCTTTCAGTGTTTGAATAAACAAGACCAAGTATATTTATTTTGAGGATAAAGGGTGAATTAAAGATAACCCCCCACGTTTCATTAATAATTGTATATAAGACTTTAATGAAATAAAGACCAACTACATCGTCGGAGTTTAATAAGACTAAATATATATTACTTAGTTGATTGTCGCATCTGCTTTGATTTTTAAGAATATGCTCGAAATGAAGTGGCCATATTCCATCTTTTCTTCAGAACGAGAGATTTGAATTTAAAAAAAGTTTCCATAATGGGACACGAAACAAGCTTTTGGTGAAAATAAAAATGTAACAT
>NC_033795.1:26089102-26100078 GCF_001876935.1 Asparagus officinalis
TAACTTATTAATGAAGATTTATTTCCCAGACAACATGACTTATTAATGTTCAAGTATTCTTGAGTTGGGTTAGAGATAACTATATATATATGCTTAGAAGATTGCGCCATAACAAAACGTAAATCAATAACGTTGAACATTCGTTAAGTAACACGTATGTATTGTCATTGCAAGCAATGGAATGAGGTAGAGATTCTCTACATCATTGATTATGGAAAATCTCTATAACTCATCAATCAAATCTTTTCATTTAGTGGACCCCATAATCAATATAATATTACTTTTAATTTGTTGGGGATTTGAAACAATCAATCGAACCCTTACCCTTCCGGACCTTGTGTTGAAAGTAGGAAAGTAGGAATAATACCACAAATAAAGATCTAACATTGCAAAAATAGTAAAGGAGACGAACACACAGATTTAACGAGGTTCGGAAACGTGCCTACGTCCTCGGGAGCCACACCACACAATCTCTTTATTAATTGAAGAAGAATTATAAGCTCTCAAACTAGGGTTTAATCTCTCTGAGATTCTCTCTCTTTCTGCAGTAAAAAAACTCTCTTTTTTCGTGTTGTTTTAACCCTAAAAATATTTAAGGTATATATAGAGTCCTAGAGAAAACAGAATCTAAAACAGTTTAGAAAACTGTTTGACTGCATCGCGATCGACCGCGGCGGTCGACTGCGCAGGTCTCGCGGTCGACCGCGGCGGTCGATCATGCCAAACGACAGAAACTCCCAGATTTCCAGAGAGTTGAGCGCTCGACCGCGGCGGTCGACCGAACCAAAAATCCGAGACCAAAAATCCTACAGAGTTAGCACGGTCGACCGCCACGGTCGACCGCCTTCAGCTTCAGCTCCTCCCAACTCTTGTGCACATTCGCGGTCGACCATCGCGGTCGACCGTGGATCTGTCTGCTTGTTTTCTTATCATTTTGATTCCAGCTCTTGTCTCGACTTTGGATCCACACCTTAGACTAATAATTTCCCACTTGGAGACCAAAGTGCCTGTAGTGAGTTCAGGTTAACTCTCCCCTTCTTCGCATGTATCTTCTCCCCCCGAAAAAAATTCTTTCTTCAATCAACAATATCTCGGCAATCGTGTCGATCCTCGTAGTGTGGCTCCGCCTTCGTCTTCTACTCGTGAAGGCTAACTGAAGTTGCACACAACTCCAGTTTCTCAATGGCGACTGTCTTCGTCAACATGTCCGCCAGATTTTGACTCCCCAAAATCTTCAGTAAATGCAACTTTCCGTCTTCAACTAGCGAGCGTGTAAAATGGTATTTGATGTCGATGTGCTTCGTTCTGGCATGATATACTGGATTCTTGGCAAGATGTATAGCGCTCTGGCTATCACAATAAAGAACTCATCTCCCTTGTTTCAGATCCAACTCTTCCAAGCACCCGTTCAACCAGATTATCTCCTTGCTTGCGTCAGTCACCACGACATACTCAGCCTCGGTTGTAGACAAAGTCACAATCTTCTGCAGACGTGAGACCCAGCTCACTGCTGTCGACGCTAATGTATAAACATACCCCGTGGTGCTTCACCTCGTATCATGATCACCGGCGAAGTCCGCATCCACGTATCCCTGCAGTACCAACTCCTTCCTCCTGAAACATAATGGCTTATTCGTTGTCCCTCTCAAGTACCGTATTATCCACTTCACGTCCTCCCAATACTGCTTCCCTGGATTGCTTGCAAATCTGCTCACAACTCCCACTGCATGGGCGATGTCTGGCCTCTTGCAAACCATCGCGTACATGAGACTCCCAATGGCCGAAGAATATGGCACCCTGCTCATATGCTTTCTATCTGCATCTGTCTTAGGTGATTGTTCCTCGGATAGCTTGAACTGACTTTCAAGGGGTGTGCTAACAACTTTAGCATTTTGCATGTTGAACCTCTGAAGTACCTTCTCAATGTATTCAGCTTGGCTCAATCCCAATGTCCTTTCAGCTTTATCCCTACTGATTCACATCCCTAGAATCTGCTTCACTGCACCCAGATCCTTCATTGCAAATCCCTTTGCTAGCTGCTTCTTCAAACTGTTAATCTCCTCTAAACACGGTCCTGCTACCAACATGTCACCAACATACAATAACAAAATAATAAAGCTGGACTCGAACCTTTTGAAATAACAGCAATGATCCGAATTGCATCTTCCGTAGCCATTGTTCTGCATGAAGTTATCAAAATTATTATACCACTGTCTCGAAGCCTGTTTCAAACCATATAAGCTCTTCTTGAGCTTGCACACCATTTCTTCCTTTCCTTCTTCAATGAAACCAACAGGCTACTTCATGTAGATTTCTTCATCTAAGTCACCATGAAGAAAGGCAGTCTTCACACTAACTGCTCAAGAAAGAGGTCTTCTGCAACCACCAAACTCAACACCACTCTGATGGTTGTGAGTTTCACAATAGGGAAAAATATCTCCGTGTAGCCCACTCATTCCCGCTGTTGAAACCCCTTTACTACTAATCTGACCTTGAATCTCTTGCTTCCATCACTCTCTTGCTTGACCCGGTAGACCCATTTGTTATGTAAGGCCTTCTTCTGTGTAGGTACCTGGGCTAACTCCCAGGTCTCATTAGTGAGTAGATAATCCATCTCCTCTTGCATCGCATGCTCCCACTACTGAGATTCACTCACTTGTATTACCTCTTCATAGCTTTTCGGCTCACCACTATCTGTCAACAATAAATAGTCAAGAAATGAAAGATATTTGGGATTTGGTTTGGGTACCCTAGATGACCTCATAAGCTCCACGCCCTGGGTAGTTTCTTCTGCACCTGGAGCCTCCTCCGTTCTGTGATCAGAACAAACATTTATCTTCCCTGTGTGGAAGTTCCTCTATATCCATGTACTTAGATCCATCTGTATCTAAAATGATGCTCCCACTACTTTGGCTATCCTTGGCATCTTCCTTGTTCTTGTACATCACATACTCATTGAATATCACGTCTCTACTTCTGATGATCTTCCTGTTCTTCTCATCCCAAAGATGATACCCAAACTCATCAATGCCGTATCCAAAGAATGTGCACTTCTGTGACTTAGCTTCTAGCTTGTCCCTGACATGGTCATTGATATGAACATAAGCCACGCAACCAAATACCCGCAAGTGTGAGAGATTTATCTTCTTGCCACTCCAAACCTCCTCTGGAATTCCAAAATCTAATGGAACTGATGGCCCGTGATTAATAAGATAGGCTGCTGTATGCACTGCATCCGCCTAAAATGTCTTAAGCAGACCTGCATGTAACCGCATGCTCCTGGCACACTCTGTCAAGGTTCTGTTCATCCTCTCTGTAATGTCGTTCTGCTATGGCGTCCCTGGAGTAGTCCTCTCTAACCGAATGCCATTCGTAGTACAGAACCTCTTGAACTCCTCCAGCTCATATTCTACACCATTATCAGATCTCAGACACTTCACCTTCAGATCTATCTCATTCTCCACCATGGCCTTCCACTTCTTAAAGATTCCAAACACCTCTGACTTGTGCTTCATGAAGTAGATCCACACATTTCTTGAGTGATCGTCGATGAAGGTGACATAATATCTCGAACCGCCAAAAGAAAACACACTGGCTGGACCCCATACATCTGTATGAATCAACTCTAGCTTCTGAGCCTTAGGTGGCCTTCCACCCTTCTGAAAACTAACCCTCTTCTGCTTCCCAAAGATACAGTCTTCACAAACCCCGAATTCTACGGCGTCGATCCCGGTTAGCTTTCCTTGTGAATGCAAAATCTTCATCCCCTTTTTGCTCATGTGCCCTAGCCTATTGTGCTACAGATATGTACTCTCTTTGTCAGCTGCAATTGCGAGAGTGTCACTCGCATGTAAGGTGAGGTAGAGAGTTCCTAGTTTGTTGCATCGAACAACTATCATCGTACCGTTGGAGATCCTCCACGAATCTCCAGTGAATATCGAAACATAGCCTTCTGCTCCAAGCTGTCCCACCGAAATAAGATTCCTCTTCAGCTTCGGCATGTGTCTCACGTTCTTCAAAGTCCACTTAGAGCCATTCATCTGAATCTGCACTTCACCCTTTCCAACAATATTATAGGGCTCATTATTCCCTAGATATACTTTTCCAAAGTCCCCTGCTACATAATTCTGGAATAGCTTCCTGTTAGCAGTAGAGTGGAAAGAGGCTCCTGAATCGATGACCCAAGAATCTGAATCGCTATCTATTACAAGAATCAAGGTATCCTGCACGATATGAGCCTCCTGCTCACCCGCATTCTTCTTTAGACTTTTGCAGACTGAAGACATATGGCCCTCCTGGCCGCAGTTCCAACACTTTCCTTTGATAGGCCTAACCTTCGAGTTCGACCTCTTCTTTACTGATTTTGACCGATTCCTGTTCTGGTTTCCTTTCTTCTGCTTCTGCCTCTCTGCTCAAAACCTAGAGCTGAACCTGAACCTTCTGATTCGGACGATTTTCTTCTAACCTCCTCGGATAGAATCATGCTAACCACCTCACTCAGCTTTAACTTCTCCTTCCCCGCCGAATTGCTGATTGCCGTCACATAACCTGCCCAACTATCTGGCAACTGCAATAGTAACAATAGGGCCTGTACTTTATCATCAAACGTGATATCCACGGAGATAAGCTGATCAACAATCGTGTTGAACTCGCTGAGATGCATCGTGAATGACCGTCCTTCTGCCATCTTCAGGTTGAAAAGAGTTTTGACTAGATGTACCTTGTTTGCTACCGACGGTTGCTCGTACATCTTCGCAAGCGCTTTCATAAGCCCCACTGTCATCTTCTCCTTCAGAATATTGTGGGCTACTGATTTGGCGAGCGACAACCGGATTTGCCCTAGAGCCTTCCTATCCAGTATCTCCCAATCACCATCTAACTCCTCCTTCTTCTTTCCCTTTTCCTTGCCCATCAACGGGCGATACAAATCCTTCTGGTACAGATAGTCCTCCATCTGCGACTTTCAGTATGCGAAGTCTGAACCGTTAAACTTCTCGATCTTTGATTTGTTTTCCTCTGCCATGGCTTTCACACAAATTGCTGAACGAAGCTCTGATACTAGTTGTTGGGGATTCGAAACAATCAATCGAACCCTTACCCTTTCGAACCTTGTGTTGAAAGTAGGTAAGTAGGAATAATACCACAAATAAAGATCTAACCTTGCAAAAATAGTAAAGGAGACGAACACACAGATTTAACGAGGTTCGGCAACGTGCCTACGTTCTCGGGAGCCACACCACACAATCTCTTTATTAATTGAAGAAGAATTACAAGCTCTCAAACTAGGGTTTAATCTCTCTGATATTCTCTCTCTTTCTGTAGTCAAAAAGCTCTCTTTTTTCGTGTTGTTTTAACCCTAAAAACGTTTAAGGTATATATAGAGTCCTGGAGAAAACAGAATCCAAAACAGTTTAGGAAACTGTTTGACTGCATCGCGGCCGACCGCGGTGGTCGACTGCGCAGGTCTCGCTGTCGACCGCGACGGTCGACCGTGCCAAACGACAGAAACTCCCAGATTTCCAGAGAGTTAATCGGTCGACCGCAGTGGTCGACTGAACCAAAAACCCGAGACCAAAAATCCTACAGGGTTGGCGCGGTCGACCGCCTTCAGCTTCAGCTCCTCCCAACTCTTGTGCACGTTCGCGGTCGACCGTCGCGGTCGACCGTCGCGATCGACCGTGGATCTGTCTGCTTGTTTTCATGTCGTTTTGATTCCAGCTCATGTCTCAACTTTGGGTCTACACCTTAGACTAACATAATTATGGGATCCACTAAAATAAATCAATAATATTAGCTAACTAATTGTAGGAATCCTATGCCATCAAGAATCCTATGCCATCAAGATTGTAAAGAATCTGCACCCATAAGACACAGTGTGATACCTCTCCTCTCGAATTGTGATCCCCACGCAAAATTCTTCGATTTATCCTAATTAAGCTTTATTACCCATTCTCTGAAGTATAATTGATAGTGTTTGCATATGATATCTATCCTCTCAACTTATAGTATTTTCTTGTTTATTTGTAAAAAGCATGCTAAATACAATATGCATTCCCTCTGAAAATATAAAAGTTGATTTTATGTATCACCAATCTGTTTGAGGCATAGTTGATAGTTGAACTTATGTTAACTCCAACTGTTGTTTATCAAATATATGGTTGTGTAAGGGAACAGAATTATGATTTATGAGAAAATTAATGAAATAATAGAATATTGTAACTATCATGATCATATTAGGTTTAATTATTTTATCAAATTCTATACCCAAATTAATAATACAAGATTTAATGGTTGTCAAACATCTCCTTGGCCCTCTATTTTTTTTCAAGTACATAGTTAAATGCACAAAACAAACCAAGCACATAGTTCAAACTTCTCATTTCCTTAAAACATATAGTGGATAAATTCTGAGGGGTTGTTAGTACATAATTATATAGAGAGGCATGGACAAGTGCAACCACAATACCCCATGCAGGGAACAAAAGCTATTGATACGTTAAGCAAACTTTTCTCTCTTCCCAAAAATCCTAATGCTAGCTACTTCACTTCCTCAAATTCATAGAAAACATATATCAATTAATTATTCATCAAATGAAAAAAAACTATTTGAATGGCTCCTAAAATTCAGAGAATGGAGAGAAGGAATGAGGAATAAACTCTAATACAACTATTAAGATTAATAATCCCAAGACTCCAACTCCTTTACTTAGGGAACACACCCTCGAAATACCACATTTTTAATCCTTTTCTTCCGTGATTAGTAAGGAAACTTCTTCAGTTAGTAAGATTACCCTCTAGTCAAGAAAAATTCAAATCAATTTCAGATTTGGTGGAAGCATAGAAACTTATCTTACGCAGGCATATTACAGATCATCGAAAGTGTCATACTTGGTGTTCAAATCTTTTGGACATCCTGTTATATATATATCTTTCCTACAAAAGTCCTACGGAAAATTGATGATCCATGCAGGGATTTCCTTTGGGTAAATCTGACCATAGCTTCAAGACACCACTTGTGTCCTGGGAAAAAGTATGCACGGGGAAGAAATATGGAGTTTTGGGAATTTTTTTAGCTACAACTTGGAACATGGCCACTGCATTGAGAACTATATGGTATGTTCATTCTGACAAAGAGCTTTTAGGGATTAAATGGGTTCATAGCACCTATTTAAATAACACAAACATTTGGCAAGTTAATGCAAAATCTGGTGATTCTTGGTTATGGAAACAATTGTTAAAGCAAGGGACAAGGCTGTGAATCTTTTTGGAGGAGCTGACAATTTAAAACAGCAAATCAGTTCATGTTGTAAGAACTCCAAAATTCACCTCTCGGATCTATATTCAATCCTATCTCCAGTTACTAACAGAGTATCATGGTTCGATACTGTCTGGGAGAAATCAAATCTTCCTAAGCACTTCTTTATTTTGTGGTTGGCTATTCAAAATAGGCTACTTACAAAGGATAGACTGCTCAGGAGAATGGTAATTCAATCTGACCTCTGCTCTTTATGCGATGGTGGAACGAAAAGCCGTAACCATCTGTTTTTCGAGTGCAGCTTCTCTAAAGATGTTTGGAATGGTGTTATGGACTGGCTCCAATATAAATGGAGGACTTGTGATTGGAACTTGCTACTTGATTGTACTACAACAGGTTAAAGGTGAAAGGTTTCAAACTGAAAGTGAAAAGAATGGCACACTTTCAGCTGTGGTTTATAACATATGGAAAGAGCGCAACGCAAGGATATTCAAATCGAAAATCAGAAGCTCAAGCCAAATAATCAGGGACATCAAGATTGATATGTTTATTGCTATCCTCAACAAGTCTCCACTATCGAATGAAGACATGGACTGGTTTCTTTCCCTGTAAACAAGAATGACGGTTTTTTTTCCTATTAGTCGCATTTATTTAGCTCTCAGGTTTTACTATTTCTGAGTATCTTGATGTACTTAACTTCACAATTTTGGTTTATGAATAAAATTTTTCATTGACAAAAAAAAAAAAAAGATTACCCTCTAGTTTACACCACTCAACAATCGTTGAGAATTTCTTTGCTAATTGTTTATAACTGATTAGAGGGAGAGTCAGCAATAAGATTTTTAAATAATTTTGCGTGTTACATAAAGAAGGTTCAAATTTGTTGACTACATTTTGGTGGCACGATCATCGAGCTAGATGGTATGGATATTAATATCTGTGTTTTGACCAAGGATACTTGAAGAATAATCTAGGGTACATGTAAACTAAGGATTCATATATGCTAATGATTTCATCTTTAAAAAATAACTAGTCGCCGTGCAAGGCACATATGCAATTTTTCATTACATTGGACCTTTGTTTTGATACAAACGTTTGGTAAGTTAAATACATAACCACATCAAGAAATGTGGAAGCATATACTAGATTGTGCATGTTTGTCACTGACTGTACTCAGCAATAAAAAAATCTTCCTTTTATAACTTATTTTGTTGATAACCAGTCTTCTTATTACAATGTGTATGAATTTTTTTTAAAGGCCGTTAAGGGCCTGCATTTGTATATAGTGGAGATGTATTTTATATTGTAAACCATGCATACAAAACAACTCTTAGTTTAGAGATTACCTTTTTCGGATCGTTTAGAAGGATTATCACACATCTAGTCTTGATCTTCAGACAATAGCCAGAGGGTGACAACACCAATATGGTGAGAAGTCTCCTCATATCAATTGACGACTAATGCACATATTATAAATTGATGAAGATGAAGGAGATGATATTAGTATATTTTTCTATCTTTATTTAATCTCTCCAAGTGTGTATATATAGAGTAAATGACAAAACTCTCACCCTTAAGATTAGGTACTAGTTCATTAAATGACTGGTTTGAGCCCACTTAGGATCCATTCATTCACTTGGGCAGACCTACCGATTATTAACATAATCCCACTCACACAAATGAGCAAGCGTCATCTATCACTCCCTGATTCCCCAAGTTAAAATCATCATGAGATTCTCCATCCTTATCAAAATTATGTGTAGGCACTACAAAAATGCCAAGAAAAAATAAGCGTCGAAGCCCACGACAGACATGACGAGGGTCATCACAATGACGAACCTCGTCTCAGGCAACAAAGTTTGTCATTCGAGGTGAAATCCGAAGCTCGTTAGTGAAGATGAAGCTCAAGATCGTTAGTGAAGACAAAACTCAAGCTCGTCAGTGAAGACGAACCTCAAACTCATCAATGAAGATGAAATTTTCTCAAAAGACGAAGCTCACCATATAGCGAAGCTCGCTTTGTTGGACAAACGTCACTGCATACCGAGATTTTTCTCGTCACACAACCTCGCCACGCAGCAAGGCTCGCCATACCAAGCGAGGCTCGTCATACCAAGTGAGGCTCGATGCCAGGCGGTTAGTGGCCTTAAAGACCCAGTCAGCTCACGTGGGCTAAATTTGAGGAGTCGGTTACGCCCCTCAACCCCACATTCAGCGTGTCAGTTACGCGTTAGAGGCATATAAATAGCCACAAGCAGCTATGAAGAAGGGATTTGGTAACTTGGACATTCGCACAAGGAGCACTCCTGACAAAGCCTTTGCATTCAAGTTTGAGACCCGAACCTCAGTTCTCGCGATCTAAGCCATCAACAGATGCTTATTCTCTTCTCGAGTTAAAGCAACCTTGTTCTGATCATTAACGGAAAGCAAAGCCGACTCAAGCATCGAGTGAGGCATCCTTCCACCACACAGAACCCACGTTAAACAAAGGAGAAGTCAAATCTACCTTCTCCTCTTCTGTACTCGAAAAAGAGCGATTGCAAAGAGATTCTTACCAAGCGATAGAATTTTGTTTTTGAGAATAAAACAGTTAAGAGAATATCAATCGTTTTCATATCTTTTTCTGGACCCTACAGAAGATGGCGACCACTGTAGGAGAATTCATCTTCTCAGAAGAAATTATTATGGTGCAATCAGACAAGATCACCGTGGGAACTGACATTGAGACACTCATCATCGAGTTCGACTAGTCTAAGTACGAGGAGCTCCTCTCCTCCCATACTCCGAGTCCCATCAGAGCACGTAAGTGCCGCAAAGTCTCTCGCGAAACTCTAGCCGGTTCGGCTTCTGATAACTCAACTCGAGTTCGTCTCGAGGAGAAATACTCACCTCTAAATGATGAGGCTCCGAAAGTTAGCCACCAGGCCAAGCAATGGGTTGTCAAGCGATACAACCAAATGCCAGTTGCAAAGCTCATTGCTAATCTGCTATCAAGGAGGGCCAAATGTCGTCGACGCCAAAATTACGCTCACCGTGAAGCTCAAGCCTTAGTCTCACTGGACGGCTTCCGCGAGATGATGTATCTAAGGCCCGCAAGATAGTCGAGACTCGATTAACTGAGGTGTGTCAAAATGATGAACCTCGCCTAAGCGTCCAAATATGCTCAGACGATGAACCTCGTCTTCAACACGAGACTCATCCAACATAACCTCGCCAAGTTTGCGTTGCTGTTCGAGCTGGCCAAACTCAGGCTCATCGAAATGATGAACCTTGCCTTCAGTGTAAAGCTTGCACTATTGCTGAATAGCATCCAAGTGATCAAGTCGAGGTTCAACCAAGACGACAAATGCGTCTCCTGAACCAGGCTCATCCAAACATCAACGCTCGTCCAACCAATCAGACTCGTCAATCTCTAACCCTTAGAGATTCTTGCTCGTGCATGAGCAAGTTACTAGAGTTAACAGGGGGTGGTCTTGTTACCAATATCCATTAATATCTGGTTCGTAAATGCAATATGAGTCAGAGGAAATCTCATTGTAGTTGTGAGAGGCTTATTTCCTCAGTGCTAGCTAAATACAAGTGTGGCGGCCCATCACCAAAGCTCTCTGTCTTTGAGCAATTGTCAGAAACTCCATCTTCCAGAAGGAGGTGCTTTCCTCCCAGGGGACAAGTCCCCAAGAATGAACTTGTTAAAGTTACCATCAACTTGATTAGCAGGGGG
>NC_033795.1:26100083-26135574 GCF_001876935.1 Asparagus officinalis
GGTCACTAAGCGAGACATCATCTTTTAGTACACCCATGAAATTACCCTAGACGGGGGTGAATAAGTTAATAAAATAATAAATGTACAATAAATGAAATTCAATACAACACAAGACACATATTAAATGCTATGGCAATAAATAAGGAGGAAAGTTAGAGAATAGTTATCCAAGATGACACAGCGATATGTTCACGAGATTCGGTCCTCCGACCTACGTCCCCGACCACCTCTCCCGATGGTAGCAACACTATCACATCTGGTTTGGAAGCCGTAATTTCTTTACAACGATCTCCTCACGAGATCTTACAACCCTCACAATGATCTCCTCGAGATCAATCTCACAACACAATCACAAGATGAATTAAAAGAAAATCTCTTACAACAATCCTATGACAAGGATCAAGAGATAAACACTCAATCTAGGGGTTTGTGAGATGTGGAGTTGAGAAATCGAAAACTTTGAAATAATTGAGAATGAAGATTTGAAAGTTTGAGCTCAAGAACACTTAAAAACAAAACTTAGGGATTTTTCTTTGCTTGCAGTAGTTACTGAAGTGAAGAGGGTTAATGGTATATATAGAAGCTCCAAACAATAGTCCAAATCCCAAACAAATCACTAAATCCTGAATTTTCAGCTCAAATAATAACAAGTCGTTAACAGTGCCATCAGTCGACTGGTACTATTAATCAGTCGACTGATGAGTTGATCGTTACCGGCTGCTCATCTGTTATCGGTCGACTGATGAACTGATCAGTTGACTGATAACCTGCATCAGTTGAGTGTTGGTTCATCAGTCGACTGAGAAGAAATTTCTGCTCTTTCTAGTGTATTTCATCGGTCGAATGATAACAGAAATGAGTTGACTGATAAACATGCACATACATTGTTGAGTTATGAAAAATGAGTTTTGAAGTGCCTTTAAAAATAGCAAATAAAATCCAAAAAAATATGAAACTTTAGGAAATTTTTATAAATATAAATATAAACATGTTAGAATTTTTTTTTGAAAAATCATTTCCCAATTGCAAAAACTACTCATTTTTCAAAAATGGTTAAAAACTTTTTTTTATAAGTATGTATATGTGTGAACCCGAATCACTTTAAATGTTATCTACTTCATAACTTGTCTACATTAAGCTCTAGAGAGAGATAAAAATGTAAATATCTCACATATATGAATATAATTCTTTTGGACTTGATATTTGCTCAAATGTTGATGATGCTTCTTTTGTATATGTTGTTCTTAAAAGCTTTTCTTCATCAACTTGCCTCCACCTCCTTGGATATCATCGTTGTAGCTCATATTCTGTCAAATCCTCCAATTTTGGCACTATCTTTCTTGAAAAAAAATACAATCTGTATAATATTACTCAATTAAGCAATTAACACAAATAATGATTTTTGTAAACCATCATCAAAACAAGAGAACTAACAATCCCTCGTTTTTATGATGATAAACCATAATTATTCAAGAGCATGAATAAAATAAAATTTTAGCTTATAGATAATTGCTCCCCCTATCTATTAGACTCTCCTCCTATCTATGTGCACAAATTAGCAGATTTCTCTTCCCCTTTTTCAACATCAAAATGGAGTAAATAAGATAATATACATATGTTAAAACCCATAAGATACTCCTCTAACTATAGGCCCACCCGTGTCACATTCCTCAATTGTTTTGATTTACAATCTCTCTCTAGACATTACTACCAACCCACTCCTCTTGGACTTGACTCCGGTCTCTCCCAACCACTCTTCTAAGTATCCTTGTGTGCTTAAACATGTTTTGACAATGTAGATCATCATAAAAACATGTAGATATGAAATTGATAGCTTAAAACCAATAGCAAGCAAAATGCATCAAAACAAATATTCAAAGAATGCACATGCCTAATTCATTTCTTATACGATAAAAATCTTTTTCACTAAGGGGTTTGGTAAAGATGTCCGTTAATTATGATTTTGTGTCAATGTAAATAAGAGAAACATCTTTCCTTTCTACATGGTCATGTAAGAAGTGATGTCATACATCTTGGTTCTAGAATGCAAAATAGAGTTTTTTTTAAATATTAAAAGCACTAGTGTTATCACATAATATTTTCGTGTCATGAAAATATAAATCAAAATCAACTAAAATTTTATTTTATCCAAAAATGTTGTGCACAACACGAGCCGGCGGTAATGTAGTCCACTTCCGTGGTGGACAAGACAACACAATTTTATTTCTTGGATGACCAAAAAACAAGTGAGTTACCCAAAAATTAGCATGTTCCATTCGTACTCTTGCGGTCTACCTTACATCCGGCAAAGTCAGCATCACGATAACCATAAAGATCAAAAGAAGTATTCTTAGGATAAAATAAACCAAGTTTTATAGTGCCATTTATATATTTAATAATTCTTTTAATTGTAAAGAGATGAGATTTTCTAGGAGAAGCTTGAAAACGTCTACATGCACAAACACTAAACATAATATCTGGTCTATTGGCGGTAAGATAAAGTAAACTACCTATCATACCTTGATAAAGCTTTTCGTCTACCTTCTTACCACTCTCATCCGAGTCCAACTTGATGGTGGTGCTCATAGGGTTGGCACATATTTAGAATTCTCCATTCCGAATTTTTTGACCAACTCTCATGCATATTTGCTTTGTGACACGAAAATCCCATCATTGAATTGTTTGACTTGGAGACCTAGAAAAAATGTAAGCTCTCCCATCATGCTCATTTCAAATTGTTCTTGCATCACTTTAGAAAATTCCTTGTACAATGATTTATTAGTGGCACTAAAAATAATATCATCAACATAAATTTGAACCAAAATAAAATTATTTTTTCTTTTCTAACAAATAGAGTATTATCAATTTTTTCTTTTGAAAAACCATTATCAATAAAAAAATTGAAAGGGGAGCATACCAAGCTCTAGGTGCTTGTTTTAACTCATATAAGGCTTTTTGTAGCCGGTAAACATAATTTGGAAATAGTGGATCAACACAGTCGGGGGGTTGCTCAACATACATCTCTTATTCTATAAAACTATTTAAGAAAGCACTTTTAACATCCATTTAAAATAATTTAAAAATTTAAAACTAGCAAAGGCTAAAAACATTCTAATTGAGTCCAATCTTGCAACTGGTGTAAAAGTTTTATCATAATCTATGCCCTCCTCTTGATTGTATCCTTGGGCAACTAAACAAGCTTTATTTCTAGTCATTATACTAAATTCATCAAGTTTATTTCTAAAAACCTATTTTGTTCCAATAATATGAAAATCTTTAGGTCTAGGAATAAGTTTCCAAACATTATTTTTTTAAAATTGTTCAATTCATCATGCATAGCTAAGACCCAAAATTCATCATTAAAAGCATCAACAACACGTTTAGGTTCAATTTGGAATAAGAAAGCTACATTACCACACTCGCTCATAGCTTTTGAGCGAGTTAAAACTCCTTTTGATGGGCTCTCTATAATTTGCTTCTTGGGATGATCCGGTGCAAATCTCCATGCCTTTGGGAGTTCCTCTTGATTTTGTTCAAAGTTCCCTTCCCCATCTTTGGGTGCATCCGTTGAGGGTTTGCCATTTATTTGCATGAGTTCCAATCCTCCCTTAATATCATTATCATCCCTAGGTACACCATCTAGCAAACTATCACTAGTTTCATCAAAAGTAATATTTATAGATTCTTCAATAACGAGTGTTCGTTTGTTAAAACTCTATAAGCCTTACTCCTTGATGCATATCCCAAAAATACACCAATATCAATCTTTGGATAAAACTTATCATGGTTATCTTTAGTGTTCAAAATAAAACATTTACAACCAAAAATTCAAAAATAACTAATATTAGGTGTTTAGTCAAAATGGAGTTCATAAGGTGTTTTCTTGAGAATATGTCTAATTAAAACACGATTTAAAATATAGCAAGCCGTGTTGACGGCTTCTGCCCAAAAATATTTTGGCAAATCAAAAGCATTAATCATAGTACATGTCATCTCTTATATGGTTCGGTTTTTCTATTTAACAACACCATGTTGTTGTGGTGTTCTTGGAGCGGAAAATATATGTGTTATACCATGATGGTCACAAAAATCACTAAAATATTTATTTTAAAATTCACCATCATGATCACTTCTAATTTTTACAACTTTCAATTCCTTTTCATTTTCAACTCTTTTTACAGAATGAGAAAATTCTTCAAAATATTCATCTTTATTTGCTAGAAATATAACCCATGTAAAACGTGAAAAGTCATCAACAATAACTAATACATAATGTTTTCTTATAATGAGGCAACACACATAGGACCAAATAAATCAAGATGAAGCAATTGTAAAGGTGTAGTGGTGGATACCTTATTTATGGATTTAAAAGAGTTTTTGATTTGTTTACCTTTGGCACATTCCACACATTGTGAATCTTTAATGTATGTTAGACTTGATTAATCTCATGTGAGCATGTCCAAGTCTTTGGTGCCAAATCCAAGGATCTTCATCCGTCGTGGCAAGACACTTTACATCTTGATCTAAAATCTCATTTATCTCAAAAATATATACATTAGACTTTCTAAGGGCAATAAAAATAACTTTATCTTTTAGACTCATAATACACTTATCCGGTTTAAAAATAACATCATATCCTTTGTCACTAAGTTGACTAATACTTAAAAGATTATGATTAAGTCCTCCTACCAAATAAACATCCTCAATTATGGGAGAATGTATCTTACCAATATTATCAATAGCTATAATTTTACCTATCTCACCGCCACCAAATGAGACATTACCCTCTTCTATTCTTGATAGGGTTACAAATAAGTCCTTATTGTCCGTTAAGTGATGACAGCAACCACTATCAAGGTACCACAACTCTCTACGTCTTGTGCGAGACGTTTCCTACATGTAAACAAGTTATAGAACCTTTAGGTACCCAAACATTAGGTCCTTGGAAGTTAGTATTCCTAGTACCCTTAGGTACCCACATCAACCCATAATAATAAACATTATCTCTAAACCTACAATGTATGGAAGTATGACCATATTTTATGCAATATGTGTAAATAAAATCTTTCTTGAAGGTGGACACATGAGATCTATGATGCCTTATTCTTCTAAAATGATATTGATTATGACTAGTAGAAGCATGATTTGTTCTTAACATTTTATTTTTAATTTTTAATTTTTAATTTTTCAATGTGAAACCTTAATTGTTTGTTTTCAAGCTCAAGATCTCCAATTATCTTTTCTTTTAAAATGATGGCATCATTTAAAGAGGATTGTAGTTATTCAAATTTAGAATCACTTGAATTATGTAACTTTTTAAAAGAAGAATGTTCCTTTTTAAAATTGTCAAATTCAAAGTTTAATTCTTCTAGAGCGGCGCCTAACTCACATTGCATAAAAAATGATTCATCTTCGGATAGTACCTCATCTTCATGAACCATGAAGTACACATTTGGATCATGAAGTGTAATCTTGGCACCTTCATCATCACTATCTGAATCACTTGGTTCAGATTCATCCCATCTCGCATATATTGCCTTCTTCTTGTACTTCATGTACTTCTCTTTTAGCTTAGGACAATCCTTTGCCAAATGTTCAGGTTCATTGCATTCAAAATATTTACTTACACGAGAGGGAAACTTGTTAGAGTGATTTTTAAAATTTTTACTAAATTTAATCAATCTTGATACTCTTCTAGAGAGGTGAGCCACTGTGACATCCCACTAATTTAGTCCCACATCGGTGGGAGAGTGGAAAATTGAGGTGTTTATATAATGAAAGTTAAAAACTCAAGTGAAACATCGGCTAGTCGATTTTGACAGTGGTTCGAGCCAAACAGTGTGTTACACTCGATGGGTCCTACGGCTTGCACGCTCTAACGGGGCTACGAGCCTGGGGCGTGACAAATGGTATCAGAGCAGTTACCAGTCGGAAGTGTGGAGCATAGTACTATGCGGGGCTAAGTGTTATACCATGTAGATGCGGTGAGAGACACATCTAAAGCACGTTGGAGCCACCTCCAGAGTCCATATCACCTAGCGGTGATACTGAGATGTGCTAATTGTCATGCTGTGACGAGGACGCCACCTTTAAAAGGTGGGGTAAATGTGACATCCTACTAATTTAGTCTCACATCAGTAGGAGAGTGTAAAACTGAGGTGTTTATATAGTGAAAGCTAAAAACTCAAGTAAAACATCGGCTAGTCGATTTAGCCTGCGAGCCCGGGGCATGATAGCCACTTCTCTAGAAACATCTGTTTTACTATTCGCAGAGGCAGAACTATCATCAATTGCTCCTTTAAGAGCAATAGTTTTCATCTTTTGTGGATGCTTTTCATTCGTTCGTTTGGGTTCTTCCTCATTCTCTTTAATCTTCTTCTCATGGACCTTGAGCTTGCTAAAGAGGCCATCTGAGGTGAGCTCACTAATATTATTTTCCTCCTCAATAGCGGTTCCCTTTGGCTCCTATACTGGTGTGAGAGAACGAAGAATCTTGTAGTTCTTTTCTTGATTCTCCAACACCTTGTCAATGCCATGCAAATGATTTATAATATTAGTGAAACAACAAAACATATCATCAATTGATTCATTAGGAAGCATTTTAAATAATTCATATGTTGGCCTTCTTGTTTTGATGATGTTTAACAAACAATTTACGACTAATATTATTTATCTAGTGTTTGTGTTTATCTATTTATTGTAGACAAATAATATATTGGAGGATGGATGGAATTGTGCTTCAACGATCATATCTAATGGAGGTTGGCGGAATTGTGGAGTGAAATCTATGCAATTCAAATTGAAGATTCAAGTTCTAGCTTCATCCGCAAGTGTACCAAGTTGAGCTACATCGAATATCAATCAAGCTTGGGTAATATTTAGTTTACGTGTTATGTTATGTATGTTGATACTTTAAGCTCAATCATATATACACACACATTTTATTAGATTCTATGTATATATAGAGTTATATATATACATACATGTTTTTTGGGTTCTTATGTTTATAAATATGAAATTACATATTTCATATTTACTATTGTGTTTTGGTTTAACTACATAGATATGAAACAACAAAAAAAATTATTCACATTTTTATTTGTTTTATATTCTATTGTATTTTAGAATTTATTGCATAGAATATGTAATTTTGAGAAAATATTGTTTTCTTAGTTTATGGACTTAACAATAATCATATACATCTTTTATTAAGTCTACAAAATTATTTTGTAATATTTCAAAACATGGTTTAGCCAAAATATTAAAATTCATATATTTATATTTTCATGTTTTGGACTATTTTGAAAAGTAATGATATTTCTCATTTGGAAGGTCCTTTTTGAAAACAAGTTTTTGTAGCATGTGTATTATTATGTCTACAATCACTTCCCAAAGTTTTACATTTTTTTGAATTTGTTTGATATTTTTAAATAGGGTTTTAAAATCAGAAAACTATTTTCAAACCTAAAATATCTGAAATATCAGTTCGCGGTCGACCGACCTTGGCGCAACGGACGACCGCTAATTTTTTCAGAGACTACTTTTTTTTTAGATCGTGGTCAACTAGCCTTGGCGCTGCGATCGACCGTAGAAAATACAGAGAGTCAGCTTTGTTTTTTTGTTGTTCGCGGTCGACCGGACTTGCCTTTACGGTCGACCGTGACTTTTCTAGTTTGCCATCCCAACAGCTTGTTTTTCCCACGGTCGACCGCCAGTGGCTCTGCGGTCGATTGCCGATCAATAACAGCTATATTTCTGCACATTCTAGATTTTGTGGGATTTGGTTTTTTGGTCATTTTGCTTGGGTTTCTACTGATGTTTTGGGTTCCTATAAATACTCCCTTGCTCTCATCTTTCAGATCAACTAACAAAATATTTTAAACAAGTTTAAAAGAGTTTTAAACAATGATTTAAGTTTGTTTAGAAGTTTTTAAGCAATTGAGGGTTTGAGTTTGTGAAATCAATTCTACAAGAGCTTAAGGAGATCATCTATTGGAGTTTGAGCATCCAACTATTCTCCCTCTATCTTTTGATCCATTGAGAAGTTTTCTAAACTCTATTTCTAGCTCTTTTATATATTTGATTATCATTATTATTAAGCTAGAATTATATTGAGTTTAGTTTTGATTTATTTTATCTCTTTGTACACACACAACCATTGAGCTTATTGTATTTGCATACATTGTGTAATTGGGTTGTGGGTTTGTGTGACTTAGAGAGTGAGCTTACAATTCGTTCTCATCCATTGTAGAGAACAAACACTTTGTATTTGTGCTTAATTGTGAGGATCACTTTGTAATACACTAGTACACCAAGAGGAGCGTGTGGTGAGAGACGGGGTCATCCCAAGAGGAGTGGGGTAGGTGGTAATGCCTAGAGGTAGGTTGTAATTCCTAACACTTGAGGGAGATACGAGCTATAGACCAACACTTGAGGAGGTAGTTAGTGTAGTTACATTGTGAGTGTGGATTGTAAAGTTTTTGGTTAGCTAGAAAACCGTATTATGAGGTGTAAACGTTTTTCGGATAAGCGTAGAAAACCCAGTGTGATAGTGGAGATCTCCAAGAGGTGAGGAGCGGAGATGTAGGTCATGGGGACCGAACTCCTGTTGGCCTTCTTGTTTTGATGATGATTTACAAACAATTTACTACTAATGTTGTTTGTCTAGTGTTTGTACACTCTTATGTATTGTAGACAAACAACGTTGTTGGAGGTTGGATGAATTGCGCTTCAACGATGATATCCAAAGGAGGTTGGCGGAATGTCGGGTTGAAGCCTTGCTATTCAAAGTTCAAGATCCAAGTTAAAGCTTCATCTGCGAGATTACCAAGTCAAGCTTATTGAAGATCAAGATCATTGCTTGGGTAATTTAGTTTAGGAACTTATATTATGTGTGTTAGTACTTTAAGCTCAATCATACACACACATACACGCTTTGATTTTGGTTTTGTATATATACAGTTATATATATACATGTATGTTTTTGGTTTAATAATTTTTGAGTTTATATATGAAACAAATGAATATAATTGGAAAATACTATTTTTTTTCATGTTTATATGCCTATATATGATTTCATCTTTAACAAGCTTATATTTAATGAAATCATATTTAGTGTTTTGAATATATTGCATAGAATATGCAATTTTATGAAAATATTTTATTTCTAGGTTATAGACTTCATAACAACATGTTATATCTTTTATCAAGTCTATACAATCATTTCATAAGGTTTCAAAATGTTGTTTAAGTCAAAATATGCTTCCAACGGCTAGTTTTTTGACCGTTGCCTTGGGGCTGTTTTGTCTTTTGCTCTGGTTTGTTGGCTGAGTTGTGAGAGGGTATAAATACCCCATTGTCTTCAACTCTCAAGCTAACTAAGAAATGTTTTAAAAGAAAAGAAAAGTTTAAGCAAGGGTTTAGGGTTTTACTGTTTGTTTGAGTTTGAGTTTCTGTTTACAAAGGAGGAAACTTTAACTGCAGATTGAGGGATTCATTCTCAATCCCCTCATCCTCTCCTTTGTGTTCTTAGAGAAGTTTTCTAACTCCTTTCTCTAGCAATTTCATTATTGATTTTTATATTCTTATCATTGCTGGTTTGCTATTTGAGTTAGATTTCATGTTACTCATTGTTACACACACCCATATTGAGCTTTTAGTATTTACATACATAGTACAGTTGGGTGGTGAGAGATTGTAACATTGAGTTGTGCTTTCATTGTGTTCTCATCTATTGTAGAGAACAAATTCATATTTGTTACATTGTGAGTGTTGTAAGGTTTTCGGTGAGCTAGAAACCGAGTGTGTAGTGAGGTTTTCGGTGAGCTAGAAACCGAGTGTGTAGTGAGGTTTTCGGTGAGCTAGAAACCGAGTGTGTAGTGAGGTTTTCGGTGAGCTAGAAACCGAGTGTGTTGTGAAGTTTTCGGTGAACTAGAAAACCGATTGTGAGGAGTGACGTTGATCGGTGAGCGTTGAAAACCGATACTGTGAGGTGTAAACGTTATTCGGGTGAACGTAGAAAACCCGGTTGATAGTGGATTTCTCCCCGGGAGTGGGGAGCGGAGACGTAGGACGGAAGGTCCGAACTCCGTGATCATATTGCTTGTTTGAGTTTGTCTTTGGCGTATTTTTTTTTGCATTTATCTTATATCGCCAATTGTGCATTACTCATTTATTTCATCCACTATCTTGTTTAGATTATTTACCCTTGTGTTGTTTATATATCTTTGCATATATTTTATAGTATATCTCTTTGCTAGGATATATCACCTTGTGTATATTGCATATTTGCACTTAACTCTCTGTATATCTATCTTTCAAGAATAATCTTGTTAATATTTTAATTGACATTTAAATCGGATTAGATTAGCATAAGACCCTAATCACCTCCCCCCTCTAGGGTCTAACAATTGGTATCAGAGCTTGGTGCTCTTTGATTTAAGGTCTAATCGCCTTGAGTTAAAGATCCAAGTTATCTTGTTGTGCTAATCTTGTTTTGATTGCTTTTGCATCTTGCTTGCATATTTTTACAAATTATGAATATGAATGATGCATCTTGTTTAGGCTATGATTCTAGTGTTGCTCCTAGATTAGACAATTTCCCCTATGCCCAATGGTGTGTTAGATTTAAACTATTTGTTAGATCTAAACATTTTGATTTATGGGAAATTATAGATGATGCTTATATTGTGCCCATTTTGGAGAAATCCAAGTGGAATAAAAATGATCATCGCATGTTTACTATGAACAACATTTTGTTAGAATATTTGTTAAATGCTTTTAACTCATCTATGTCTAACAAGTTTGTTCATTTTGATAGTGCTTACACCTTATGGATATTTATAGAAGCACATCAAGGAGACTTGGAGGCGATCTTACAAGCTTTGGAGGATCCCGCTTCAAGTTCATGTGGAGCATCATGCACACGGCCACTAGGCGATAGCCCTAGTGAGGTTTGCGAGTTCAAATCTATTAATGATTTACCTAATGATGAACTTGCTTGTGCTAGTGAAAAATTATTACATGCCTTTAACAAGTTGCAAAATGATTTTATTGATTTACAAAGCAAGCATGTTAGTTTAAAATCCGATCATGAGAAGCTAGCTTCCAATTTTGATATCATTTCTCAAGAAAATATTGCTCTTAAAGAAAATAATGATATGTTAAAATTGGAAAATGAGAAATTATCATCATCTATTTCTAGCTTAACTCATGAAAAAGATAATGCCATATTAGAAGTAAAGAACATACAAAATAATACTACTTCTTTTATAAATAACTATCTATGTTCTACTTCTAAAAATGCATATGTGCCTAAAAATAAAGATTTGAATCATATAAAAAATAGTATTTTATCTTTAGATTCAACTTTGAAAATATGCATTAATAACCATAAGAAGCTTATGGACATGTGTGCCAAGACTAAATCAAAATCATCCACTCATTATGCACACGTGTATAGCAAAACTTATAAGTGTTCTATTTGCGGCCGTCAATGTCATTTAGCTAAGTTTTGTTATGATGCACTAAAACATAAGTTAGCTAAGTTTTGTTATGATGTACAAAAACATAAGAATATTAATCATTCTTGTGCATCTCATGTAGCTTCTTCATCACATGTACACACACATGCACCCATTATTCATCATAAGCATGCTCATGTGTATAGATGTGATCATTGTGGTCGTCTTGGTCATTTGGCCAAATATTGTTTTGATTTAAAAATTAAATCTCATTTGCCAAATGCTTCTAGTAGGCCACATGTTTTTAGATGTGATGTTTGTGGTAGATATGGCCACTTAGGAAAGTTTTGTTTTTATGATGTTTCTCATTTGCAAAATAATTCTAAAAGACAATCTTTATTTGCAAATGTTCCACGTGCACCTTTTAATGGTCAACATAAGCAAATGCTTCCTTTCCATTGTACATATTGCAATCGGAAGGGTCATTTGAGTAATTATTGCTATGACCGATCCCGTGCACCATATATGTCCAAGAGGGTTCATAACCCTAGGACTTTGAGCTTCAATGATAGGGGTCATGTCCCTAAACCTTTTGGTACCAAAATTACTTGGGTACCAAAACAAACTTGATTTTAAACCAAGAATTTTAGTATTTTTCCTGGATGGTAACAACACTATTGTTAGACCCTAGAGGGGGGTGATTAGGGTCTTATGCTAATCTAATCCGATTATATGCCAATTAAAATTAATTAACAAGTTATCCTAGTAAGTATGAAATATAACAACTATATAAGCTAGGATAAGCAATATGAACAAAGAGATATATCCTATATGATGAAATATATATATGCAAGGATATATATAAACTAACACAAGATGATATATCCTACCAAAGAGATATACAATATGATATATGCAAGGATATGAAAGCTAACACAAGGGTAAACACAAGATATGATCACGGAGTATGAAAATTACTTGGGTACCTCTCCTGATGGTAACAACACTATTGTTAGACCCTAGAGGGGGGTGATTAGGGTCTTATGCTAATCTAATCCGATTATATGCTAATTAAAATTAATTAACAAGTTATCCTAGTAAGTATGAAATATAACAACTATATAAGCTAGGATAAGCAATATGAACAAAGAGATATATCCTATATGATGAAATATATATATGCAAGGATATATATAAACTAACACAAGATGATATATCCTACCAAAGAGATATACAATATGATATATGCAAGGATATGAAAGCTAACACAAGGGTAAACACAAGATATGATCACGGAGTTCAGACCTTTCGTCCTACGTCTCCGCTCCCCACTCCCGGGGAGAAATCCACTATCACAACCGGGTTTTCTACGTTCATCCGAATAACGTTTACACCACACAGTGTCGGTTTTCAACGCTCACCGATCAACGTCATTCCTCACACTCGGTTTTCTAGTTCACCGAAAACTTCACAACACACTCGGTTTCTAGCTCACCAAAAACCTTACAATCTCTCACAACCCTAATATACTATGTATGCAAATACAATAAGCTCAAGTGGGTGTGTGTAACAATGAGATAAAAACTTAACTCAATAAGAACTAGCAAACTAGCAATAAGATTGATATGAAATACAATAGTAGAAATGCTAGGAAATAGAGTTAAGGAAACTTCTCTATAATCACAAAAGAGGATGAAAGGATATTGAAGATGAATTCCTCAACAGATGATGCAAACTCCTCTTTGTAACAGCAAACCCCAAAAATAAACTAAACAAACTTAAACTCTTTTTAAAACTGTTAAAACATTCTCTCTTAAGTTAATTGAGAACTGAGATCAATGGGGTATTTATAGCCTCCAAGAACCTCAGCCAAAAACCCCAAATCAAATGTCAAAAACAGCCCCAGCAATGGTAACAAAAATAGCCGTTAGAAACAGAACTGACAGAACGGCGGTCGACCGAAAAAATTCGTGGTCGACCGCGATCCAGATCTGAAACTGAGAATACAAGCAGAACTTCGTTGGTCGACCGGTGCGGTCGACCGATGGAAATTTCGAGCTCTCGGTCGACCGTACCGGTCGACCGACAAACTCTCTACTGCCCACTGCCGACTGAAAATATGAGCGGTCGACCGGTGCGGTCGACCGATAACTGATACTACAGAAAACTAGTTCTGAAAGCTGTTTTTCTGATTTTTAAACACTGTTTAAAAATATCAAATAAATTCCAAAAAATATAAAACTTTGGAGAATGATTGTAGACATGATAATAAACATGCTACAATGACTGGTTTCCAAAAAAGACTTCCCAAATGAAAAATATCATCATTTTATAAAATAGTCCAAAACATGAAAATGTAAACATATGAGTTTGATGTTTTGACCTAAACCAACTTTTGAAACTTTACACAATGATTATGTAAACTTAATAAAATATGTATATGATTATTGTTAAGTCCAAAAACTAAGAATATGATATTTTCACAAATACATTAGAGAATGAAACATAGGAGTATGTATATGAAAATATATTTGTTTTATATCTAAGTAGATAAACCAAATCACAATAATAAATATGAAATATGTAATCTCATATTTATAAACATGAAAACCAAAACTTGTGTTGTATATATATGTGACTACATATATATACAAGGAAACCAATAAATTTGTGTGTATATGATATTGAGTTTAACGTACTTAACACACATAATATAACACCTAAACTAAAGTTACCCAAGCAATGATCTTGATCTTCATTGTAACTCAACTTTGTACGCGTTGCGGATGAAGCTTGAACTTAATCTTTAACTTTGAATTGCAAGGGCTTCACCGACATTCCGCCAACCTCCTTTGGATATGATCGTTGAAACTCTATTCCATCTATCCTCCAACTCGTTGTTTGCCTAGAACAAATACGAAAACACAAACACTAGACAAACAATATTAGAAGTAAATTATTTGTTAAACATCATCAAAACAAGAAGGCCAACAATCTCCCCCTTTTTGATGATGACAAACAATTTACAAAAAGGATATATGCATGAAAGGAAATGAATATACAAAGTATAATATATCATGCATATAAGCAAGAAAAGATATACTCATAATATTTCTCCCCCTTTGACAACATCAAAAAGGGGACAAAAGAATTAAGAGAGCGAAAGCTCCCCTACAAATAAGCATGGGTGAGTATAAAACAATTATAGGGAATTCTCCCCCTATCAAAATGCCATATAGAATATATGCAATAAAGATCAAGGCAAAACATGTGAGCAAGCATACATGAATATGCTAAATATCACTCACATACAAAAAGATAACGAGAACACATATAAATATGTCAATATAAAAATAGTGTCTCATTAACAAAAACATAAAGATCAAAAATAGATTTATGAAATCAAAAGAAAAGGAACATGAATATCATGTAAAAGGTTTTCAAATGAAAACAATTCAACCAATGAAATCATAAATCATAAGAACATAAAACCAAATCATCATTGATTTAAAAAAATCAAGAGAGGCAACCATATCTAGCTCTTGAGCTAATAATAACCCATATAAACATTTTTAGCACCCGGTAAACAATGTTTGGGAATAAACACCCAATAACTCCAGAGGGTTATATAAACATAGTCCTCTCATCAAAGCAAAAATAATAATCATGAAAACAAAAGATTTGATACAAGAAAAATTGTTTTCATAACCAAAAGATTTTAAAGCATAATTTTCAAAACCAAGAAAAAGAAAGATAAAAACATTAAAATTCTTGGTTTAAAATTTAAAATTGTTTTGGTACCCAAGAACTCTTGGTACCAAAAGATTTAGGGACATGACCCCTATCATTTAAGCTCAAAGCCCTAGGGTTATGAACCCTCTTAGGCGCATGTAGTGCACTAATACGGTCAAAGCAATAATCGCTCAAATGACCCTTCCGGTTGCAATATGTGCAATGAAAGAGATCCATTTGTTTTTGTGGACCATTAGCTCGTGCACGGGAAACATTTGCAACCATAGATGATCCTTTAAGATTATTTTGCAAATGTGAAACATTATCAAAATAAAACTTTCCTAAGTGGCCATATCTACCACAAACATCACATTTAAAAACATGTGGTCTATTGAAAACATTTGTCAAATGAGATTTTCTTTTCAAATCAAAATAATATTTGGCCAAATGACCAAAACGACCACAATGATCACATCTACACATATGAGCATGCTTATGATGAACAATGGGTGCATGTGTGTGTACATGTGATGAAGAAGCTACATGAGATGCACAAGGAGCATTAAAATTCTTATGTTTGTGTGCATCATAGCAAAATTTAGCTAAATGACCTTTTCGGCCATAAATAGAGCACTTATAAACTTTGCTATATATGTGTGCATGATGAGTATATGATGACTTAGACTTGGCACACATATCCATAAGCCTAAACTTTGCTATATATGTGTGCATGATGAGTATATGATGACTTAGCCTTGGCACACATATCCATAAGCCTCTTATGATTATTAATGCATGTTTTTAAAGTTGAATCTAAAGATGAAATGCTTTTATTCATAAGATTCAAATCTTCATTTTTAGGCACATATGTATTTTTAGAAGTAGAGCATAAATAGTCATTTATAAAGGAAGCAGTATCATTTTGTATGTTCTCTATGAACTTGAAGCGGGATCCTCTAAAGCTTGTCGGATCGCCTCCAAGTCTCCTTGATGCGCTTCTATGAATTTCCATAATGTATAAGCGCTATCAAAAGAATCAAGCTTGTTAGACATAAATGAATCAAATGCATTTAATAAAAATTCTAACATAAGCTTGTTCATAATAAACATATTTTTATCATGTTTGCTCTACTTGGATTTCTCCAACGTGGGCACAATATAAGCACAATCAATGATTTCCCATAAATCGATATTTTTAGATTGAACAAATAATTTGAATCTAAAACACCATTGAGCATAAGGGAAAACATTAAATTTAGGAGCAATACTAGAATCATAGTAAACAAGATGCATCATTCATATCCATAATTTTTAAAAAATATGCAAGCAAGATACAAATGCAATCAAAACAAGATTAGCATAAAAAGATAACTTGGATCTTTAACTCCAGGCGATTAGACCTTAAATCAAAGAGCACCAAGCTCTGATACCAATTTGTTAGACCCTAGAGGGGGGTGATTAGGGTCTTATGCTAATCTAATCTGATTATATGCCAATTAAAATTAATTAACAAGTTATCCTAGCAAGTATGAAATATAACAACTATATAAACTAGGATAAGCAATATGAACAAAGAGATATATCCTATATGATAAAATATATATATGCAAGGATATATATAAACTAACACAAGATGATATATCCTACCAAAGAGATATACAATATGATATATGCAAGGATATGAAAGCTAACACAAGGGTAAACAATATGAATTAGATAGTGGATCATATAAATAATGAGCTAATGACAATGGCGACAAAAAATATAAACACAAGTATAAATAAATGCAAAGCACACTCAAACACAAGATATGATCACGGAGTTCGGACCTTCCGTCCTACGTCTCCGCTCCCCACTCTCGGGGAGAAATCCACTATCACAATCGGGTTTTCTACGTTCACCCGAATAACGTTTACACCTCACAGTGTCGGTTTTCAATGCTCACCGATCAACATCACTCCTTACACTCGGTTTTCTAGTTCACCAAAAACTTCACAACACACTCGGTTTCTAGCTCACCGAAAACCTTACAATCTCTCACAACCCTAATATACTATGTATGCAAATGCAATAAGCTCAAGTGGGTGTGTGTAACAATGAGATAAAAACTTAACTCAATAAGAACTAGCAATAAGATTGATATGAAATACAATAGTAGAAATGCTAGGAAATAGGGTTAAGGAAACTTCTCTATAATCACAAAGAGAGGATGAAAGGATATTGAAGATGAATTCCTCAACAGATGATGCAAACTCCTCTTTGTAATAGCAAACCCCAAAAACAAACTAAACAAACTTAAACTCTTTTTAAAACAGTTAAAACATTCTCTCTTAGGTTAATTAAGAACTGAGATCAATGGGGTATTTATAGCCTCCAAGAACCTCAGCCAAAAACCCCAAACCAAATGACAAAAACAGACCCAGCAACGGTAACAAAAATAGCCGTTGGAAACAGAACTGACAGAGCGGCGGTCGACCGCGAACCAGATCTAAAACTGAGAATACAAGCAGAACTTCGTCGGTCGACCGGTGCGGTCGACCGATGGAAATTTTGAGCTCTCGGTCGACCATGAGATACTTGAATTTTGATGTTTTGACATAAACCAACTTTTGAAACTTTGTGAAATGTTTTTGTAGACTTAGTAAAACATGTATAAACTGATATTGAAGTCTATAAACTAAGAATATAGTATTTTCACAAATACAATAGAAAATGAAACCTATGAGTATGTATATGAAAATATATTTGTTTCATATCTAAGTAGATAAACCAAATCACAATAATAAATATGAAATATGTAATCTCATATTTATAAACATGAAAACCAAAACTTGTGTTGTATATATATGTGACTACATATATATATAAGGAAACCAATAAATGTGTGTGTATATGATATTGAGCTTAACGTACTTAACACACATAATATAACACCTAAACTAAAGTTACCAAAGCAATGATCTTGATCTTCATTGTAGCTTAACTTGGTACACGTTGCGGATGAAGCTTGAACTTGATCTTTAACTTTGAATTGCAAGGGCTTCACCGACATTCCGCCAACCTCCTTTGGATATGATCGTTGAAGCTCTATTCCTTCCATCCTCTAACTCGTTGTTTGCCTAGAATAAATATGAAAACATAAACACTAGACAAACAACATTAGAAGTAAATTGTTTGTTAAACATCTTCAAAACAAGAAGGCCAACAACTATCACACCCGGTTTGAAAGCCGTAACTTCTTCACAATGATCTCCCCACGAGATATTACAACCCTCACAATAATATTCTCGAGATCAATCTCACCACACAATCGCAAGATGAATTAAAAAAAAAACTCTCACAACAATCCTATTATAAGGCTCAAGAGATAAACACTCAAGGTTAGGGGTTTGCGAGATGTGGAATTGAGAAACCGAAAGCTTTGAAATAATTGAGAATGAATATTTAAAAGATTGAGCTCAAGAACATTTAGAAGCAAAACTTAGGGATTTTTCTTTGCTTGTAGTAGTTACTGAAGTGAAGAGGGTCAAGGGGTATATATAGAAGCCCCAAACAATAGCCCAAATCCCAAAAAATTACCAAATCTCAGATTTTTATCTCAAACAAAAACTAGCCATTAACAGTGCCATCAGTCGACTGGTACTGTTCATTAGTCGACTGATGAGCTGACTGTTACAGGCTGCTCATCTGTTATCAATCGACTAATAAACTCATCAATCGACTGATAACCTGCATCAGTCGATTAAGTAGAAACTTCTACTCTTTCCAGTGCATTTCATCGATCGACTGATAACAGTTATGAGTCGACTGATAAACATACACATGCACTGTTCAATTATAAAAAATGAGTTTTAAAGTGCCCTTAAAAATAACAAATAAAATCCAAAAAATATAAAACTTTGAGAAATTTTTATAAATTTAAATATAAACATGTTAGAAAAGAAATTTAAAAAAAAAAATTTCCAATTGTAAAAACTACTCATTTTTCAAAAATGGTTAAAACTTGTTTTTATAAGTATGTGTATGTGTGAACCCCAATTGTTTTAAATGTTATCTACTTGATAACTTGTCTAGATTAAGCTCTAGAGAGAAATAAATTATAAATATTTCACACATATGAATACAATTCTTTTGGGCTTAATATTTCCTCAAATTATGATGAAGCTTCTTTTGTATATATTGTTCTTGAAAGCTTTTCTTTATCAACTTGCCTCCACCTTCTTAGATATCATCGTTGTAGCTCATATTCTGTCCAATCTTCCAATTGTTAGCATTATCTTGCTTGGGAAAATATAATCTACACAATATTACTCAATCAAGCAATTAGCACCAATAATGATATTTGTAAATCATCATCAAAACAAGAGAACTAACAACCCGTACACGTACTAGCTCGGTAACTCCAATGGATTACCAACATCTAGCAGATGATACCGATGAGGAGCCTAACAACTTAGCTATTAACACCTCCTAAGCATCTAGCACTGATCGAAGTGAACATGCAAATGCTCAAATGGCCGGAGGTCTAGAAGACTTGGCAAAAAGGCTAGAAGAACAACAAGTTATTCTTCTCCAACGTAAGAAGATTATCAAGCTCATGAAAGAGACGATATACAAGCTCACCAAGACAAAGAGAAGAAGAAGAAGAAAACTGTCGGTGAAGCATTAGGATCGAGACACCAGCGACCTTCACCCGGTGCTGGGGAATCTAGCCATCAAAACCAAGATGGTGCCAATGCAGAGGATGATGAAGAAGAAATTTTCAAAATCTATTCTGAATCATCAGAAGCTGAATCCAATCCTTGTCAAAAAGAGCGAGACCAGAAGCTGGACGATTTTTAGAACCAACTTGTTGCTTTGAAGCATCAGGGAAAGTTCAAGGAATTAGGGGTAACTAGATCGTACCCCAGTGAATGGGATGCTATCCCCTACCTTCCAAATTTCAAGCCACTCAACCTTCTACAGTTCGATGGAAAGGGATCTCCTACCCAACATATCTACTACTTTTAGGTGCAAACTGAGCACATAACGGGAAATAATCCCATTATAACTCGATTGTTCATTAGCACCCTCAAGGGGGTTACCTTTGAATGGTCCACATATTGGAGCCTGGGTCCATCAAATGCTGGAAGGACATGAAAAAGCTCTTCATGGCAAGATTCTTTGATGATGACACAAAAGTGTCTATGGTCACACTGCTAGCTAAAAAATAGAAGAAGTCAGAGTTTGTCAGTGACTTTGTCAAAAGATTCAAGAATCGTTCGCTACATTCTCGAGATCAAGTCTCTGAGGCCACTCTCGTGGTGATGGGCCAGAACAATCTCTCCGTCAATATACTATCAAAAATGGGCATCGTCGAAGCAAGTTCATGAAAAGACTTGATTTGGTAGGGAGAATAAGTCAAGAACATGCTCAAAAGGATGAATGCTGAAGAGCCGAGCGATTCTCGCCCTAGAAGAGGGGGTAATCAAGACAACTTCACCTCTCAGAAACAATCAAAGGGGAATGATACTTTGGCAGTGGAAACTATGTCCTCCCCTAAAGCATCCTCAAAGCAGAAAGGTAACTCTTCAGATAATCGCTTTCAGAAGTAGTACGACTTCAAAGATGAACAAGTTGTCCCAATTCTCAAGTCCTTAATCAAGATGAAGAAGATCAAGCTCCCAGAATCGAGGTGATCTGAGAAGATTTTGATGACAGATGACCCTAATTACTACATGTACCACATGATGGTTCATCACCCAATAAAAGCATGTTACATCCTGAAGGATAAAATCCAAGTTTTGTTGGATGCATGCGTCATGACCCTCTAATCCGAACAAAAGAAGATGTCTGCAAACATGGTCTCCTTGCGATTCAGAGATTTCACGGATTTCTTTGTTCAAAACAGTGTTTAGCCGATCCCACAAGCCGAGACTAGGGTTGTGAATCTTGATCCTCATTGTCAGAAGGGGAAGGGTATGGTCCCCTATGCTACTCCGAAAGGCAATGTCATATGGGTCCATCCTGACCTACTTGTGGATGGGCAGTGGGCATCATCAAGTTCGAAGAAGTCTAATCAAAGTAAAAGTCTTGCAATAGTATTTATGAGGGGGTTAAAACTACTTCTCTTAGCAGTTCTGGCAAGGGACAACCCACATTCACAACGCAACCAATTCAAACGTTAGGAACCTGTGGTGGGAAGGAGTACTTGAAAAAATACACCGAACCATTAGACACCTCAATAAAGCCAACAAAGGAGGTGGCAAAGAAGACACAATCATCTACTGGTGATCCAAAAGCAAAGGAGCTCCATTACAACAAAGCACACAGGAAGGAAACTCCTGAAAGCTCGAAGGGCCCCTTCCGATCCAATGTGCTAGCCCAGCTAGCCAACATTCCGACATGGATCATGCTATTTGAGTCCCTACACTTATCCAAATCAACCAGGAAAGCTCTACACGAAGCATTGGCCAACAATGAGACGTTTCTTGCTCATATTCCACCGAGTCAGATGGAGGAAATGTCGAAAACATGCCCTCAATGCCATCAGGTTTTTCGAGGACGGATGCCTTACATCATGTTCTCCCTAGAAGACGTATTCGTGAAGAACCCAAAGCATGATAGGCCTTTATACTTCATGTAGTATATTAACTCTGTTCGGGTAAACCGAATCCAGGTTGACCCTGGTTCTGCCCTGAGCATCATACCTTTGAGGCTTATCCATCATCTTAGGGTCCTACTCCTTCATCTGTCAGCAACATAGACTACCATCTATGGCTTCAACGCATCCAACACCCCTCCTCTTGGCAAAATCAAGCTTAAATGCTAAACGGGTGATTTGAAAACGAATGTCACCTGCTATGTCATCGATGCAGAGACATCCTATAATTTACTATTGGGTCGACCATGGATCTATAACAATTTGATTGTCACAACCACTAATACAGATGTATCTTCTCTTCGAAACTTAGTGATCCTCATGGGAGCTTAAGGATAGATAATTCTCATGATAGAATGAGAATAGAGGTGTCAAACAGTACAAGGGAACACAGGAGGAAGCATGGAACGAGACGACGAGCAGAAGAATCGAAGTATCCAGTTTTCAGCCTGTGAGTCGACTCATAACAGTCATGAGTCGACTCATCCGGTTGAGTCGACTCATGACTATCATGAGTCGACTCATTGCTGGTTTTTGAGTTTTATCCAGTTTCTGATGAGCCGACTCATCTCAGTCATGAGTCGAATCATTGATAGTTTCCTGGTTCGTTTGGGTTTCTGTTCACACGAATTCTTATTGGTTTTGGGTCTGGTTATTTACTAAATTACCATCCACGTTTGTACACCTATATAAGGGATTGTTTTAGAGTTTCTAAACATCTTTTAGATCAGAGAGTTTAATCAAGAGAGATTAGATTCTAGATTGAGATTTGGAGAGCTTGTTCTTCAATTCTAGAGTGAGATTGTGAGGGAGAGATTGTAATCTTTTGTTCTTCATAATCTAGAGAAGGTATTTTCCTTCGTCAAACTGAATTGTTCTTGTGTTTTGGTTGTCCTCTTCTCAACCCATCTTTTGGTAATTCTGTGACCAAAGGGTGTTCGCATGGCAACTCGTATCAAGTTGGTATCAGAGCATCAGATCCGGTGAAGGGGCATCCTGTGTATAGTCCTTACTCGATCCTAATACAAGAAGCACGGTGAGATCCTTATTTCATTGGAAGGAGTCCAGGTTTTAAGGAAGAAGAAGATGGCCGAAGGAGACAATTCAGCGAGGATTGATGCATTAGAGAAGCAGATCGAGACGATAGGTTCGACTCTCACACAACTCGTCAGTCTTATCCATGGAGGTGGCAAACAAGGTGAATCTTCTTCGAAGAAAATTGTTGAGTTCGATGTGGAGAGAGTAGATTCAGATTCCGATGAGGAGGAGGAGACCGTTAAGACTGCATTGCATCAAGGGGGTAAGAATTCTTATCAGAACCTGAAGGTTGACTTCAAGGTGGAGATTCCTATTTATGATGGGAGTGTTGACATCGAGAGATTTGGTGACTGGATCGAGTGGATGGAGACGTATTTTACTCTTTATGGCTATTCGTCGAAAGAGAAGATTGTGTTCGCGACTTTGAAGCTTTCAAGGCACGCGTTGACGTGGTGGAAATCCTACTACAAGCAGGAAAAGAAGGCGGTATCATGAAACAAGTTCAAGGAGTTACTGAGGAAGCAGTTCTACCCGGTGGGATTCCTTGAAGAGTGTTGGTACAAGTGGTACGGCTTGCGCCAAAGTATCAATCAAACCGTTCAAGAATACACCACAGAATTCCAGCAGTAGGCGATGGTCCTCAACATTGTGACAGAGGAATATTCCGTGTTTATGAAGTATATGGAGGGATTGAGCGATCACATCCGAAAGGAGATGAGGCTATTCACGGTGGAATCAATCGCAGAGGCGAGCGTGAAGGCAATTGCCATCGAGGGCAAGTAAAAGAAGGGCAAAGAGGCTAAGGGAGATTCCAAACAGACAGGAGGCGAGTCTAGTGTTTCTTAATCTAAGGAGGAGAAGAAGAAGGGTGATCCAGGAAAAGCAGGGCTGGTTTGTAGTCGCTGCGAGAAGACAGGGCATACAGCTGATCGATGCTGGGAGAAGTATCCTCATCTGAAGCCAAGAGGGTTGAAGAAGAAGGAGGAGAAAAAGGCATACATGATAGCTCAAGGTCCGAAGGAAGTCCCGGGGATGACAGAGGCCAACAACAGTTTCAACCTTATGGCGGGGAAACAGACCACGAAAGAGGACGGCGACCCGAGAGAGCAACTCTTTGTTCTTAAGATACAAGTGAAGACCAGTTTGGTTGATGCCATTGTTGATTCGGGTAGCGAGAAGAATTTGATATCTGAGGTATTAGTGAAGAAGCTGGGTCTGAAGACGGTCAGGCATTCAAATCCCTATCCATTGGGGTGGATTCAGAAGGAGGAGAAACTAAGTGTAGTTGATCAATGCACTGTCAGATTTACGCTCCACGAGTCGTATATTGACGAGGTCACGTGCTACGTTATTCTATTGGATGTTTGTCAGATTATACTAGGCAATCCATACTTATGGGATAGATATGCGATCTACGAGAGGCAGGCTCAGAAGTACACCTTCACTAAGGATGGTGTAAAGTTCATATTTTGTTCGGCATCTCTTCCGAAGGAGACAAGCTTGGGGATGGTGACGCGAGTGAAGAGACTAGTGAATGCAAGCAAGAAGTTTGTCTCGCTATGCATTAGACTTCCAGAAAAGCCATCGACAAAGGATTGCAACTTAGAGCGAACGGTGACTATGATGAGACACGGGACGAATGAGTTATTTCTGATCGGACGTCGAGACTGGATTCATAGCAAGGCCAGGTGGTGCAAAAAAGATGGAGGAGCTCGAGAGTTTCCTCAGCAAAAGTTCTAACTTGAATGGAACTTCAAGTTCTTAAAGAGGGGACCCATGATATGGGTGTATCTTCTCTTCAGAACTTAGTGATCCTCATGGGAGCTTGAGGATAGATGATTCTCATAATAGCATGAGAATAGAGGTGTCAAATAGTACAAGGGAACATAGGAGGAAGCGTGGAACAAGACGACGAGTAGAAGAATCAATGTATCCAGTTTTCAGCCTGTGAGTCGACTCATAACAGTCATGAGTCGACTCATCAGGTTGAGTCGACTCATGACTGTCATGAGTCGACTCATCGCTGGTTTTTGAGTTTTGTCCAGTTTCTGACGAGTCGACTCATCTCAGTCATGAGTCGACTCATCGATGGGTTCCTGGTTCGTTTGAGTTTCTGTTTCATACGAATTCCTGTTGGTTTTGGGTCTGGTTATTTACCAAATTGCCATCCATGTTTGTACACCTATATAAGGGATTGTTTTAGGGTTTCTAAACATCTTTTAAATCAGAGAGTTTAATCAAGAGAGATTAAATTCTAGATTGAGATTTGGAGAGCTTGTTCTTTAATTCTAGAGTGAGATTGTGAGGGAGAGATTCTAATCTTTTGTTCTTCATAATCTAGAGAAGGTATTTTTCTTCGCCAAACTGAATTGTTCTTGTGTTTTGGTCGTCCTCTTCTCAACCCACCTATTGGTAATTTCGCGACCAAAGGGTGTTCGCACAGCAACTCGTATCAACCACTCTTAGTCAGTGCATGAAATACATGGATGAGAACAGTGAGGTTAAAATAGTGGTCACGAAAACATAACCATTTAAGGCGGTGCAGAATTACTTTACTGATTCTATCCACTACCTATATAGTGAGCCGACCGACACATCACCAGAGGACTTTGACAGTGGTACTGTGGCTCATACTAAGCCTGAGTACGAACAAGGGCTTGTCTTTAATGACATTGATCCCGTCATGATTGGCCTTGAAAGCCTTTATGTAAATGACGTCACTGATAATGGCGGTAAAGTTATCTTCAATAATAATAAGAATTTAGCTTACTTGTCGTGTGTTGAATCTAACTCTGACTTATCATGTTTGAGTACCAACGTTTCACCAAACCCCTTGTCGCGATTATATGCTGAGTCAGCATTATACATGCCAATTCATTCTTCCTTCACAACAAGCCAGTGACGCATCGAGTCTTCGCAAGCCGTCTTTGCGGTTCCTATAAAAAATAGCCAAGAAGACATCATCTTTAGGCAAACTCAGGGTCCAATGCAAACTCTTTGGGACGGATCTGACGAAGAAGAAGGAGCTCCTCAATTCTCACATTTAGGCCAACAACGTGTCACATAGTGGAGAAAATAGGATATAATTTTTCCTATGCAGGAGGTTTAAACTTCGGCAAAGGCTGATGCACTCCGTTTGCCACTTTTTTCCTAAAAGGGAAGCCTGATAACTATTACGACAAGACTCACAGAGGATTAAGATGCTTGTCTCCAACATCAACGCAGTTCTTCAAGGCTAGTGAAGGGTCAGACGGTTACTTCGTTAGTTCTTCTTCCGAATTTACTAGGATTCGGATACTAGTACAATAGCCATGTACAAGAAACTCATGGCTAACATGACCTCAGCTTTCCCAAGAAAAACATGAGAGGATGATCAATTACCTTTATTCAAGGACCCATTGTGTCGACAACTCAGAATGCAGTGGGAAAACCACTTCGAACAACGTGAGCCTCCTACTGATGACAAGGTAATTCAAGTGAACATGGGAGATGAGTCTAACCCTAAGCCCATATTCATAAGTGATAGCTTATCATCCGAAGAAAAGGAATACCTTATCATTCTTGGAGAAAACCACTTTCACTTGCCCGTATGGAACATTCGTATACCGACACATGCCTTTTGGACTGTGTAACACACCTACCATATTCCAATGTTGCATTATTATTATTATTTTTACGACATGGTAGAAAGATTTCTCAAAATTTTCATAGATGACTTTTCTATTTTCGGTGACACGTTTTCAGAATGTTTGCATCATCTTAAAATGGTGCTATCACGGTATATGGAGAAAAATCTGACTTCCAATTAGGAGATATATCATTTCATAGTCAAACAAGACATTATCTTAGGACATGTAGTTTCTAATAGAGGTATTGAAGTGGACAAAGCTAAGGTAGAGCTCATTTCTAACCTTCCTCCTCCCAAAAATATCAAAGATGACATATCATTTCTTAGTCATGCTGATTTTTATCGACGTTTCATCAAAAATTTTAGCAAAATTGCTAGACCATTGACCAATATCTTAGCCAAGGATACATCATTTGATTTCTCCCCCGAATGCCTCAAGGCTTTTGAGTATCTAAAAAAGGAGCTAACCACAGTTCCTATCATTCATGCACCAGATTGGACTTTACCCTTCGAACAAGTGTGTGATGCATCCGATTACGCAATTGGTGTTGTTCTAGGACAACAGATTGATGGAAAACCACTTGTAATCTACTACGTCAGTTGGACTTTAAACAATGCCCAGCAAAACAATGCCGAATAGTTAAATTTTGACTTAAATTCGACAAGAAAAACCATGTTGCTCCAATTAAATGAGTTGGAAGAAATTTGCAACGATGCATATATAAACTCAAAAATTTACAAAGAGAAAACTAAGATTTTTCATGACAACTCAATTTTGCGAAAATTTTTCACTCCGGGACGAAAAGTTTTAATGTACAACTCAAAATTACATTTTTTCCTAGAAAATTCAGATCGAGATGCTCAAGTCCATTTACTATCAAACGAGTTTTCTCACATAGGACTGTTGAGATAGAAAATACTAAAAATGGTCATATTTTCAAAATTAACTGTCAATGTCTAAAACCATTTTTAGAATATTCTATACTCGGGAAGGAGGAGGTGTTGGTTCTTTAGGAACCACACTATTCATAAAAAATATATTAAAAATATAATATAAGAAAAAAAATAGTTAAAAAAAGAAATAATAATAAATAAATAATACCTATATATCCTTATTTAATTTTTTTTATTTTTCAAAATAATAAAATGAAAATTTTCCATCTGAAAAATAAATAAATAATAATAAAATGAAAAAATACAAACTTTTAATAAGTCATTTATATGTCATAAATAAAAAGAAAAAAAGGGAAACAAATTTTCATTCGATGGGTTCCTGGGTTTCGTTGAGTTTCTTGTTCATACGAATTCCTGTTGTTTTGGGGTCTGGTTCATTTAGCCAATATGCCTATCCATGTTTGTACACGCTATATAAAGGGATGTTTTAGGGTTTCTAAACATCTTTTAAATCAGAGAGTTTAATCAAGAGAGATTAAATTCTAAGATTTGAGATTTGAGAGGCTTGTTCTTTAACTCTAGGTGAGATTGTGAGGGTAGAGATTCTAATCTTTTGGTTCTTATAATCTAGAGAAGGTATTTTTCTTCGACGCAAACTGATTTGTTTCCTTAGTGTTTTGGTCGTCACTGTTCTGCTTTCAGCCCGTGAGTCGACTCATGACTCATCATGAGTCGACTCATCAGGTTGAGTCGACCCATGACTGTCATGAGTCGACTCACGAAGTCTTTTCCTGTTATCATAAGTTTCTGCTGAGTCGACTCGTAACTGATCATGAGTCGACCTAAGAGACATGAGTCGACTCATAACTGAATACGAGTCGACTCATCGGAGTTTTTCCTATTTTGTTTGTATTTCTGCTTGATCACCTACTGTGCTTATATTTTCATACAGTGTTCATATACGATTGAGGGTTCTGTTGAGCTTTTGTTGAACATAAGAATGTTGCCTTGTTTATCGGGTATTAAATTGTAGTATTTATGATTTTATCTACACATGTAAAAATGACTTTTCTGACACAAGCTTAGATCTGTATAGCGAGGTATGTACAAGAGTAGAATATGTATACTATTAGTATTCCATGATTCTTATACACAGTCCTCGTGTTGGACTATAATCCATTAAAGTTCTCGTGTTGAACTACAATCCATTAAAGTTTTCATGTTGGACTATAATCCATTAAATGTCCTCGTGTTGGACAATAATCCATTACAGTCTTATGTTGGATAATTGCTAAACCTTAAGTATGTTTCTTAACCGAGTTTGGAACACGACATATCATATGAGGCTAGGACACGATAGCTACCTTGGTTGGATATGTCTCTTATTGTAATCTTTGGCATGTTTACGTTTATTAGTAGAGATGTGTTTGTTTTCTTTTCTTTATCATTTCCTGTATTAGACTTCGGGTTTGGTGTTTAGGGAATTACAATTTGAGATACAAGGTATATACATGAGGGTTTCCTTGTTTGGATTTTTTCGCTCGACGTACCTACGCTCGTGTTGTAATTTCCTAAGTACCGAAACCCATTATTGTTAGGATAAAGCTCGACGTACCTACGCTCGTGTTGTAATTTCCTAAGTACCGAAACCCATTATTGTTAGGATAAATGATGTTTAACTATTATGCAATAACTGTATTTTCATAGACATATAGCCCTATCCCTTGGCGTTGGTTGTGATGTTGCTCGCTAGCACTTTGACGCTCGTTGTCCCTCCCCTTTTCAGGTAACGAGCCAGGAGCCCGGAGAGTCGCAGATTGATGGCTATGCACTTTAGCTTCAGCCATCACTTTAGCTTCAGAAGCAAAGACTGGCATCATATAGTCTGAAGGGGGATGCCGGGAGATGGTATCGATTCCAGTTTCCATTAGAGCAGCGGATGATCCTCACTTGGGAGGATTTTGTTTACTTCTTTGATGCACAGTATGTTTCTTCCGCAGCACGGACTGGGAAGGAATTTGAGTTGTCCCGTTTGACTCAGGGGGACATGTCAGTTGCAGAGTTTGAGAGCAAGTTCATAGAGTTGCTGCATTTCATGGGGATGTGGCAGACAGGAGAGCATCAGGCTCAGATGTTCCTAGCAGGGCTTCGCCCCCAGGGACAGATTGTCCTGTATTTTCCAGCACCAGCGGTAGAGCAGTCTTCAGCACCAGGCAAAGTATATGCAGTGGTTCCTCGTGATCATGGTGCCAGTGGTGCAGTTGTGGAGGGTAGGTTCCTCGTGAATTCCTTTCCCGCCCGTATTCTTTTTGATTCGGGGGCTTCACATTCTTTCATTTCGTATGCTTACATGGATAGACTCCAGCTCGTAGATCATTCGTTAGACACATCTTTATCAGTTTCTACCCCTCTAGGAGATGTATCGCTTCTGGAGAGCGTTTGTAGGAGGTGTATCATTAGTTTAGACGAGTCCAAGTTCATAGTCGATCTGATAGTTTTGCATATGTCTGAGTTTGATGTCATCCTTGGTATGGATTGGTTGTCGTCCTACCATATTAGTATTGACTATTTTGCGAAGACAGTCAGATTGCGAACGTCCGATGGGTCCGAGATGATTGTGGCCACTTCTAAGGGCAATCATTTTGCGGAGTCGTTTCTGGCGTTCATCGATGAGGTGATGCAATGGGATCAGAGTTCTGATTTATTGGAGACTAGAGTTGTCTCGGATTATCAGGATGTCTTTCAGGACATACCTGGATTACCTCCTATAGGAGAGGTTGAGTTTTGTATTGAGTTACAGCCGGGCACAACCCTGATATCCCGCGCACCTTATCGCATGGCACCAGCTGAGATGAGGGAGCTTTAGACCCAGTTGGACGAGTTGTTAGCTCAGGGTTTTATTCGTCGGAGTCATTCTCCGTGGGGCACGCCGATCCTCTTCGTGAAGATGAAGGACGGCTGTATGAGATTGTGTATAGATTTTCGGGAGATGAACAAGGTCACAATCCGGAATAGGTATCCACTACCTAGGATTGATGACTTGTTCGGCCAATTGCAGGGGGCGCAATTTTTCTCAAAGATTGATCTTCGTTCTGGTTATCATCAGTTGCGGGTTCGGGAGATGGATATTCCCAAGACCACTTTCCTCACGCGATATGGATCTTTTGAGTTCTTAGTCATGCCATTCGGACTGACCAATGCACCCGATGTATTCATGGACTTGATGAACCGGGTTTTTTGTCCCTTCTTAGACCAGTTCGTGATTGTTTTCATCGATGACATCCTCATTTATTCAAGATCGGAGGCAGATCATGAGCAGCATCTCCGATTAGCTTTGCGGACCCTACGGGAGCACCAGTTATACGCCAAGTTCAGCAAGTGCGAGTTTTGGCTTTCAGAGGTCAGATTTCTCGGCCACATCATTAGCAGAGAGGGCATATCAGTAGACCCAGCTAAGGTTACAGCAGTGCTTGATTGGGAACCGCCAAAGACGGTGACGGAGATTCGTAGCTTTTTGGGTTTAGCAGGTTATTACAGGAAGTTCATCCAGGACTTCTCAAAGATTTTGACGCCCCTTACACGCCTTACGAAGAAGGGTGTACAGTTTATTTGGAGCACAGAGTGCCAGGAGGCCTTGAAGAAGGGTGTACAGTTTATTTGGAGCACAGAGTGCCAGGAGGTCTTTGATACATTGAAGGCTAAGTTGACTACAGTACCGATTTTGACTATTCCGAGCAGCGACAGGACATTCGTCGTTTATACAGATGCATCTTTGGCAAGATTGGGAGGCATTCTTATGCAGACTTAGAGAGTAGTAGCTTACATCTCACGGCAGTTGAGAGTGCATGGGCAGAACTATCCTACTCATGACTTGGAGTTAGCAGCAGTGGTATTTGCACTGAAGTCATGGAGACACTATTTGTATGGAGTGCAGTTTGAGTTGTTCACAGATCATCAGAGTCTGAAATATATTTTCTCTCAGAAGGAACTCAACCAGAGATATCTGAGATGGATTGAGTTTATCAAGGACTACGAGTTCGCGATTCAGTATCATCCCGGGAAGACAAACGGGTTGCGGCTTTGAGGTGTTCATTGTATAGAGATCTTCTTACCCTTAGCCAGTTTGATTTTATACCTGAGAATGGTGGTACTAGTGCATTTTTGGGTGCTGTGTCAGTGCAGCCATCTTGGAGTGACAGAGTTGTCAGAGCTCAGTTGGGAGATTCTTGGACCTAAATCCGTAAGGAAGAGATTTCCAAAGAGCCTAAGGTCGATTGGACCATTGGGGCAGATGGAGGTCTACGGATGAAGGGTAGATTAGTTATGCCAGCCAGTGCAGAACTAAAGAGGGAGTTATTTGATGAGGCACACCGTACTCGGTACACAGTACATCCAGGGACTACCAAGATGTACAAGGACCTGAAGAGACATTTCTGGTGTAGTGACATGCGAAGAGAGATTTCAGAGTATGTGGCTAAGTGTTTTACTTGTCAGCAGGTGAAGGCAGAGCATCAGAGACTGGTAGGGACACTTCAGTCGTTGCCTATTCCAGAGTGGAAGTGGGCGGACATTTCTATGGACTTTATTGTAGGGTTGCCGAAGTCGAAGAGAGGGAATGATTCGATTTGAGTGATAGTGGACCGGTTGACGAAGTCAACATATTTTATTCCAGTGAGGACTACTTATACAGCCGAGGCGTATTCAAGGATCTTCATTCGAGAGATAGTTCGACTTCACGGGGTTTCGGACACGATCATGTCGGATCGAGGATCAGTATTCACTTCACATTTTTAGAGGAGTTTTCAGGACTCGTTTGGTAGCAGACTATCTTATAGCAGTGTATTCCACCCACAGACGGATGGTCAAACGGAGAGGGTGAACCAGGTGTTAGAGGACATGTTGCGGGCTTGTGTCATTGACTTTCAGGGCAGCTGGGAGGAGCATATTCCACTAATAGAGTTCGCTTATAACAATAGTTATCAAGCGACGATCGGTATGGCCCTATATGAGGCATTGTACGGGAGACCTTGTAGATCACTGATATGTTGGGCAGAGCCGGAGGATAGTTTGATGCTTGGACCGGAGCTTGTGAGGCAGACTACTGAGAAGGTAGCATTGATCATGGAGTGGATTCTAGCCGCTCAGAGTCAGCAGAAGAGCTATGCAGATAAGAGGCGAAGACCCCTAGAGTTTCAGATTGGGGATTTGGTTATGCTGAAGGTATCACCTATGAAAGGCGTGCAGCGATTCAGGAGGCGAGGACCGAGGTATATTGGACCATTCCGAATTTTGGAGCGCATTGGAGCTGTGTCATACAGACTAGATCTTCCAGCTTCTATGTCTAGTATACACAATGTATTCCATATCTCCATGCTCAAGAAGCACTTGCATGATGAGGAGCAGCAGCGAGTGTTGGATGCACCAGAGATTAAGCTTCAGGATGATTTGACTACTATTGAGATCCCAGTGTCTATACTTGCTAGAGAAGATAAGAGACTCAGGAACAAGGTGATTCCATTGGTAAAGTTCAATGGAACCGAAGTGGAGTTGAGGAAGCTTCTTAGGAGCGCGAGGAAGACATGCGACGCGACTACCCACACTTGTTTGAGCAGGTAAATTAATTAAAGTATTTATGATATGACTTTTTTACTTGTAAATTTATTTATGTACCTTGATACTTATATTTAACACTAGAATGAGGATATTTTTACTTAATTCCAAATCTTTCGGAACACAAGGTATATACATGGGGGGTTCCTTATTTGGATTTTTCGCCCGACGTACTCGTTCCATTAGATTAGGGGTTGAGTAAGAATATTACCATTTTAGATCGTTAAGTATGAATATCACTATATGCTGATCTAGCGATTAAAATTGCGAGATGTGTATGCGTGCGGGTTGGATTTGACCCTTGTCGTGCTTTTCAAGTACCATTATGAGTTAGATATGATTTCTGAATTTTGAGGGCGAAATTCTTTTAAGAGGGAAGAATGTAAGACCCCGTAGATTTTGATAATTTATATATGTGACTATTAGTGAAAAATAATATTTATTTATGATAAATATCCTTATGACATGGTTGTGCATGAAATCTAGCATTTTTGAGCTTATGAGGATGTATATAAGCATCAGAGTCGAAGAACTCAGTTTTCAGCTCATGAGTCGACCCATGACTGTCATGAGTCGACTCATGATATCATCTCCCTTTGTCATAAGTCTCTGCTGAGTCGACTCATTATCTTATGAGTTGACCCATGAGTCATGAGTTGACTCATGACTGTCATGAGTCGACTCATCGGGGGTTTTCTGAGTTTTGTGGGTCGGGTTTGTTTGGGTTTTGGGTCGGGTTTTAACGGTTCACATATATTCTCCTCCACCCGAAAACACCTCTTTTCATCAGTTCTCCCCAGAGAAACCCTAGCCTCCTCTCCCATTCAAAACCCTAGTTCGTTTTTGGGCATTTTGGGAGATTTTCGGGGGATTTTAGCAGCTTCTTTTGGATTGTAGCGAAGGGGATCGTTCTTCATCACATCTGAGGTGAGTAACATCTCGCCCAATCCTTCTCCCATGTTTTCAATAGTTTACAAACGTTTTTCATGAGTTTTATTGAGCCTAAGACTTATTTTCAAGTATAAATCAATGTTCTTATTAGGGTGAATGCTAGAAATCATGCGTTTCAGATTTGAAATCCTCACCTACGAGTTTTTGATAAAAACCCAGATCTGGAAATTTATTTAAGACTGACAAATATGAGTATTTATTTTGATTAAATGCTTTCACTCATGTTTTGGAGTTTAAAGTTAGGTCTACCATGCTAATGTTCGTTTCTCATGCTATATATGAATTTATCACTGCCTCATAGTCTAGAATTGATAGTGATGGAGGTGAAGATCAGTATAGAGGGAGTACGGAACGAGATGGACGAGCTGTAGTTGTGAAACATCTAGTTTTCAGCCCGTGAGTCGACTCATGACTCATCATAAGTCGACTCATGACTCATCATGAGTCGACTCATCAGGTTGAGCCGACCCATGACTGTCATGAGTCGACTCACGAAGTCTTTTCCTGTTATCATAAGTTTCTACTGAGTCGACTCGTAACTGATCATGAGTCAACCTATGAGACATGAGTCGACTCATAACTAAACACGAGTCGACTCATCGGAGTTTTTCCTATTTTGATTGTATTTCTTCTTGATCACCTACTATGCTTATATTTTCATACAGTGTTCATATATGATCGAGGGTTCTGTTGAGCTTTTGTTGAACATGAGAATGTTGCCTTGTTTATCGGGTATTAAATTGCAGTATTTATGATTTTATCTACACATGTAAAAATGACTTTTCTGACACAAGCTTAGATCTGTACAGTGAGGCATGTACAAGAGTAGAATATGTATACTATTAGTATTCCATGATTCTTATACACAGTCCTCGTGTTGGACTATAATCTATTAAAGTCCTCGTGTTGGACTATAATCCATTTGAGTCCTCGTGTTGGACTATAATCCATTAGGGTCCTCGTGTTGGACCATAATCCATTACAGTCATGTTTTAGACTCTTGCTAAACCTTGAGCATGATACTTAACCAAGGTTGGTACACGACATATCATATGAGGCTAGGACACGATAGCTACCTAGGTTGGATATGTCTCTTATTGTAATCTTTGGCATGTTTACGTTTATCAGTAGAGATGTGTTTGTTTTCTATTCTTTATCGTTTCCTGTATTAGACTTCGGGTTTGGTGTTTAGGTAATTACAATTTGAGATACAAGGTATATCCATGAGGGTTTCCTTGTTTGGATTATTTCGCTCGACGTACCTACGCTCGTGTTATAATTTCCTAAGTACCGAAACCCATTATTGTTAGGATAAATGATTTTTAACTATTATACAATAACTGTATTTTCATATACAACGAGCCCTATCCTTTGGGGTTGGTTGTGATGATGCTCGCTAGCGCTTTGACGCTCGTTGTCCCTCCCCCTTTCAGGTAACGAGCCAGGAGCCCGGAGAGTCGCAGGTTGATGGCGATGCACTTTAGCTTCAGCCGTCTATTTAGTTATATTTTCTTTTGATCTCCACTGTAGACTTTT
>NC_033795.1:26137986-26203643 GCF_001876935.1 Asparagus officinalis
TTTATACCAAACCCGGTTGTTACCCTAGGTATATATACTCGTTTTTGAAGCTCTCAGAACCCTCTTTTGAACCCTAATAGCCTCAGCCCCCTCCTCTCTCTCCTCTCTAAACCCTAGCTCGGATTTTGGCGTTTTTGGGGCGTTTCGAAGGATTTTCGGTGGGGTTTCGCGGTTCAGATTGAAGGAGGATCATCTTCTAGGGATTTGTCAGCACTTGAGGTGAGTAACATCTTGCCCAATCCTCTCCCATGTTTTTTTTTAAAGTTTACAAACGTTTTAATGAAAACCCAGATCTGGAAAATTTATTTAAGAATAACAAATATGAGTTTTTATTTTGATTAAATGCTTTCACTCATGTTTAGGAGTTAAAAGTTAGGTCTAACATGCTAGTGTTCGTTTCTCATGCTATATATGAATTTATCACTGCCTCATAGTCTAGAATTGATAGTGATGGAGGTGAAGATCAGTATAGAGGGAGTACGGAACGAGATGGACGAGCTGTAGTTGTGAAACATCTAGTTTTCAGCCCGTGAGTCGACTCATGACTCATCATAAGTCGACTCATGACTCATCATGAGTCGACTCATCAGGTTGAGCCGACCCATGACTGTCATGAGTCGACTCACGAAGTCTTTTCCTGTTATCATAAGTTTCTACTGAGTCGACTCGTAACTGATCATGAGTCAACCTATGAGACATGAGTCGACTCATAACTAAACACGAGTCGACTCATCGGAGTTTTTCCTATTTTGTTTGTATTTCTGCTTGATCACCTACTGTGCTTATACTTTCATACAGTGTTCATATATGATCGAGGGTTCCGTTTATCATTTTTGAACATGAGAAGTTGCCTTGTTTATGCTTTTCGGGGTTGCCTCGATGACCTGACACTAGTTCACCATGTTAATGATTTATCTGTACATGTGGGTTGACTTTTGACACAAGTTTAGATATGTACACCGAGACGCGTGTGAGTTTAGAATATGTATATCAGTCCGCATATACTCTATAATCTATTAAAGTCCTCGTGTTGGACTATAATCCATTAAAGTCCTCGTGTTGGACTATAATCCATTAAAGTCCTCGTGTTGGACTATAATCCATTTAATGTCCTCGTGTTGGACAATAATCCATTACAGTCTTATGTTGGATAATTGCTAAACCTTGAGTATGTTTCTTAACCGAGTTTGGAACACGACATATCATATGAGGCTAGGACACGATAACTACCCAGGTTGGATATGTCTCTTATTGTAATCTTTGGCATGTTTACGTTTATCAGTAGAGATGTGTTTGTTTTCTATTCTTTATCGTTTCCTGTATTAGACTTCGGGTTTGGTGTTTAGGTAATTACAATTTGAGATACAAGGTATATCCATGAGGGTTTCCTTGTTTGGATTATTTCGCTCGACGTACCTACGCTCGTGTTATAATTTCCTAAGTACCGAAACCCATTATTGTTAGGATAAATGATTTTTAACTATTATACAATAACTGTATTTTCATATACAACGAGCCCTATCCCTTGGCGTTGGTTGTGATGTTGCTCGCTAGCGCTTTGACGCTCGTTATCCCTCCCCCTTTCAGGTAACGAGCAAGGAGCTCGGAGAGTCGCAGGTTGATGGCGATGCACTTTAGCTTCAGCCGTCTATTTAGTTATATTTTCTTTTGATCTCCACTGTAGACTTTTGTGTAGACATGTGAGAGTTTTATTCTAGAAGTTGTAAAGGCTGTGTGCATTATTTCCTCTTGTCAGACATTTTATATTTGAGACTTGTTGAGAACTCCAGTTCATTTATTTCAGACATTTACTTGTATTCCAGTATATTAGATGATAAAATATTAATTTGATCTCTGTTATTTCATCAGTTGATTCTTGTATAATCTCTTACTTGCTTTTGTACCTACACCTGTTATTGACTCTACTAGAGAGATAGTAATTGTGATGGTGAAACATGTTATTGCACGGTGTGGTGCATGGCAGGTTTGACATTTCTGGTTTCACCTCGGACTGCAGCCTTGTGTGAACCCAGGGGCGTCACATGATGACTTAAACTGTTATTAAGCAGATATCGTGGCAGTGTTTAATGGCGGGAATTAACCCTATAAAAATCCCAATTCACCAAAATAGGACATATTCACCCCTTTAATTTTTAGAATTTGAACGCAAGAGAGAAGGAGAAATAGAGAGTGAGAAATCCTGGAGGAGGTAGTTGAAGGAGATAGATTGTAGGGATTCTATGTGATGATGTTCCTCAGTTGATGCAAAAGGTGATTTTCGGAGGACGACGACTTGGTACGGGTTGAAGCTGATACGAAGGTTAATAGAGTGATCAAAGAAGTAGTAATGATGTGGGACCATTCTTTGACAGTGATCATGAAGCACCTGAGACCAATATGAATTCAATTAAAAAAAAAGAAAGAGTGAAAAAAAGGAAGAGTGAACTACAAGTATTTCAATGAGAGAGTGGATATGAAAGCTGTGTATTTTGAGCCAGGTATGCACTACATTTATTATTTCATTGTTTTGTCTTAATTATAAGTATACATCATTGCTCTACTAATCTTTTGTGTTTAATTTCTTTTTCAGGGTTGAAGTTTATTTCTAGGAATGTCTTAAAGGAGGCTATTCAACATTATTCTATTCAAAGACACTATGATCTAGTGTACATGAAGAATAACAATAAGAGGATTCACCTTGGCTGTTCACTTTGCTTTTGGGAGATGACTACTTGTCCAGATTGTCATGAGGCTGGTGTTTGGCAAATAAAATTTATTAATCATGATCATACTTGCAGCAGGACTTTTAAAAATAGATTAATAACTGATAACTGGATTGCATATGTTTATCTTGATAAAATTCTGAGGGATCCAAAGATGAAGCCAAGCAACATTTTATCTGACATTTATGAGAATTTTCAAATTAATGTGACATCCTAATTGAAGCAAACCCTCTAATCTAATTCTCACAACTGTCAAATTTGATATTTCTTTCATAGTGCAAGCGTTCTCATCGTATAAAACCTAGGGCTGGTCTCTAAACTTGGCATTTTCAACATGACAAGCCTTCACTTCGGCCTCAACTCTTTGAATCTGCCTATCCCTGAGCTTCAAGTCACTCCTCAAGTTAATTATTCCATCTCGTAGAATAGGAAATAGAGTAGAAGACACATTACACACAGGTTTATCAAACCATTCCCACATTCCACAGCCACCATTAGGATTCTGACATTTATAAAACATTCTCCCAGGATTTTCATCTGTAAATGATGTATAATACCCACAATTCATCCACACTTATAGATTTTCAGGCCAACCATCCTTGCTTCCTTATTCCACCTTCTAATATCAGTCAAAGCATTCAAACCATGATTAATACTTACATGCGATCCCAATCTTCCACTGACCCAGCTTGCTTTAGAATGAGAGCTTGAACTTGATGACAACAACATAATAACTTCTCTTCCTGTCACGCCCTGCTTCCCAAAATATCAGGTAATCAGAACGTGAATAAGCCCGTGACGTATTAAATTAAGAAGAAATATACACTATTTTTTTTCTTCTCAATCCAATACGCTAAGCGTCTGGAAATAAATACAATGCGAAGTTACAGGTCCCCGATCACAATCAGCAAGAATATAATAGACAAACTCAGAATAAAAAATATCATATCACAAATAGGATAACATCCGAGACATAATATTCGGGTCAACATACCCTTATACAAAACTGAACAAATGAATACTAAAGAGATACAAAAATACATCGATCAATGGAAAAAGAAAGAACTACAAAGTAAACTGGAACCATCAAAGAATAAGCTTTGACTCCTTCTTCTGCTCTATCTACAAGGCACTCCTGCTAAGAATCCTCTGGCTCCTACTGAACCTGTTCTTCTTCTAAGTCTGACGTACACCAGAGAAAACAGGTGTACGTCAGGGTGCATGGCACACGGCAAGACCCCATAAAAGAAAATAGAACAAACAAAAACCAAGGTGGAAATCGATACAATAATAGAAATGACAAAAGGATGTACAACTAGAAATCCGACAAAATCAACATGCGAAAACACTACTAAAACATGATAAACATAAAGCATCCAAAATCGATCAGGTAACGAGGTCATGCAGCTAGCGATCAGACTAATCATCCAAGTCACAAGGGCATACACTAGTGTAAGACCCCGTAGATTTTAATAATTTATATATGTGATTATTAGTGAAAAATAATATTTATGACAAATATCTTTATGACATGGTTGTGCATGAAAACTAGCATTTTGAGCTTATGAGAATGTATATATGCATCAGTTATGAGGTTGAGTTTGCAAATTTGTAAATCATGTGCAACAAAGTTGAAGAACCCAGTTTTTAGCTCATGAGTCGACCCATGACTATCATGAGTCGACTCATGATATCAACTCCCATTGTCAAAAGTCTCTGCTGAGTCAACTCATTATCTTATGAGTCGACCCATGAGTCATGAGTCGACTCATGACAGTCATGAGTCGACTCATCGAGGGTTTTTTTGGTTTTTGTGGATCAGGTTTGTTTGGGTTTCGGGTTGGGTTTTAACTGTTCATATATATTCTCCTCCACCCAAAAACACCTCTTTTCATCAGTTCTCCCCAGAGAAACCCTAGCCTCCTCTCCCCCTCAAAACCCTAGTTTGTTTTTGGGCGTTTTTAGGAGATTTTCGGGGGATTTCAGCAGCTCCTTGTGGTTTACAGCGAGGGGAATAGTTCTTCAACATATCTAAGGCGAGTAGCATCTCGCCCAATCTCTCTTCCATGTTTTTATCAGTTTATAAACGTTTTTCATGAGTTTTATTGAGCCTAAGACTTATTTTCAAGTATAAATCAATGTTCTTATTAGTGTAAATGCTAGAATCATGTGTTTCAAATTTTAAAATCCCTACCAACGAGTTTTTGATGAAAACCCAGATCTGGGAATTTATTTAGGGAAATGAAAATATGAGTTTCATTTGTTTAAATGTTCTCTTTCATGTTTAGGGGTTAAATGTTAGATCTAACATGCAAGTGTTCGTTTCTCATGCTAGATATGAATTTTTTTCACAGTCTCATAGTTTAGAATTGATAGTTATGGAGGTGTAAATCAGTGTAGTGGAAGTATGGAACGAGATATGATGAGTTGTAGTTTTGTAATATCTAGTTTTCAGCTTGTGAGTTGACTCATGACTCATCACGAGTCGACTCATCAGGTTGAGTCGACTCATCAGGTTGAGTCGACCCATGACTGTCATGAGTCGACTCACCAGTTGTGAAATATCCAGTTTTCATCTCGTGAGTCGGTCGACTCATCAGGTTGAGTCGACTCATCAGGTTGAGTCGACTCATCAGGTTGAGTCGACCCATGACTGTCATGAGTCGACTCACGAAGTCAATTCTTGTTTTTCATAAGTGTCTGCTGAGTCGAATCTTCAGTTTATGAGTTGACCCATGAGTCATGAGTCGACTCATAGCTGATTATGAGTCGACTCATCGAAGTTTTTCCTATTTCGTTTGTGTTTTTGCTTGATCACCTACTGTACTTATACTTTCATACAGTGTTCATATATAATTGAGGGTATTGGTTATCATTTTTGAATATGAGAAGTCGCCTCGTTTATCGGGTATTAAATTGTAGTATTTATGATTTTATGTACACATATAAGATAATATTTCTGACACAAGCTTAGATCTATACAGCGAGGCAGGTACAAGAGTAGAATATGTATACCTTTGCTATTAGTATTCCATGGTTCATATACACAGTCCTCATGTTGGACTATAATCCATTAAAGTCATCATGTTGGACTATAATCCATTAAAGTGCTCGCGTTGGACTATAATCCATTAAAGTCCTCGTGTTGGACTATAATCCATTACAGTCTTATGTTGGATAATTGCTAAACCTTGAGTATGTTTCTTAACCGAGTTTAGAACATGATATATTATATGAGGCTGAGACATGATAGCTACCTAGGCTAGACATGACATTTATTGTAACTTTAACATGTTTACGTTTATCGGTAGAGATGTGTTTGTTTTCTTTTCTTTATTGTTTCCGGTATTAGACTTCGGGTTTGGTATTTAGGGATTTATAATTTGAGATACAAGGTATATACATGAGGGTTTCCTTGTTTGGATTATTTTGCTCGATGTACCTATGCTCGTATTGTAATTTTCTAAGTACTGAAACCCATTATTGTTAAGATAAATGATCTTATATTATTATGTATTAACTATATTTTCATATACAACGAGCCCTACCCCTTGGGGTTGGTTGTGATGTTGCTCGCTAGTGCTTTGACACTCGTTGTCCCTCCCCCTTTTCAGGTAACAAGCCAGGAGCCCAAAGAGTCGTAGGTTGAGGGCGATTCTTATTAGCGCCCGTTTATCCACTTATTAGATGTATTTCATTTTGTACTCCACTTGAGAAATTTTTAGACTTGAGAGATTTATATTCTAGAGTTGTAAAGGCTGTGTGCCTTATTTTATGTATCAGATGTTATGTACTTTGAGACATGTTGAGATCTCCAGAATGTTATTATTCATTTCAGACATTGACTATGTATTCCAGCTTATTTGGTTGCTGAGATGTATTGATTTGAGTTCTATCATTTCAGCATGTATTTATTGTAGAATCTTTTACTTGCCTTACACCTACACCTGTTTTTGATTCCACTAGAGACATAGTAATTGTGATGGTGAAACATGTTATTGCACGGTGTGATGCATGGCAGGTTTGATATTTTTGGTTTCACCTCGGATTGCAGCCTTGTGTGAACCCAGGGGCGTCATAGTTAGTACCAGAGCTCTAGTTCCAGTATCCTTAGGATCATCCTGTGTCGAGTCGTGGAGCTAGGTTAGAGTTTCTTAGGATTCATGTATAGAGTCCGCTAAGGATTTCCTAGTATGAGTGAGGACGGTATATGCGTATATCTCAAAATTTTGAGAATTTTTTTAATGACAACTATTTTTACTTAAAGTATATGCGTGAATACTATATGATATGAAAATCGTATTGTGATATATTACGTATGTATATATGTCTGTTTTGACTCATGAACTTTTATTTTCTTATGACCAGAGAGAAATGGCAGGACGTGGCAGACCTTGCACTCACAGAGCCGCTCAGGCAGAGCCGTAGCAGGCTCCACTCGAGCAGGAGCAGGCACCACCTGAGTCGCAGCAGGCTCCCCAGTACCTCATTGATCTCATGGCTCCTATCGTAGCTAGGAGAGTCATATCGCGCCACCGACACCACCACCACCACCTCCAGTAGTTCCACCACAGGGGATACCAGCCATCCTAATAAGAGAGAGAGACCCAGAGGTAGCACCTGTAGCTATTCTACCAGCGGTACCGGATAGAGCCACGGAGCAGGAGGCTTGGCTCCGCTTGGTAGAGAGGAACCAGAAAATGAGACCATCGGAGCTCCAGGGCTCTTCAGACCCACTTGTAGCCCACAAGTGGAAGGAGGATGTGAGTAATGTCCTAGACATACTCAGTGTAGACACAGTTCAGAAGCAAAGACTGGCATCATATAGTCTGAAGGGGGATGCCGAGAGATGGTACCGATTCCAGTTTCCATTAGAGCAGCGAATGATCCTCACTTGGGAGGATTTTGTTTACTTCTTTGATGCGCAGTATGTTTCTTCTGCAGCACGGACTGGGAAGGAATTTGAGTTGTCCCGTTTAACTTAGTGGGACATGTCAGTTGCAGAGTTTGAGAGCAAGTTCATGGAGTTGCTGCATTTCACAGTGATGTGGCAGACAGGAGAGCGTCAGGCTCAGATGTTCCTAGTAGGGCTTCACCCTAATCTTCACCGATACCTCGTCTCGAGGAAGTTCTATTCAGTCCGGGAGGTAGCTGAGGCTGCCACCTCACAAGAGAATGAGACGGTTATGTTTCAGAAGGACAAGGAGGGGAAGACTAATACGGGACAGATTGGAGACAAGGGCAAGAACAAGAGGCCCTTATCAGGACATCAGCAGCAGTAGCAGGCCCTCATAAGAGGGGACCCTAGCAGGATCAGAGGGCATATCAGCTGCGCAAGTTTCAAGGGGTATGCTTTAACTGTCGCAAGGTGGGACACAAGGCATCAGAGTGTCGTAGTGCACCAGCAGGAGCTCAGCAGGATAGGGGTCTGAACCAGCAGCAACCACGACAGCAGGGTCGAGGTCAGGGTCAGCAGGTCAGGCTTGAGGTACCGCCAGCAGTGCAGAGGCCAGAGGGGTAGGTTCGAGCAGTCCAGGAGGCCCCCCAGGGGCAGATTATCCTGTATTTTCTAGCACCAACGGTAGAGTAGTTTTCAGCAATAGGCAGAGTATATGCAGTGGTTCCCCGTGATCATGGTGCTAGCGGTGTAGTTGTGGATGGTACGTTCCTCGTGAATTCCTTTCCCACCCGTATTCTTTTCGATTCAGGAGCTTCACATTCTTTCATTTCGTATGCTTTCATGGTTAGACTCCAGCTCGTAGCTCATTCGTTAGACACCCCTTTCTCAGTTTCCACCCCTCTAGGAGAGGTATCGCTTTTGGAGGGCGTTTGTAGGAGGTGTATTATCAGTTTAGATGAGTCTAAGTTCATAGTCGATCTGATAGTTTTGTTGGCCTTCTTGTTTTGATGATGTTTAACAAACAATTTACTTCTAATGTTGTTTGTCTAGTGTGATGTTTAACAAACAATTTACTTCTAATGTTGTTTGTCTAGTGTTTGTGTTTTCATATTTATTCTTGGCAAACAACATGTTGGAGGATGGATGGAATCGAGCATTCACGATCATATCAAATGGAGGTTGGCGGAATTATGGAGTGAAGCCTATGCAATCCAAATTGAAGATCCAAGTTCTAGCTTTATCCGCAAGAGTACCAAGTTGAGCTACATCGAAGATCAATCAAGCTTGGGTATATTTATTATAGGTTTTATATTATGTGTGTTAGTATTTTAAGCTCAATCATATATACACACACGTATTTGGTTTATATATAAAAACATTAAATTTCATGTATATCACATTTTTATGTTTTGGACACACTTGCAAAATACATGAGTTTTCATAAATGGGAAACTAAATTTGAGAAATTCTTTTTCTATCATGTTCAATTTCATGTTTATAAATGTTTCCTAAAGTTTTATCAACTTTGGAATTAATTTGTTATGTTTATTTAAATTTACAAAATTAAGTTTTTAATTAGCTCATGTTCGTGCACATGTTCGTGCATGTTTTTACAAAACTGATGCGTTTTCACATTTAGGAAATGTGACGTTTTCACATTTAGGAAATGTGATTTGAAAAATTTCTTTGTTTACATATTTATCTTCATATATACAAACATTTCCCCAAGTTTTACTAATTTTGGAGTTGTTTTGTTATTTTTAATTGAATTTACAAAACCGAGTTTTTTGTAGTTTTTTTAGAAACTATATATCTATGTTTAAACATTTATTTATCTCAACTGGGAAGTGATATTTCAGAAATTATTTCTCTAACATATTCATCTATATGTTTAGAAGCTTTTCTCAAAATTTCATGATTTTTGGAGTTGATTTACTATTTTTAATTGAATTTAAAAAAACCAGATACGTAAATTTCTAGAATCTGTCAAAACCTAAAATTGTTTGTGCACGTTGCTACAGTACAATCGACCGCCATGGTCGACCGTGCTACAGTGTGGTCGACCGTGGTGGTCGACTGTACGCAGTCCAGAGAGTACTTTTTGAGCTTTTCTTCTCGCGGTCGACCATGACGGTCGACCGCCGATGTTACCGTTGCACAGTAACGGTAACTTGCTGATTTTTGTCTTTTACTGGTTTTTTAGGGTTTTTAGGGTTGTTTTCTTCTACCCTATATATACCCCATTGTATTTATCATTTCCTATACAATGATGGTGTTTTAAACAAGTTTTAGAATGTTTTCACAAGGGTTTAAGTTTTGTTTAAAGTTTGTTTAAAAAGCTTTTAAGCAATTGAGAGTTTGATTTTGTGAATTCAATTTCACAAGAGCTAGAAGAGATCATCACTTGGTGTTTGAGCTTCAATCCATCTCTCTCTCTCTCTCTCTCTCTCTCTCTCTCTCTCTCTCTCTTGTCATCTAGAGAAGTTCCCCTAAACTCAATTCTAGCTTTTATTTATAATTATTTATTGATTATCATTTCTATTAAGCTAGTATTTACATTTGAGTTTAGTTGATTTTATTTCACTCATTGTTTACACACACCCACTTGAGCTTATTGTATTTTCATACATAGTATATTTGGGTTCGTAAGAGTTCTAACAATTGAGTGTGAGTTTTTATTGTGTTCTCATCTATTGTAGAGAATAAATTTATTGTTTGTTACATTGTGAGATTGTAAAGTTTTTGGTGAGCTAGAAAACCGAGTGTGAGGAGTGAACGTTGATCGGTGAGCGTTAAAAACCGACATTGTGAGTGTGAGTGTTATGTTAATCGGTGAGCATTGAAAACCGATATTGTGAGGTGTAAACGCTATTCGGGTGAATGTAGAAAACCCGGTTGTAATAGTGGATTTCTCCCTGGTAGTGGGGAGCGGAGACGTAGGACGGAAGGTCTGAACGCCGTGATTATTTGAGTGTGTTTGAGTTTGTCATTGGCGCATTTGCTTATGCATTTATCTTATATCGCCATTACCTATTACTCTTGTATATTTTTCCCTATCACTTTTATAGTTTGATTATATCACCCTTGTATTAGTTTATATATCCTTGCATATATTTTTATCATATAGGATATATCTCATTGTTCATATTACTTATCCTAGCTCACATATCATGTTGTATTTCATACTTGCTAGGATAACTTGTTAATAAGTTTTAATTGGTATAAAATCGGATTAGATTAGCATAAGACCCTAATCACCCCTTCTCTAGGGTCTAATAATTGGTATCAGAGCTTGGTGCTCTTTGATTTAAGGTCTAATCACCTTAAGTTAAAGATCCAAGTTATCTTTTTGTGCTAACCTTGTTTTGATTACATTTGTATCTTGCTTGCATATTTTTTACAAATTATTGGATATGAATGATGCATCTTGTTTAGGCTATGATTCTAGTATTGCTCCTAAATTCAATATTTTTCCTTATGCTCAATGGTGTTTTAGATTCAAAATATTTGTTCAATCTAAAAATATCAATTTATGGGAAGTCATTGATTGTGCTTATATTGTGCCCATATTGGAGAAATCCAAGTGGAATAAAAATGATAAAATATTATTTATTATGAACAAGATCTTGTTAGAATTCTTACATAATACATTTGATTCATCTTTGTCTAACAAGTTTGTTCATTTTGATAGTGCTTACACCTTATAGAAACTTATTAAATCACATCAAGGGGACTTGGAGGCGATCCGACAAGCTTTGGAGGATCCCGCTTCAAGTTTTAAAGGAGCGTCATGCACACGCACACTAGGCGATAGCCCTAGTAAGGTTTGTGAGTTCGAATCTATTAATGATTTACCTAATGATGAACTTGCTTGTGCTAGTGAAAGATTATTGCATGCCTACAAGAAATTACAAAATGATTTTATTGATTTAAAAAGCAAGCATGAGGATTTGAAATCCGATCATGAGTTGTTAGCATCTAAGTTTGAAACTATTCCTAATGAAAATGTGATCCTTAAAGAAAACAATGAAAAATTAAAATTGGATCATGTTTCTTTAACTTTAAATATTGCTAGTTTAACTCATGAAAGAGATAATGCCATATTAGAAGTAGAGAACATACAAAATGATACTGCTTCCTTTATAAATGACTATTTATGTTTTACTTCTAATAAAAATGCATATGTGCCTAAAAATAAAGATTTGAATCTTATGAATAATCGCATTTCATCTTTAGATTCAACTTTAAAAATATGCATTGATAATCATAAGAGGCTTATGGATATGTGTGCCAAGTCTAAGTCATCTACTCATTATGCACACATATATAGAAAAATTTACAAATGCTCTATTTGCGGCCAAAAATGTTATTTAGCTAAATTTTGCTATGATGCACACAAACATAAGAATTCTAATATTCCTTGTGCATCTCATGTAGCTTCTTCATCTTGTACACTTACACATTCACATGCTCATTCTCACAAAGTTCATCATAAGCATGCTAGTGTGTTCAAGTGTGATCTTTGTGGTCGTTTTGGTCACTTGGCAAAATATTGTTTTGATTTGAAAAAGAAATTTCATTTTCCAAATGTTTCTAGTGTTCACGGGAAAAATCGTAGCTTTCATTGATGATTCCATTGATTACTTTGTTAATAGTTTATCGGTTACAAAGATTCGGTCTTTTTATAAGATCCGATAAAACAGAATCAAAAGAAAAGAAAATTACAACTTTCCTTATTTGTCGAACGAATCGCGAGATCCTGTTTTGCGGTCTCTCGCTTTTGTGGGTTCTTCACCTGCGCCGGGGTTAATCCATGGACCACCGCGCGATCTTGATCCGGTCGGATCTACACGGTATAGCGGGTGTTATCTCACGAAGGAAATAACAGCCGAGGGGATTATTTCACCAAGGAAATAATAGCCCGTAGTTATCGAAATCGACCAAGCAAAATCGAGACTCTTCTCGGGATCAAAGGCCAAGCTTTGATCCGGAGGAAAACCATGTAGATCTCAGATCTAATCTCTCTTGAACTCCTGCCTTATTTGGCATGGATGATCGTCAAGAACCAGATCTGGAAGTTGAGTCTTCAAAGCTCCGAAAGTTCAAGTCCAAATCTCAATCCGGCAGAGTTTTGGCTCCAAAATTCCAACCAAAATTCCCCCCTTGAGCCTTCAACCTCTCAAAAGTATAACCTCTAAAACAATGAGCCTAGGGGGCTATTTATAGGCTCTTCAAACCAGATCTGGGCTCAGATCTGGGCCCAGATCTGGGTGGCTCGGCCTAGGTGGCTCGGCCAGGCCGAGACACTTGTGAGTGTATCGGGTATTTTGATCATAACGTTCTCATATGATCTTCAAATGACCTGATACAAGATGCATTAGAAAGCCGACAAAGCAATCTACAACTTTCATGTTTTGAGTTTCTTCAGATTCAAATCGGATCATGGTTGAAATATCAGTTCTTTGTGCGAGCCACCAAATGGTGGCTCGGCACACAACTCCTGGCTGAGTTGTTTTGCCTTCGTACGTCCTCGGGTATTTTGGCTCTAACTCTCTCGTCCGATCTCGGAATGAGGTGATTCAAGATGTGTTAGAAATCTGGAGAAGAAACCTACAACTTTAAATGGCCAAACCACTTATGGTGTGGGCATACAATGGCCGAGCCACTCATTGTGTGGGCGAGACACAACTCCTGGCTGAGTTGTTTTGCCTTCGTACGTCCTCTGGTATTTTGGCTCTAACTCTCTCGTCCTATTTCAGAATGAGATGATTCAAGATGCATTAGAAATCTGAAGAAGAGACTTACAACTTTCAATGGCCAAGCCAATCATGGTGTGTGCTTACAATAGCCGAGCCACTCATTGTGTGGGCGAGACACAACTCCTGGCTGAGTTGTTTTGTCTTCGTACGTCCTCGGGTATTTTGGCTCTAACTCTCTCGTCCGATCTCGGAATGAGATGATTAAAGATGCGTTAGAAAGATGAAGAAGAGACTTACAACTTTAAATGGCCAAGCCACTCATGGTGTGGGCTTACAATGGCCGAGCAACTCATTGTGTGGGCGAGACATAACTTCTGGCTGAGTTGTTTTGCCTTTGTACGTCCTCGGGTATTTTGGCTCTAACTCTCTCGTCCGATCTCGGAATGAGATGATTCAAGATGCGTTAGAAAGCTGACGAAGAGACTTACAACTTTTAATAGCTGAGACACTCATGGTGTGGGCTTACAATGGCCGAGCCACTCATTGTGTGGGCGAGACACAACTCCTGGTTGAGTCGTTTTGCCGTTTCACGTGTCACGTTGACACATATGCTTCATTGATTCATTTCATACATTTTGTAACTCGGAGGTGAATTATGAGTATACGGGCCACTTGGAAGTGGGCGGTGAGCTTGTTGACCACTTGGAGCTGGCTGGTGAGCACGCGGGTCACTTGGCGATGGCCGGTGAGCACATTGGCCACTTGGAGGTGGCCGGTGAGCGCACTGGCCATTTGTTTCGCTTCATACGCTTTTTGGTGTCAGATGATCCTCTTTGACTCGTATAATCCCCTTCGACTTGGATAATGGCGTTCATCGCCTTCTCTTTGTCTCGAGCTATGCGCAGACACCTATAGGCATTTTTAGACGCCTACATATACCCCCTCCAAAGTGTTTCAGCCTCATTCTTTTATAGAGGAGTCTGAAACACTTTTGATGTGATAGGTCCCTCCTTCAGTCGGTGTTAAAAGACCTATAGCTGGCTCCAATTCTTGACTTCTTCAGCCTTCCTTCTATTCAGTGTTTTGTTGAATAGATGAAGTTCTTCCGGCGCTGCATTTATCATCTGACCATTGTTGAAATCTTGAACTGAAGTTGGTGCGTAAGTTTCTGAATCTAGCTCTTGTCATTGAGTTGACGTTAGAATTGACTATCCCTGTCACATCGTGCTGAATTAGGGTTCCAGACTGCCGTACATTGACTTTTTTTGCAACGCGTTGACCGACGTTAACCTAGGATTACGCGTTGACCGGCGTTGACCCTAGGGTTTCGGATCACCATTAATACAGTTTATACTCGTGCATTTGCTGGAGTATACACAGTTTAAGCTCTTAAGGTATTGGAGCATGGCGGTCTCAAATTTTGGGGCTACAGGACCAACTATTACAGTTGTTTCGTCTGCATATATGGATCTTATCCCGAAGTTATTGGACGCCCAAGTCACGAGACCAACTCAAAAAGTTGATGCGTCAATGACTCGCATTTATAGAATTTTTTGGCAAATTCTCAGCCATCAACGGGTTTGATAAACCTTTACCGACTACCGTTTGATTCGGGCTAGTATGCGGATTGTTTAAGTCTGTTCCGCATGTGACGTTAAGCTAAAAGAGTTAACCCTTTTAGTGCTACGATATTGAATATGTAGACTTCGTCTTTCTCCTGTGAAAAGACTAAACAGCAACGTGTATCAGACGTTGACTTAGGATTTTTGGCAAATCCTCAGCCTTCAACGGATTTGACGTGCTCTTACCGACTACCGTTTGAATCGGGCTTACATGCGGATTATCTTAAGTCCGTTCCGCATGTGACGTTGTGCTAAAGGAATGAACTCCCTTAGACTTGATGCTACAACTTCGAATATGTAGACTTCGTCTTTCTCCTGTGGACTTTAGGATTTTTGGCTAACCCTCAGCCTTCAACGGATTTGATTAGCCTTTACCGACTACTGTTTGAGTCGGGTTAGCATGTGGATTGTCTAAATCCGTTCCACATGTAACGTTGTGCTAAGAGAGTGAATTCTCTGAGACTTTGTGCTACGACTTCGAATACGTAGACTTAGCCATTGTTACGGGAATAGGCTACCCGGCAACGTGTATTAGACGCTGACTTATCCCTACTTAGGCTTCGGGATAAAGGTCCCCAGAATCAGGTTCTGGTGTCTTTTTGGACAGTAAAAGACTAACATGGCGACGCGTGTTAGGCGTCGGCATATCCTTTCTTAGGATTCAGGATGAAATTCCCCATGCGTCTAAGGCATGGATTTTGGTGTTATAAATAACACCCTGCCACAATATTGAATATGTGGGCGGGTGTTCTTTTTAATGGTTAAGAACTAACCGGCAGCGCGGGTTAGGCGCAGACTTATCACTGCTTAGGTTTCAGGATAGAATACCCTAGAATCGAACTCTGGTGTCTTTTTCTACGGAGAAAGACTAAACCGGCAGCGCGTGTTAGGCGCAGACTTATCCCTGCTTAGGATTCGGGATAAACTTCTTAGGATGAATCCTAGATTGATAAATTCTTGGAAAAGGTTGGTGTGGGAAAGGAAGAATTTTATATTCTATTTCCCGGTCTTCTTTTAGGGTGAAGGCGAACCCGAATACAAGGAAGGAAGAATTTTATATTCTATTCCTTGATTCTGGAAAGGAAGAATTTTATATTCTATTTTCAGCACAAAAGAAACTAGAAGTGGGATCTCCACTCCGAGAATCGGACAGATTCGGATAATCCTAACTGTCGGAAGGTTGGATTACCGAATTAAAGGTGAATTCCTCGTTTATCGAGAGTGAATTGTGGTTTTGACCCTAACTGTAGGAAGGTTTGACCAAGCGGGAGTTTGGAGTGATCCTAACTATAGAAAGATTTGATCACCCGATTTGAAAGTGGACCTCTCGTTCATTGGAGGAATCGAGAGGGGATTTTGGTTTTGGTCCTAACTGTAGGAAGGTTTGACCGAATGGGAGGTTTAAGACGATCCTAACTGTAGGAAGGTTTGATCGCTCAATTTATGGGCCTCTCGTTCATTGAAGGAATCGAGAGGGGATTTTGGTTGTGGCCCTAACTTTTATAAGTTTGACCTGAAAGCAAAGGGAGTGGAATACAAGTAGCAGTAGAAATACTGGTTTGTACTGGCCACTTGATGAAGGGTTTTGATGTTAGGTAATCAGGACTTAGCACGTCAAGCTTTGGAAATTGCCATAAATTGGCGGACAGAAAATTTAGTGGACCCACCGTCAATTAACTTGATCAGTGGGGGATTTTTGTGAGGAAAGATTAATCTGTCAAAATGATCGAATCTCGTCTCAACAAGATAACTCATGAGAATTAGTGAATTTGATAACAATAATGGAAAACATTCCGACATTTAGAGTTTAAATGTGGATGTTTTACTTATCACTTTTATAGTGATTGTGATTGGGTTATCCTTAAGAATATCACCCGTGGTATTCTTTCGGGAACTTCCAGATACATAAATAATCCACCCCCAGCTTCCCTTGTGGAACTGGGTCCGACATTGCACTCAGTTACATGACCGGGTTATCCTTAAGAATATTACATATAAAAATTCTCCAGGAACTTCCCGTGAAAGAAATGAAACAGTTTAGACTCATATACATGTTGGAGTATCAGGGAGCAGTTTAACCTTTTATACCGGTCGGAGGATTGAGAAGCAGTTTATACTCTTATACTTGTCGGAGTCTTGCCATTCTCAATTGGCTTACCTTAGCGTTATAACGTCGGCTTCAACCAAGGTTTGGATGCTATTCTTTAAAGTAAAGCACGCCTTGGTGGGATGAAGGATCCTCCTGTGGTACGCGTAGTACTTCGAATTCGCAGTATTATCAGCTTCCTCCTGATTTGCGATAAGTGGTAGCTTGATCTTGTTGTTTTCAAGGAGGGATTCGAAGATGGCTGGAACGTCTTCATCCTTGAAGGAATACTCTTTTTGGAGTTTCGGGTCCGAAGTCTTTTGCTGCCTTCGGGATTGCTGTTGTGACGTTTGATTAGCGCCACCAGTAGCTGCAGGTGTTTTGCCCTTCCCACGGGAGGTGAAATTTGAGTTCGGAAGGTTCGCCGTCGGTTGGCACCTCTCGGCTTTCTTCCTTCGGAGGAAGCGTTCGGCTTGCTCTCCTCGGACCTTCAAATCCTTCCATGTTTTGGATGATGCTGTCCCCATTGCTTCCAACACGTCCAATGCGAGGTTGTTGTGGCAAGTCTGGAGAATGAACTCCTTAGTGATCGGGTCCCGACAGTTCATCGCCTTGTTCCGGAACCTTTTGACGAAGGTATCAACTAATTCTCCGTCTTTCTGTTTCTCATCAAGCAAGGACCCGATGGATATCTCGGTGTCGTCATCGAAGAAGTTAGCACACTTCCTGGTTTGAGGCGGCGATACCAATCGAAGGCGGCTCCACGAAGAGTGCCAACGAAGGACCGTACCATCAGAGGCTCATTACCAAAGATAACCCCTAGGTGTGATTTGAAGTAAATCAAATGCTGAGTGGACCTCCCCATCAAACGGTGTGAAGTTAATTAGATTGAACTTCGCCGGATATAAGATTGATTCCCATTCTCTTGGGTATGGACAAGGAATGCCCGTTTTTTTCATCTCTTGAGCGGAAATCAACGTATTGATTTTGCTCTCGAGGTTTTTAATCTTCAAACTTTCACCAGTGTTTTCGCTAGCATTCTCGTTACCACCCCCTGCATTGACGGGAGGATTATTATCATTATGAGCTTCATTCGCATCCTCATCTTCCTGATTAACCTGGTTATGACGACTTGGTTCGCCTTGCTGGTTTGTCAGTGCTTGGATCTGTTGATCATGCATTTCTCTCATACTCTGCATGGCCATCTGCATTTCAAACCTGAAGCTCTCCTGTTGTTTAGCCATGGCTTCTTCAAGCATCTTGGCCACTTGTTCCGCACTTATCATAAGTGCCTCGCGGGGTTGTCCCTCGCTGGATACCGTATTATCTGATGCGACAGCAGAGCAGGAATCCGATTCTTCATCTTCTGACGATAATCTTGTCCGAACCCTACCATAAGTTCCTCGTATGATGGCTCCGGACTGCAGACGGGTCATCCGCCGGGGTACTTCCGGAATCGACTCAGGATTATCCTGTGTCGACGTCCCTTTGCTGGTCATATTAGTGGTGACCCTCGGAAATTCTCCATCTTCGACTACCCTTCTTCTTTGTCAGAAACGCCTAGGCCTTGGTTTTGGCGTTTCGGTGCTGAGCCTTTCGAAAACCAAAATTCTTTCGGGGACCGTCTTGATACAGTTGCACTCAGACAATACTGTCCGAATGAGTTTGGAACAGGGACATTGAGTTTCTAGTCCTCGAGGAAAATACTGCCCCGAATGAGTTTTCTCGTACTCCTATCACGATAGTACAACTCGTCAGCTTGACGGTCGGAGTAACCTATCGTGTGTTGGCACGACTTCTCAGGTATAACGTCGTCACCATCAGACGACAACGTTTCCTTCTGAGGGCGAACTGCCTTCTTTGGGCTTTCAAGAGTCACGCGCCTTGAGACATGCCTTTTTGGGCGTGAATTCTCAGCGGGCTCCTGGACTTCAATGCGCAAATTGGCGCGCGCAGCTGCCTTAAACTCGTTGTCATGTTGGAGGTGATGGCGACCCCCAGCATGTTGAGTCGTTCGGGGCTTCTTCATCAGGCCCAAACGTTCTTGAACTGGAGCTCGACCCCCAGCATGTTGAGTCGTTCGGGGCTTCTTCATCAGGCCCAAACGTTCTTGAACTGGAGCTTTGATTCTTTCATCGAGAATTGGACCGAGACGCTCCAAAACTGATCTTCTTCTTCGGGATGATTCCGCGGGATCTCCCGGAGTAGCTATGGGAATTACCAGCGACCTCGGTTGGTTCGCCGGAGGTTGAACTTGCTTCGAAGGCTGCAACGATTTTGCCTTAGTTTGAATCGCCGCTTCAGACTTCGGCCTCCAAACTTGGTGAGTTGGTGGCGGCTTCTGGGCCACTTCCTTTTGTAGTCTTCTTCGGGCCTCTTGGACTTGAGCCTGTGCCTGTGCTGATAGTACGCGGCGCTTGCGAATGTGCTCCTTAAGTGTCGAACGGTTCCGTTTGACACTGACCCATTCGTTCGTTGGCGACTTGGAGGAGTCACCATTCATCGGTGGTTGAGGCTGTTTGCCTCTCCTGTTCTTCAGATCCGCGTTATAGCGGATTCCATCCGTGGATTCCATCGCCTTCGCGAGTTCTTTGGCCAAACGTTGGCGTCGCCTCTGACGGGCTCTCTTGGAAAGAGTAACGGAGGAATCGGCGGGAACAGGCTTAACCTGGTTGGAGGTTGGTGTTGTTCGCGGGAAAAATCGTGTCTTTCTTTGTAATTGATTCCATTGCACTCTTAAATAATAACTTTTTGTTACAAAAAGATCTGGTCTTTTTATAAGATCCGGTTACAACGAAATCAAAAAAAAGAAATAAAAAATTACAACTTTTCTCTTTTATCGAATGAATCGCGAGCTCCTGTTTTGCGGTCACTCGCTTGTGTGGGTTCTTTGCCTACGCCGGGGTTTATCCGTGGACCACCGCGCGATCTAGATCCGGTCGGATCTACGCAGTATGATGGGTGTTATTTCACAAAGGAAATAACAGCCAACGGTACTATTTCGCCAAGGAAATAATAGCCTTTAGTTCTCGGGATCAAAGGCCAAGCTTTGATCCGGTGGGAAAATGCGTAGATCTCAGATCTAATCTCTCTCGAACTCCTGCCTTATTTGGCGTGGATGATCGCCAAGAACCAGATCTGATATCTCCAAGTCCTCAAAGTTCCAAAGCTTTAATCTTTTTAAATTTTGAGCCTTCAATCCAGCAGAGCTTCACCTCCAAAAGTTCCAAGCTCTTGAAAATGAGCCCCCCTAGCCTATTTATAGGCACTCAGACCTGTGCCTTGGCACAGGTGGCCGGGCTATTTATAGGCACCTAGCCACCAAAAGGTGGCCGGGGCACCTAGCCACCAAAAGGTGGCCGGGGCACCTAGCCACCAAAAGGTGGCCGAGGCACCGAGCCACCTAGAGGTGGCTCGGTTTTGGCCGAGTCCTCCAAATGTTAGTTTTTTTTGTTTTTCGGTTTATCCAAACTCTGATTTGTTGATCTGAACTCTGATTTGGTAGTCCGGATCCTGATTTGGTAGTAAATCCGCTTCGGTGTTCGAGTTTGAGTCCGGATCCTGATTTGGCAGTCCGGATCCTGATTTGGCAGTCTGGATCCTGATTTGGTAGTAAATCTGCTTCGGTGTTTAACCTCGTCGCCTCGATGGTTCGTTGGTTTGTTGAATCACCGTGCCGAGCTGTGTTAAGGGACCTATAAGCAATTTTATACGCCTACATCTAGTAGACCACATGTTTTTAAATGTGATGTTTATGGTAGATTTGGCTATTTGGTGAAGTTTTGTTATGATTTGAAAAAATATTCAAACTTGCCAAATTTCTCATGTAAACCACCTTTGTTTAATAATGTTTCTCATTTGCAATATAATTTAAAAGAAAAATCTTTATTTGTAAATGATTTCCGTACACGAGCTAATGGTCTACAAAAACAAATGGATCTCTTTCATTGTATAAATTACAATCGGAATGGTCATTTGAGTGATTATTGCTTTGACCGTATTAGTGCACTACATGCGTCCAAGAGGGTTCATAACCCTAGGGCTTTGAGCTTAAAAGATAGGGGTCATGTCCCTAAATCTCTTGGTACCAAGAATTCTTGGGTACCAGAACAAATTTGATTTTTAAAACCAAGTATTCTAGTATTGGTTTTGAAAAATTATACTTTTGAACATCCTCATGACCGCTTTCCTCACGCGATATGGATCTTTTGAGTTCTTGGTCATGCCATTCGGACTGACCAATGCACCCGCTGTATTCATGGACTTGATGAACCGGGTTTTTTGTCCCTTCTTAGATCAGTTCGTGATTGTTTTCATAGACGACATCCTCATTTATTCGAGATCGGAGGCAGATCATGAGCAGCATCTCCGATTAGCTTTGCAGACCCTACGGGAGCACCAGTTATACGCCAAGTTCAGCAAGTGTGAGTTTTGGCTTTCAGAGGTTAGATTTTTCGGCCACATCATCAGCAGAGAGGGCATATCAGTAGACCCAGCTAAGGTTACAACAGTGCTTGATTGGGAACCGCCGAAGACGGTGATGGAGATTCGTAGCTTTTTGGGTTTAGAAGGTTATTAGAGGAAGTTCGTCCAGGACTTCTCAAAGATTTTGACACTCTTTACACGCCTTACGAAGAAGGGTGTACAGTTTATTTGGAGCACAGAGTGCCAGGAGACGTTTGATACATTGAAGGCTAAGTTGACTACAGCACCGATTTTGACTATTCCGAGCAGCGACAGGACATTCGTCGTCTACACAGATGCATCTTTAGCAGGATTAGGAGGTGTCCTTATGCAGACTCAAATAGTAGTAGCTTACATCTCACGGCAGTTGAGAGTGCATGAGCAGAACTATCCTACTCATGACTTGGAGTTAGCAGCAGTGGTATTTGCACTGAAGTCATGGAGGCACTATTTGTATGGAGTGTAGTTTGAGTTGTTCACAGATCATCAGAGATGGAGGCACTATTTGTATGGAGTGTAGTTTGAGTTGTTCACAGATCATCAGAGTCTGAAATATCTTTTCCCTCAGAAGGAACTCAACCAGAGACAGCGGAGATGGATTGAGTTTATCAAGGACTATGAGTTCGTGATTTAGTATCATCCGGGGAAGGCGAACGTCGTAGCGGATGCTTTGAGTAGGAAGCGTCGACATCAGGTTGTAGTTTTGAGATGCTCGTTGCATCAAGACCTTCTCACCCTTAGCCAGTTTGATTTTAGACCTGAGGTTGATGGTACCAGTGTATTTTTGGGAGCTGTGTTAGTGCATCCATCTTGGAGTGATAGAGTTGTCATAGCTCAGTTGGAAGACTCTTGGATCCAAATCCGTAAGGAGGAGATTTCCAAAGATGGAGGTCTCCGGATGAAGGGTAGATTGGTTATGCCATCTAGTGTAGAGCTGAAGAGGGAGTTATTTGATGAGGCACACTATACTCGGTACACAGTACATCCAGGGACTACCAAGAAGTACAAGGACCTGAAGAGACATTTCTAGTGGAGGGGCATCCGAAGAGAGATTTCATAGTATGTGGCTAAGTGTTTTACTTGTCAGCAGATGAAGGCAGAGCATCAAAGACCGGCAGGGACACTTCAGCCGTTGCCTTCTGGAGTGGAAGTGGGCGGACATTTCTATGGACTTTATTGTAGGGTTACCGAAGTCGAAGAAGGGGAAAGATTCGATTTGGGTGATAGTGGACCGGTTGACGAAGTCAACATATTTTATTCTAGTGAGGACTACTTATACAGCCGAGGCGTATGCGAGGATCTTCGTTTGAGAAATAGTTCGACTTCACGGGGTTCCGACATGATCGTGTCAGATCGAGGATTAGTATTCACTTCACATTTTTGGAGGAGTTTTCAGGACTCGTTTGGCAGCAGACTATCTTATAGCAGTGTATTCCACCCACAGACGGATGATCAGACGGAGAGGGTGAACCAGGTATTAGAGGACATGTTGCGGGCTTGTGTCATTAACTTTTAGGGTAGCTGGGAGGAGCATATTCCACTGATAGAGTTCTCTTATAAAAACAGTTATCAAGCAACGATTGGTATGGCCCCCATATGAGGTATTGTACGGGAGACCTTATAGATCACCGATATGTTGGGCAGAGCTGGAGGATAGTTTGATGCTTGGACCAGAGCTTGTGAGACAGACTACTGAGAAGGTAGCATTGATCAGGGAGCAGATTCTAGCCGCTCAGAGTCGGCAGAAGAGCTATGCAGATAAAAGGCGAATCTCTGTCTTAGTCAAATCAACATGTAGCTCGATCTTTGGTGCATCTGACACTCGCTGCGTCTCCTCATCGCGTAAATGCTTCTTAAGAATCAAAACATGGAAACTATCATGTATACTCGACATCGATGCTAAAAGATCAATCCGATACGAAACGACTCAAATGTGCTCAACAATCTTGAATGGACCAACATACCTCAGGGGAAGCTTTTCCCCATCTACTTAAGCACCGGACTCCCTTCGTTGGTGATACTTTCAATAATACATAGTCTCCATCCTGTAACTCTAACGGTCATCGCCTCTAATTGGCATAACTCTTATGTTTACTCTGCGCTACAAGAATGCGCTCCCAAATTTCTACTACCTTCTTCATAGTCTATCTCACAAGTTCTGATACAAACAATAAGCTGTCCTTTGGTTCTGCCTAACAAATAGGTAATTTATAAGGCCTCCCGTACCATCCCTTATATGGTGCCATGCCAATAGTCGCTTGACAACTGTTGTTATAATCAAACTAAAAATCAAAATAATGTTATCCTCCTGACTATCCTGAAAGTCAATAACACATGCTCGCAACATGTCCTCTAATACTCATTTCCCTTTTTATGTTTGTCCACCTATCTGCGTTCGGAGAGTACTAGAATACCACAACTAACTACTAAACGAATCCTAGAAGCTCCTCCAAAAATGACTCTTTAGATCCTTGTACATTTTCATTGTGCTTGGATGCACTGTGTATCTGGTACGATGCGCCTTAACTTTCATGAAATATAAGCCAATACTCTCTAGGTCTGCATCAAAACACCTCCTAGACCCGCTAAGTATGCATCCGTGTAGACAATAAATGTTTTATCACTACTTAGAATAATCATTACTGATGCTGTATTCAATTTTGCCTTTAGAGTCTTAAAGGCTTCCTAGCACTCCGTGCCCCCAAACAAACTGTACACCCATATACATAAGGCGTGTAAGTGGTGTCGCAATCTTTAAAAAGTCTTGAATGAACTTCCTGATTAGTCGACCAAACCTAAAAAAATCTACAAAACTTTGTAACTGCCTTCGGTGGCTCCTAATCAAGTACTGCTTTTACTTTAGCTGGATCCACTATAATGCCCTCCTTGCTAATAACATGGCCAAAAATCTAACCTCAGATAGCGAAAAACTAGCATTTGTTGAACCTGGCGTATAATTGATGCTCTCGCAAAGTCCACAATAGAAAATGAAGATGCTGCTCATGCTCTACCTATAATCTCGAACAGATAAGGATATCGCTAATAAAACCACCACAAACTGGTCCAAACATGTATGAAAAACCCAGCTCACCAAACCTATGAAAAACACGGGTGCATTGGTCATCCCAAATGGCATGACAAAAAACTCGAAAGATCAATATCGAGTCAGAAATGTGGTTTTGGGAATAACCATTCCTCGCACTCGTAGCTAAAAATAATCAGAACGAAGATCAATCTTTAAGAAATATTGTGCTCCTCACAGCTAGTCGAACAAATCATAAATCCTCTATAGTGGATACCTGATCCGGTAAGTGATCTCATTCAACTCATGATAATCTATACATAATCGTATGCTACCATCCTTCTTCTCCATGAAGAGGACCGGTGCTCCTATGAAAATGACTCCGACAAATAAAACCCTCAATTAACAACTCATCTAGATGAGTCTGTAGCTCCCCCATCTCAGCGGGTACCATACGATAGGGTTCTCGAAATATCGATACGGTGCTTAGTACAACTCGATGCAGGAAAACAATCTCTCTCACTGGAGGAAATCTCAGTATGTCCTGAAAAATATCTTGATACTCTGAGATGACTTCGGTCTCGCTCAAAACTAGACCTTGATCCTGTATCATCACCTCCTCGACGTATGCCAGAAATAACTCTGCATTCTGGTTACCCTATGAGATTGCTACTATGTATACAAACCCATTGAATGCTCACAAGCTGACTATGTCTGTAAAACAGTCTATACTAACATGGTAGGATGATAACTAATCCATACTAAGAATAACATCAAACTTGGACATTCGCAGCATGATCATATCGACCACGTACTCAAACTCGTCTAAACTAACAACACATCTCCCATAGATACTCTCTAAGAGAGACACATCTCCCAAAGGAGTAGAAACTGATAATGAAACGCCTAAAGTTTACGCTACAAGCTGAAGTCTAATCATAATATTATGATAGATAAAATATGCTAAGTTTCTGAATCAATAAGATTCGAGCTGGAAAGGAAATCACTAAGAAAGCTTCGCTCGCACCATGATCACGCGGTACGACTGCATAAACCTTGTCGGTGGCTGGCGATTGTTACTCTGATGGTGGTGGAACATATGAGACTGTCTGTCCTTTAGGAATCTCCTGGATGGTATGACTCTGGTCTATTGGCTCTTCAATCCTCGAGTTGACTGGAGGTGCCTCAAATCCTCTGCTGCTGGCTGTAACCATGACCTTGAGACTGCTATCTTTGACCTCTGTCACGCTGGCCTCCTGCTGGTATACTGCGACAATCCTTGCTCTATGTCCGACCTTGTTACAATTATAACATGTATGCTGTTGTGCTCTCTTCTTATGATGTCCTTGTTTCTGACGGTAAAAATCCTTACCCTGTTGCTGGGGCTTTCTAGATTTTAGAATAGGTCTCTTTCCTTGTTGTTGTCATACTGATCATGATTCCATAATTAACTACATGCATATCTCCCTGCTTTAATCATACTAGCTCTACTGCTTGTCAAAGAAGCAAATAATTTTTTCCAAATAAGTGGTATTCGCTGCTCTAGCAAAAATCTAAAGTCAATACCATCCTCCGGTGATATCCTCTATGCTGAATACATCTAACTCTGCTTTAGTACTGAGTCAACGTTAAGAAATCTTCATATATTTCTTTTATTTATAGGTTACACATGAATCCGGTGTGTCCTGAAACTATGATGCTCTCAGTATTTAATGTCTTTCTTATTCTTACAGAGCCAAGTCTCATGTTCTGCGGCTGTATCAATAGCTGGTTGTAGTGATGGTGAAATCATTGGTATTGCCTCTTCAATAGGCACGATGCGTACAACTGGAGGTGGAACTCCAGAAAATGTAATGTGGCTCATTACTTGCTCATCGAGTGTTGCTAGTCTTTGCTTCTGCAATCGGCGTTACCAAGTATATCAGATACTGTGGAGTCTACTACGGCTCGGGCTCTGCTTACCTAGCTCTTCGGGTACGAGTTTTATCTCGACCGCATCCTATCAAGAGGAGAGCTTAATGGACACAGTAAATGAGGTTGCAAACATATATACATAATATAATGTATCATATAGTATTCACGCAAATACTTTTCAATCAAAATAAGGTAGTTATAAAAAAATTTCGTAATTTTTGAAGTATACGTATTACGTCCCCACTCATTCTAGAAATTCCTAGAGGACTCTATACATGAATCCTAGGAAACTCTATCCTAGCTCCACGACTCAACACAAGATGATCCTAAGGATGCTAGAACTAGAGCTCTGATACCAACTGTAATATCCCAGGATTCACACAAGGTTGTAGTCTAAGGTAACACACAAATTGTTAAACCTACCATGCACCCACAAAATACATTAACACATTTCATCAATCACAGTAATATCCTCTAGTGAAATCAACAAGAAGTGAAGGTAGAAAATAGGCGAAATGAGGAAGTAAAAATAATAGACATGATATAGAAGAAGAGATCTCATAAATAAAAGAATCATGTCTCAACTAAAGTACATCTGATATCTGAAATAATAAAATGTCTCAACATGAATCAACTAAATCTCATACTAAGGCACTATGCCTTTATAAAATGAATATAACTCTAAAGTCTGAATAATGAACAAAAATATATGGTGAAGCTTAAGCTACTAAGAATGTGCGACGACGACTATGCTAGAACTCTGATATCCTGCGGCTTTCCGAAACTCTGAGCTGCCTAAAAGAGACAATTTAAATAAAAAATAACAACAAGAGCGTCAGAGCACTACAGCAAGCTATCTTTCGGCTCTGCTCAATATATAGGAGATCTATAGGGTCTCCCATATAATACCTCATACGGAGCCATACCAATCGTCGCTTGATAACTATTATTATAAGAGAACTCTATCAATGGAATATAATCCTCCTAGCTACCTTGAAAATAAATGATACAAGCCCGCAGTATGTCCTCCAACAGCTGGTTCACTCTCTGTCCAACCGTCTGTCAGATGGTGGAATACACCGCTGTGCAATAACCAGCTACTGAATGAATCCTGGAAACTCCTCCAAAAGTACGAGGTGAAAATTAAGCGTCAATCTGATACAATCGTATATAGAACTCCGTAAAGTCGAACTATCTCCCGGATAAATATCCTTGCATATGTCTCAGCTGTATAAGTAGTCCTCACTGGAATAAAATGTGCCGACTTCGTCAACCGATCCACTATCACCCAAACAGAATTGTTCCCCTTCTTTGACTTCGGCAACCCTACAATGAAGTCCATAGAAATGTTCGCCCACTTCCATTCTGGGATGGGTAAAGGCTAAAGTGTCCATGCTGGTCTCTGGTGTTCTGCCTTTGCTTGCTGGCAGGTGAAGCACTTAGCCACATATTCTGCAATCTCCCTACGCATACCACTCTACCAAAAGTGTCTCCTCAAGTTCTTGTACATCTTAGTGGTTCCTAGATGCACTAAAAATCGGGTATGATGTGTTTTATCAAACAACTCCTTCTTCAGCTCTATACTAGCTGGCATAACCAATTGACCCTTTATTCAAAGGCCTCCATCTGCTCCAATGGTCCAATCGTCCTTGAGCTCTTTGGGAATCTCCTCCTTCCGGATTGAATCTAAGAGTCCTCTAATTGAGCACTGACTACTCTATCCCTCAAAGATGGCTGTACTGATATAGCTCCCAAGTATGTGTTCGTCCTGCCAATCTCTGGCCTAAAATCAAACTAGCTAAGAGTAAGAAGATCTCGATACAACGAGCACCTCAAGGCCGCAACCCGATGTCGATACTTCCTACTCAAAGCATCTGCTATGACATTCGCCTTCCCCGGGTAATACTGAATTACGAACTCGTAGTCCTTGATGAACTCAATCCATCGTTGCTGTCTCTGATTGAGTTTCTTCTGGGAGAATAGGTACTTCAGACTTTGGTGATCTATGAATAGCTCGAACTGAACTCCATACAAATAGTATCTCCATGCCTTTAGTGCGAATACTAACGCTGCTAACTCCAAATCATAAGTGGGATAGTTCTGCTCATGTACCCTTACCTGTCATGAGATGTATGCTACTACCCTCTGAGTCTGCATCAAAACACCTCCCAAACTTGCTAACGACGCATCCGTGTATACGAAAAATGTTCTATCACTGCTCAGAATAGTAAGGACTGACGTCGTAGTTAACTTAGCCTTTAAGGTATCAAAGTCCTTCTGGAACTCCGTGCTCTGTACACCCTTCTTCGTAAGGCATGTAAACGGTATTGTAATCTTTGAGAAGTTCTAAATGAACTTCCTGTAATAACCAGCTAACCCCAAAAAGCTATGAATCTCGATAACCTTCTTCGGTGGTACACAATCATGCACTGCTGAAACCTTAGCTGGGTCCATTGCTATGCCCTCTCTGCTCACAATATAGACAAGAAACCTAACCTCAAAAATCCAAAACTCACACTTGCTGAACTTAGCATATAGCTGATGCTCACTCAAAGTCTGCAAAGCCAAATGTAGATGCTGCTCGTGCTCTGACTCCAATCTCGAATAGATGAGAATATCATCAATAAATACAATCACGAATTTGTCTAAATATGGACGGAAGACCCGGTTCATCAAATCCATAAATATCGCAGGTGCATTGGTCAACCAAAATGGCACGACCAAAGACTCGAAAGACCCATATTGAGTCAGAAAGGTTATCTTGGGAATATCCATCTCCCGAACCCGCAGCTGATGATGACCAGAACAAAGATCAATCTTTGAGAAATACTACACTCCCTACAGCTAATCAAACAAGTCATCAATCCAAGGCAAAGGATATCTATTCTGGATAGTGACTTTGTTCAACTCATGGTAGTCAATACATAATCGCAGACTACCATCCTTCTTGTTCACGAAGAGGAACGGCGCTCCTTACGGAGAATGACTCCTACGAATAAAGCCCTGAGCTAATAACTCATCCAACTGGGTCTGTAGCTTCCTCATCTCAACAAGTGCTATGCGATAGAGTGCTCGGGATATCAGGGTTGTGCCAGGCAGCAACTCAATACAACTCAAACTCTCTCACAGGAGGCAACCTAGGTATGTCCTGAAAGACATCCTGATAATCTGAGACAACTCTAGTCTTGCATATATCAACACTCTGATCCTAAAGCATCACCTCCTCGATGTATGCTAGTAATAACTCTGCAAACTGGTTCCCCTGAGAGGTTGCCACAACTAACTCAGACCCATTGGACGCTTGCAAATTGACTATTTTTGCAAAACAGTCTATACTAACGTGGTAGGAAGATAGCCAATCTATACCAAGAATAACATCAAACTCTGACATCGCAACACTATCAGATCGACAATGAACTCAGACTCATCTAAACTGATAATACACCTCCTACAAATGCTCTCTAAGAGCGACATCTCACCTAGAGGGGTGGAAACTAACAAAGGAATGTCTAGAGGCTGAGCTACAAGCTAAAGTCTAATCATAAATGTATATGATATGAAAGAATGCGAAGTCCCTGAATCGAAAAGAATACGGACTGGAAAGGAGTTCACGAGGAACGTACCCTCCACTACGACCCCGCTTGCACCATGATCATGAAGGACTACCACATAGACTCTGCCTATGGCTGGAGGCTGCTCTGCTACTGGAAGTGAAGAATATGGGACTACATGTCCCCGAGGGACCTCTTGAACTGCCTGAACCTATCCCTCAATCATCAAAACTACAGGTAGTGCCTTGAGTCTCATCTGCTAGCCTTGACCTTGGCCCTAAAATCGGTTCTGCTACTGATTCTACCCTTTACCTTGCTGGGCTCCTGCTGATGCACTGTGACAGTCAGATGCTCTGTGGCCAATCTTGTGATACTTAAAACATGTGCCCTAAAACTTACGCTACTAAGGTGCTCTCTGATCATGCTGGGGTCCTCTCCTATGAGGGCCTTGCTGCTGTTGTTGGGGTCCTAAAAAAGCCTCTTATTCTTACCCTTATCCTTAGTATTCTCTTCCTTATCTTTCTGAAGCATAGCTGACTCGTTCTCCTATGAAGTGGAAGCATCAGCTACATCTCTAACTGAGTAGAACCTCCTAGAAATGAGGTATCGACGAACGCTAGGGTGAAGTCCTGCTAGAAACATCTTTGCCTGACGTTCTCTAGTCTGCCACATGCCCGTAAAGTGAAGTAGGCTCATACATCTGCTCTTAAAATCAGCTACTGACATGTCTCCCTGCGTCAATCTGGACAACTCAAGCTTTTTCCCAGCCCGTGCCACGGAAAAGATATATTGCTCATCGAAAAATAGACAAAGTCCTCCCAGGTGAGGGTCATCCTCTATTCTGGGGTAAACTATAGCCGGTGCCATCTCCCCGCATTCCCTTTGAGACTGTAGGATGCTGGCCTCTGCTTCTGAACCGAAGTCACATTAAGAATCTCAAGGGTGTTACCCACATGTTCCTTCCACTTATGTGCCGCAAGAGAATATGATAATCCCTTAAACTCCGATGCCCTCATCTTTTGGTATCTCTCCACTAAGCGGAGCCAAGCCTCCATCTCTATGGTTCTATCAGCAACTACCTATGGGGTGGGTACGGGTGTGTCTTTTGGGAAATTTTCCGCAATAGGAATAGCTAGTATCACCGATGGTGAACCTACTGGTGGTGGTGGTGGTGGTGTGATGTGATTCGTCACAAGCTCCTCAAGTGCTGCCATCCTAGTGGCTATGGGAGCCATCACGTCTTCTATCAAATACTGGGGAGCCTGTTACGGCTCAGGTGGAGCCTGTTGCGGCTCTGGTAAAGCCTACTGTGGCTCTGCCTGACCAGCTCTTCGGGTAAGAGGTCTACCATGTCCGGCCATCTAAGCATATAAAAGAAAGTTTATAAGTCTTTGAACGAAACATATATGTAATTCGTAAAGATAAGAAATTTGTATCATATATTATTCATGTAAATACTTTTAATATCAATGAATACTAGTCTCATAAAATAAAATATTCGTAATTTTTGAATACGCGTATATAACGTCCTCACTCATTCTAGAAATTTCTAAGGGACTCTATACATGAATCTTAAGAAACTCTACTCTAACTCCACGACTCGACACATGATGGTCCTAAGGATACTAGAACTAGAGCTCTGATACTAACTGTGATGTCCCTGGTTTCAACAAGGCTGTAGTCTAAGGTGAAACCAAGAATGTCAAACATGTCATGTACTACACCGTGTAATAACATGTTTCACTATCACAATTACTATCTATCTAGTAGAATCAACAACCGGTATAGGTACAAAATAGGCTAGAAAAAATATACAGAAGGAATACTAAATGACAAATATTCAAAAGAAATCATCACCACTGAAATAAATAGACAAATCTCCGAGAGAAATAACATCCGACTGAATACAAGTGTCTCGACATAGGAAATCAAATGAAATGACATTTAGGCACATCACCTTTACAAAACTAGAATGATAACTCAAATGTTCATAAACACATCTACTGTGGAGTTCTGACATAAACTTGTTCATAAACACATCTACTGTGGAGTTCTGACATAAACTACTAACAATATAGATAAATAACTACTAGAGTAATCTCATCAACCTACGACTCTCCGTGCACCTAGCTCGTTACCTGAAAGGGGGGAAACAACGAGCGTCAAGCGCTAACGAGTAACATCTCAACCAACCCCAGGGAGAAGGGCTAGAAGAAAAAAAATACCTATTAATACATATAGGTAGTCAATCATCTACTCTAAAATAAAATGGTGGTTTGATATTTAGAAATTTACAACACGAGCATAGGTACGTCTCCCGTTAGCTCAAATTATAAATAGCGTAAATAGCTAAATACCAAATTCCCAAAAAAGCTATAACATGGAGCAATAAAGAAATATAGCTCCATCTCCAACCATAATATCAATGACCTGTCAGATGTCAAATACGTGCCTAACTCGTGGGCTGAAATAGGTAAATGTCCAATATATGAATTGCAAAAGCTTAAGTCCAACACGAGGACTGTAATAAATTATAGTCCAACACGAGAACTTCAATGGATTACAGTCCAACACGAGGACTTCAATGGATTATAGTCCAACACGAGGACTTTAATGGATTATAGTCTAACACAAGGACTTCAATGGATTATAGTCCAACACGAGGACTTCAACATGAAAGTAATATAAAAAATCAGCATATTTACTACTCACTCTCGTACCTCGGTGAGTGAATCTAAAACACATGTCCGTAGTCAACTCATATACATAAATCCCAGTGTATCATAATCCCATATAACCTAGGTCTCTCACCAGCCACACAAACATATGCAACAACCTGAACATACGGAAAATTCCCCGACGGTCCATCGCGAAGAGACAAAAACTTTTTCTACAGGTTTCTGCTCCTCGAGGTTGATTTAAAAGCCATTATACGACGGTTCTATATACTCAAATCCTATATACGTGATTTAGCCTTTCTAGAATATGGAAAAAAATACAATATAATCACTATAGACAAAGAGAAACCTTTTTAATCACATGTATGTATGTCGACACGTTTGGAAACAATTATCTTTCTTTCAAAACTCTTGTTAGGAAACTTTTCAGATCTAGATCTGCATTAAGAAATTCATGGGTGATTTTTATTAACTGAAAAGTTATTCTTTTTGCAACATACAATATAAAGATCTATCTTTATGCTATTTTACATAAAATAGCATTTTAGGCTAATAAAACACAGGAAAACTTTATTAAAAATGTTTAAAATATAGGTGTAGGATTGGGCGAGATGAAACTCGCCTGAGGGGTGTTGATGAACTCCTAAAGACGAGTGAGAACAATCCTCCTTTGCTGAACACCGATGGATCTCGTGTCAGCACCTCCAAAATCGTCCAAGAATCGCCAAAGAAAGGGCATTTAGGGTTTGAGAGAGAGAGAGGAGGGGGCTGAGGCTATTAGGGTTTAAAAAAGGGTTCTGAGAGCTTTAAAATGGATATATATACTTAGGTATACTCCCAGGTTCAGTATAAACAAAACCAACCCGAAATAGAGATAATCCTGGCGTCTGCACGCCCAACAGTTGACCGAATAGAAACTTGTACACAGGCTGGGGTTCGGTATATTGACCATAACTTTTTCGTTTGACTTTTGAATGAGGTGATTTAAGATTTGTTAGAAAGCTATTGAAGAGACCTACAACTATGATATTTTACACTTTCTCAGATTCTAACTATACCAGTGTATAAAATATAGAAACTCATAACTAGTCATAAATCTCAGATTTCTCTTTTGGCCTTTGTGCATGACTTGCACATATGCACTCATATATTCATAAATATATATTGAATTGATCTCAAATAAATTCTTATCTTATTCAAACATCAAAATATATTATTTTTCACCATATAACATATTTATCATTATTTATCATAAAATATTTAAATTTTTAGGGTTTTACATCGTAGAAGGACAAAAACCTTAGTACATATACCAAGGAGGCTACCCCTGGCGAGCCTTCATATGTCCTCTGATGTGACTTAGTCTACTATACCATAAATCAGATCTAATATTAATTCACATCATAATACAAAGTATAGGGTAACCTGGTTATCTAGTAATAAGTCACATTCTATAATTAGCTAAGCGATTAGCTTGGCTTTTGTAAGCAGAGAAATCTTGAAGCGAGTTTAAGCAAGTAACTTAAATGGGAAACCAACCAGAATCTCACAAGCCTAACTACCAAGAGACGATTACTTTTTCTTAGTGAGAGCATATAGAGTATTCTAAGAGATCTATTTATTCTCTAAACTCAAATGAGAAATCTATGCATCATTGCCAAACACCACTACATAATCCCAAGGTAGATCTTTCTACTCCCGTCTAGGACACTCTACATATTGTTTGTGCACTGTAGATGCAGTCCACAAGCCTAACTACTAAGAGACTATATATGTTCTACTTCTAATAACAATGCTTGTATGCCTAACAATGAGTTGGATCATGTTAAAAATAGAATATCATCTTTAGATTCAACACTTAAAATATGCATTATTAATAATAAGAAACTTATTGACTTATGTGCAAAGTCACGTCTTAATTCTTATAAATCCAACACTCACTATGCATATATATAGCAAAATTTACAAATAATCTATTTGCGGCCGAAAAGGCCATCGAGCTAAATTTTGCTATGATGCACAAAAATCTAAAATGCTAATATCAATACTGCTTGTGCATCTCATAAGGCTTCTTCATCACATACACATGCACATACTCATCATGTACTTCATAAGCATGCTAATGTGTTTAAATATGATTTTTGTGGTAGATTTGGCCATTTGGCAAAGTTTTTCTTTGATTTGAGAAAATATTCAAACTTGCCAATTTTTTTAAATAAACCACGTTTGTTTAACAATGTTTCTCATTTGCAAAATAAATTTATAAGACCATCTAAATGAATCATGTGCACAAGTTTGTGGTCAACCAAATCAAATGGGCCTCTTTCATTACACTTATTACAATTGAAAATGTCATTTGCATAATTTTTGTTTTGACCGTGTTAGTGCACCACATGCATCCAAATGAGTTCATAACCCTAGGGTTTTGAGCTTAAATGGTAGGGGTCATATCCCTAAACCTTTTGGTACCAAGAACACTTGGGCACCAAAAAAAATTTGATTTTTTTTAAACCAAGATTTTTAATGTTTTCATTTTTATTGGTTTTGAAAAACTTTTGTTTTATGATTTAAATCTTGATTTATGATTTCGTTTGAGTGATTTGTTTTTATTCGAATTTTTTTTCATGATTCTCATGTTTTCTATTCTCTTGTTTTCATAAATCTATTTTATACATGGTTTATAGGTTTTTGCCATGAGATACTATTTCATAATGACATATCTAATTGTATTCTCATTCCCTTTTTGAATGTGAGTAATATTCAGCGTATTTGTGCTTGCTCACATGTTTGCCTTGTACTTCATTTCATATATTGCATAAGGCATTTTGATAGGGGAGCTTTTTCCTATATTTATTTTTATACTCACCCATGCTTATTTGTAGGGGAGCTTTCGCTCTCTCCATTCTTTTGTTTTTCCCTTTTTGATGTTGTCAAATGGGGAGAAATATTATGAGTATATCTTGTTTTAGTTATATGCATGATAATTCTAATTTACATATAATTTCCTTTCATGCATATATTTCTTTTTATAAATTGTTTGTCATCATCAAAAAGAGGAAGATTATTAGGTTCTTTTATTTTGATGATGATTAACAAACAATTTACAACTAATGTTATTTGTTTAGTGTTTGTGTTTTGTATTTATTCTAGGCAAATAATATGTTAGAGGATGGATGGAATCGAGCATTCACGATTATATCCAATGGACGTTGGCGGAATTATGATATGAAGCCTTGCAATTCAAGTTGAAGATCCAAGTTCAAGCTTCATCCATGTTACCAAGATCAAACGTCATGAAGATCATTGCTTGGTATATTTAGTATAAGTTTATATTATGTGTGTTTGATACTCTGAGCTCAATCATATACACACATACACGTTTTTGGTTTATATATATACAAGTTTTATATACATGTTTTGGTTTTTATAAGTTTTCAATTTTAAATATGAAACAATTGAATATTATTGGAAAATACATTTTTGTTTCATGTTTGTACATACTTATATATGATTTCATAAATAGCAAGTTTATTTAGCCAATGAAATCATATTTATTACAAAACATGTAAAACATAGTATTCATTGTTTATAGACTTCATCACAAATAGTTTACATCTTTCTTTAAGTCTATAAAATCAGTTTACAAGTTTCATAAGTTTCTTTAAATCAATATGTCAAAAACATGTATGTTTAGTTTCATGTTTTTGGATATTTTTGCAAAATGATGATATTTTACAAAATGGATGTTTTTGTAATATGTGTATTATCATATCTACAATCATTTCCCAAAGTTTCATAATTTTTAGAATTTGTTTGTTATTTTTAAAAGCAGTTTAAAAATTAGATTTTCTGTTTCAATCAGGCTGATATAGTGTTATCAGTTGACTGATGAATGTGTTCAGTCGACTGAAGAAACCGGCTGGAATAATAAAAAGCTTTTATTTTGTTTTAGTCGACTGACTAGGTGACAAATGAGGTCAACAGTCGACCCATAATATCATCAGTCGACCGATGAGCTGGAAAATACCTCTAACGGTCAGCTCATTAGCCGACTGATGAAAGTCTTCAGTCGACTGATGCTGTAACGGTTAGTTTTTTCTAGTCTGCTTCAGTTTTGGTTTTTTGGTCTTTTTGCCTTATTTTCTCATGGCTTTAGGGTTCCTATAAATACCCCACACATCCTCAATTTTATTTACTAAAGAGGATGTTTAAAAACAAGTTTAAGAGTGTTTTAACAATGGTTTGAGTTTTGGTTTAAGTTTGTTTAAAAAGCTTTTAAGCATTAGAGAGTTTGTTTTGTAATGATAATTTCACAAGAGCTTGAGGAAGATCATCCATTGGTGTTTGAGCATTTAACTCGATCTTCTCCCTTTCTCTCTTGATCTATAGAGAAGTTTTCCTTAAACTCAATTCTAGCAATTTATATGTTTTGATCTTAATTTCCATAAGCTAGATTTCAATATTGAGTTTAATTATTTTTATTAAATCTCTTTGTTACACACACTCACTTGAGCTTATTGTATTTGCATTCATAGTATATTTGGGTTGTGAGATTGTAACTTAGAGTTGGGCTAAATTAAGTTCTCACCTTGTTTAGAGAACAACCATTATATTGAGAGCTATTATAGTGAGGTTCACTTTGTAATACACTAGTACACCAAGAGGAATGTGTGGTGAGAGACGGGGTCGTCCCATGAGAAGTGGGGTAGGTGGTAATATCTAGAGAGAGGTTATAATTCCTAACACTTAAGGCAGATACGGGCTAAAGACCAACACTTGAGGTGGTAGTTAATATAGTTATATTATGAGTGATTGTGAACGTTGATCGGTGAGTGTTGAAAACCGACATTGTGAGGTGTAAACGTTTTTTGGGTAAGCGTAGAAAACCCGGTGTAATAGTAAAGATCTCCTCGAGGTGAGGAACAGAGACGTAGGTCGAGGGGACTGAACTCCATGAACATATCGTTTGTTTATGATTGCATTGGTGCACTTTTACATTCGTGCTTATTATTCATGTTGCATTTGTCAATTGCTCACTGTTTATATTGCCCACTATCTAGTTTAGTTTGTTTACCCTTGTGTATATTACTTACCCTAGCTCATATATCTTATTGTATTTCATACTTGCTAGGATAACTTGTTAATAAGTTTTTAATTAGCATAAACCGGATTAGATTAGCATAAACCCTATTTACCCCCTCTAGTACGTGATCCTTCCTAGTGGCATTAGGGTGCTTTCAATTACCACCTCAGTACTAACCAAAATCTCCTACGTACTTTTAGGAGAAAATGAATCTTCCGGCAAAAGTATCTCAAGCTACGCAGTTCTAGACTAACATCAGGAAAAAAATTTCGTACCTTAAGAGAATAGTTAATACACACTAATTATAGATATTAGTATTATTGATATTTACGTGGAGTAGTGTTCTTCCCTGAAGAACATTCCATTCCATCAAGCATTTTATATCAATAATAATATTACATCATAAACAAAGACAAGAAGGCCTAAGGTCCTAGCCACAGAGTTCAAAGATATAATTTTTAAAATTATTATAAAATTTATAAAAATAGAATATTAGAATTTTTGGAGATAGACTTGATTGGGTAGTTGAGATCTAGGTTTTTTCGATCACTCACCACTAGGCACACTAGCCATGATGTGGTACTGGGACTCTAGCCCTAGGTCCCTCCGCCATTAGCACCCCTAACGCCGGCGATATCTAGGGTTTTTATAAAATAATTTTTTGTTTTAGAAATTTTTTGTTTTGGAAAAGTCAAAAAAGTTTTAAAAATCTATAAAAAAATTTTATCTCAAAAAAATGATAAATCCCTAATTTATTATAATCATCCACTAGTTCATAAAAGTTAAGTTTTTACTATAGAGTTAACAACCCAGATGTCAAAATTTAGAATTTTAAATAAAAAATTTTAAGCTTTTAATTACAAATGAATTTTAATAATAAAAATCCAAATTTATTGTTCCACAAATCAAGATCACTATCAAGAAACTTTAGATCCAATCTAAACAAATACAATATGCAATCATATGTGAACCCTAAAAGAAAGTCAAATATGTGTGCAATCCTAATCTCAATTTGATAGCAATATAAGCCACACATACAAAACAACTATTGTTTAGAGATTACCTTTCCTGGATCCTTTAGAAGGACTGTCATGCATTTAATCTTAATCTTCAGACAATGACCAAAGGTTAACCACACTGATACGAAGAGAAGCCTCATATACCACTCTGCGACCAATGCATAAATCATAAATTGACGAAGAGGAAAGAGATGACATTAATATATTTTTTTCCTATCTGTTTCCTATTTACATAAATGCATATATATAGCAGCAGACAAAATCCTAACCCTTTAGGATTGGGAACTAGTTCACTAAATGATCGAGTTGAGCCCACCTAGAATCCACGCCATTCAACATTAGAGCAAACCACCAATCAGCTAACATCATAAATTAGAATATATATATACTATATATACATTAGTATAGTATAGTGAGAAAATATGATGTATGCTTGGTAGTGAGGTGGCACAAATCCCTCCTATTCATTTCAACATGGCGGGAACCCACCATTCACATGGGCGTGACGAGTGCATTGGGGAATATGCAACCATTTGAATGAGTTAAAGGGGTTCTGTACTCACTACCAGATGCCATAGCCACTTTTTCATACTAATATAATATACTATATTAAGTATATATAATAAGTACCTATATAGTATATATATATATATAGTATATATAAGTAAGTTAATGGGTATCTTGACCCAAGGAGGGAGTTTCCTCATTGATATGATGCTGGCAACAATCCCCACATGTGAAATTCTCTTCTTGCTTCACAATGTGGCCGATGTGGTCACAATTATTGACAAGGAGAGATCCCCCTCCTTTGTCGAAGGCGATTACCCACTAATCTCATATATATACATATAGTTTATATATATATTTATATATAATATATATATATATATAGATACTATAATATATATTAATTATATATATATAATATAATTGCCGTATATAATTTTCCGTCTAGGATACTCTCATTTCCGATAAGGAGGAAATCTATTTACAATTGAAGGCTACACTACTATGTGCTACAGATCATAAGAAATCTTCACTTATAAGCCACCACAGCAGAAGAAAAAAAATTTAATAAATTCAGAATTTATCTTCACCAAAGGTTTTTTATTTTGCCAATTGTACGTCCTTTCAACATATTTTGAAATAAACAATAAGTTTGGCATACAAAGGACAGAATTTTGAGTTGTTTGGAAGCATTATTCATATTTGTTGACATGGAATATGCAAACCTAACAAGAAGAATTGCAACGCGTCTGAATGATAGTCGGCAAACTGGATTCCACTCGCTCTTTCCAGTCACCCTTCTGGATCTCTCTTAGTCAAATAATCAAGACTCTAAAGTTTTGTTGACTCATAAGTGAGAAACCGAACCTAGAATTAGCCTCAATCTTTGTCCTATATTGACGTGGTTAGTTACCAACAAACCTACCTCTTATTTGAACCTAATAACCACCAACCACATGGTCTACGCAATCTAAAAAAGTAACGTAAATCCCTTGTAACCAAGTGTTATAGTAATCTAGAGCTCAGAGTTACTTTCATCTAATTGAGCCTAGAGAATAGTAATAGATATTATTAGGAATATTATGTGGTACTAAGCTAATTTTACTTATAGTTAGTCATTTCTAATTAATTCCCAATATCAGATCATAATGAAAATTAATATCAAGAAGAAAATTAGGGTATGTGTTTGGAGATTATATATAGTTTATTGTTTAATATTTAAAATTACAATGTCCTAATTCTTATATTTTCCTATTGCTTCTCTTGATTGGGAAGATTAATTAATTACTAGTAGGTTATAACAATTTGGGGACCTAATAATAATGTCAATGGTTTATATAACTTGTTTTTTTTTTTGTAAGTAAAAATATTTTATTTACGAAGTAACAATAAAACATAACATTCGTATGTACAAGAAAGAGCAGCTCAGACCCAAAACAGAGCCCTCAAGTGTTCAAAAAACAACATTCAACTTCCTGCCTTACAAGAAACGGTAAAGTGAGGAAGCAAAGTAAACCCGATTAAAACTTTAGTGGTCTTTTGTAACATGCTTAGGATATAAATTCATTGCTGAGAACCATCTCTTGTTGCGGTAGCAGTATCCTTGAGCTTCAATAGCTTGCTGCAAATAATATTTATCTCGAACAATATAAGCTCCTTAATGTCATCTTTGGTCCTTCTTCTTTGCTAGGAAATAATCAGGTTACGGGTAATACAATGGTGATATATACAACAAGTTGCAACAGCTTTTTCGTTACACGCTACGGCATAATTCCCCTTCAGCTTCTTTAATGTCCAATCTAATACTTCATGCCACTTTCTAGGAACATAAAATACCTGAACAAATTTCATGGTATTCTTCCTTATCTGAAAGCAGAAGTCACATTTAAACAAGAGGCGATCCCTAGATTCAGAAGAAGAGACACAAACAGGGCTTGTATCATCTTCAATCATCTCTATTATTTTCCATCTTTATCTTGTAGGCAGTTTATTTAAGCAAACAACCCATCATAAGAAAGAATATTTAGGTAATGAGTACTTGTTCCATATCAAACTGGATTATTTCATTTTATCATTAGTATAAACTAAAAGCATGTTATAAGTATCAGCAGAAGAGAGAGCCCCTAAAGCTCTGCCATTACCCATCCAAATCAGTTCGTGGTTAGTGAGCCCAATGTCGCGCGCCTATGCGGAAGCGTGCTCGCTCACCAAACAAATCGCAAGCACGGGAGAAGAATAATTAATCACACACGAGCACAATTCAAAACAGAAATACGACAGATTAATCACAAACACAGAGATATACGTGGTTCGGCAAATTGCCTACGTCCAAGGGGAGAGGATGGGGAAATTCCACTAAATCAAGGAGAGTACAAAGGGTTAAAATCTCACAAAACTCACAAACTAACTCTCAACCAAAGCTCTCAACTTGCTCACAATATCTCCCTCTCACAATGCTCAAAAGTCTCTCTAATTTCTGATTATAACTCTCCTCTTTTTGATGATCCTAATCTCTTCTAAGGCGTTCCATATATATAGAAAACCTAAAACCAAAACAAACTAGGAATTCTAAAATAAAAAATAAAATAAATTAGGAATACTAATAACATGTTACTAAAACAGATTAAGAATCATGTTACAAAATAGATTAGGAATCTTAATAACCTGTTATCAAAATAGATTAGGAACCTGCTATCCAACAATTCTTCACCTCGGTAAAGTATTCCCAAAACTGAGCCGAGACCAACATAAGAACCAATGCGTCGTCTCACCAAATTCGGCTGCACCAATGTGGTTTCCTACATACCCCCTCTCCCAAGGGATCAAGCCACCCGTAGTTCATCCAAATGGCCGTCAACGGTCTCAACAATCACGAATATGCAACAAATCACCCTTAGTGAGCATATCCGCCGGATTATCCTTCGTGTGGACCTTCACAATATCCACATCGCCATCTTCAAGAACAAGTGAGCATATCCGCCGGATTATCCTTCGTGTGGACCTTCACAATATCCACATCGCCATCTTCAAGAACATCTCGAACGAAGTGCCTTCGTGTGGACCTTCACAATATCCACATCGCCATCTTCAAGAACATCTCGAACGAAGTGATAACGAACGTCAATGTGCTTTCGCATAAAAAACCTGATTTTTCGCCACATAGATAGCACTCCTACTATCATAATAAATAGTGATAGACCATTACGATATAACAAGTTCCTCCAAAAGTCCTCGAAGCCAAATAACCTCCTTCACAGCCTCTGTTATCACCATATACTCTGTTATATAGGAAGAGAAACCAACAGCAAAACCCCCAACCAAATCCCCCAAAATCCCAGAAAAAGATTTTTCAGATTCTGTACAAAAAGAACCGTTGGGCATACGGCGGTCGACCGTAAAATTCTCGCGGTCGACCGCGAGCCATGTTAGAGACTGAGAAAATTTTTAAAAACATCTGCGGTCGACCGTGGGAATTTTCAGCTTGACGGTCGACCATCACGGTCGACCACGAAAGTCTCTGCTGGCTCCACAGGGTAAATCAAAGGCGCGGTCGACCATGGCAGTCGACCGCAAACATATATATGAATAACAGTTTTGTAAGCAGTTTTTTTATTTAAAACCCTGTTTAAAAATATCAAATAAATTCTAAAAAATGTAAAACTTTGGAAAATAATTGAAGACATGATAATACACATGTTATAAAAACTGGTTTTTAGAAAGGACCTCCAAATGAAAAATATCATCATTTTATAAAATAGTCCAAAACATGAAAATGTGAACATATGAGTTTTGTCATTTTAGCTTAACCATGTTTGGAGACAATACAAAATGATTTTATAAACTTGAAGAAAGATGTAAACTATTATTATGAAGTTTATAAACAATAAATATAGTATTTTATCAAAATACACATATAATGCACTAAAACATGATTTCATTGAACTATATAAAATTGATATTGATGAAATCATATATATATATATATATATATATACAAAGAAACCAATAAAATGTGTGTGCATATTATATTGAGCTTAAAGTACTTAACACACATAATATAAACTCCTAAACTAATTATACCCAAGCTTGTGATCTTCAACGAAGCTCTATCTTGGTACACTTGTGGAAGAAACTTGAACTTGAATCTTTAACTTGAATTGCGTTGCTTCAACCACTATATCCGCCAACCTCCATTTGATATGATCGTTATGGCGCAATCCATCCAACCTCTAACTCGTTGTTTTCCTAGAATAAATACGAAAACACAAACACTAGACAAACAACATTAAAAGTAAATTGTTTGTTAAACATCATCAAAACAAGAAGGCCAACAATGTGTACTCACCATCGTTGTCGGATCACAACGTCTTGATCTTTCTCCCAGTCTGTAGTTCCAATCTCTTCTTCCATTCCACAAATATATCTAGGACTTCACTCTTCTTCGTCATGGTGTACACCCAACAATTCCTAGAATAGTCATCAACAAACATGACGAACCAATGTCTACCACCAAGTGATGCAGTCTTTGTGGGACCCCAAACATCTGTGTGCACATAATCCAGGATGTCCCTCGTCCTATGAATTGCTATCATGAACTTCACCTTCGTCTTCTTGCTAAGAACACAGTGGTCACAGAGCTCAACTTTTCTACTTTTGGCTCCCTTCAATAGCCCCTGCTTGCACAGTACCTGCAGTGACTTCTCTCCTGTGTGCCCCAATCTGTAATGCCAAAGTCTGCTAATGTTTGTCTTAGAAATAGCTGAAACAACCTGGCCAATCACGGTTCTCCCCTTCAGATAATACAAGTTCCGACTACGGACTCCCTTAATCACAACCAAAGATCCCTTAGTAACCTTTACTACAGCATCCTCAAATGTCACATTGAATCCCTTCGCCTCCAAAGCTCCAACTGAGATAAGATTATTCTTCAACTGAAGAACAAATCTCACCTTCTTTAATTCACAGACTACTCTATCGTGCATCTGAATCGTCACAGTACCTATCCTATAAATGCCACAGGATTGATCATTTCCCATAAAAATAACACCCCCATCGAGTCTCTCAAATGATAAAAACTAATCTCACCTAGGAGTCACATGATAAGTAGCACTAGAATCAAGCATCTAATCTGATGCATCCAAGTGGTTCACCTCTGGAGTAATCAATAGAGAAAAGCTTGAATCATCGGAATCATCGCTTTTCACAATATTCACCTCATTGGCATTCGATCCCTTCTTCTTGCTATTCTCCTTCTCCTTGATCTTTGGACAGTCTCTCTTCTAATGTTCTTGCTCCTTGCAGAATACACATTGGTTTTTTTCTAGCTGGTGATGACCTTTTGATTTTGACCTTCCTCTATTACCACCTTTTGGATATGGGCTTTTACCTCTCGTCGACAAATCAACATTCGCCAAGTCCGACAATAACTTAGTGTAGTTGCTCACATGAGCCACTAGTGAGGTGCCTCGGGATATTTGAAATTTGAACAATCTTTGTAGTAAATGCAAACGGTTCTCAACACACTTCATAAGGTACTTATTATTGAGAATTTTCCACATCTACATTGCAGATGTTACCCCAATCACATCATACTTCAATTCTTGTTCTAAACATGATCTAATTACCTCACAAACGTTCCTATTTATCTTTTTTCATATCGCCTCTTCATATTTCGGTGGTCTCTCTTGGACCATGATGGTCTCCTCCAAATTTTGAGCATTGAGCGTATCTTGAATGTCGCTCATTCACAAACCAAAGTTGATCTTCTCATCATACTTCATCACACTAATTTTGGTGTTCTAAAAACCAACTTGGACTGTACTCACCATCTTGCTGCTTTTAACAACTTCTTCACCGATACTCGCAAACTCCAAATTACAAAAAAAGATTCAAACTTTAAAAGGAATAAAAAATTATCCAACTGAATCCTAAATTGGATTCCAAATAGAACTCCTAACCACACGAGGAAAGCGAGATATCCAATGGTAAGTTCAAATCCTATCTCCACCGAAGCCTAGAACTCCAATAACCAAGCTTCCATGATGAATCTTCCTCCACCTAATGTCAAAACCCTAGATTTGAAATCTGATCTTTGATACCAATTATCGCGTGCTTATGTGGAAGCGTGCTCTCTCACCAAACACGTTGTAAGCACGAGAGGAGAATAACCAATCATACACGAGTATAATCCAAAACTTAAATATGACAGATCAATCACAAACACAGAGATATACATGGTTCGGCAATTTGCCTACATCCACGGGGAGAGGATGGGGAGATTCCACTAGATCAAGGAGAGTATAAAGGTTACAATCTCACAAAACTCACAAACTAACCCTAAACCAAAGCTCTTAACTTGCTCACAATATATCCCTCTCACAATGCTCAAAATCTCTCTAATCTCTGATTATAACTCTCCTCTTTTAGATGATCCTAATCTCTTCTAAGGTGTTCCATAAATATAGAAAACCTAAAACCAAAACAGACTAGGAATTCTAAAACAAAAAACAAAGCAAATTAGGAATCCTTATAACCTGATACCAAAATAGATTAAGAATCATGTTACCAAAATAGATTAGGAATCCTAGTAACCTATTACCAAAACATATTAGGAACCTGCTATCCAACACCCAACACATTTAAGTGTTGTCATGTATGAATTTTAAAAGCTTCTTGAAACTACCAAGAGTAATAAGCCTTTCCCTCCGTAGACCAAAGTTATTGAGATTTCATATTATATCCATGCATGCACCTCATCCAAAGAGAATTAAATCTCAAGGCAATAAACCAAAGGTTCTTAAGCATCAATAAAGATACCCATAACATGAATACCCAAACCATCAAAGCATTTAGGGAGACAAAAAGCCACTTTTAAACTTCTTTGGGTTATAACTACTAAGCATACTTAATTATGAGAAGTCTCTGAAGATCTTCTCAACTCCTTTCGTAACTTTCTTAGGTAGCATAAAGATGCTCCCTAGAATGTTTGCATGCTCTACAACATTGATTTGATGAGTTGGAGCCTTCCAAAAAAAAAGTAGACGAGAGGACCATGACATAATCCTATTAACCATTTTCTCAACGAGAATATCACAATCATGGGAGTTAAGACATTGGGATGTGAGAGAGATACCCCAAATATCTTATTGGCAGTTCACCTTCAATAAAATTTAGTAGATGTAGATGCCATGCTTTAATTTCACAGGGACACCATCAAAGAAGAGCTGACTCTTAGATACCTTAGTGTTGACGCCAGATACCAAATAGTAAATTTAGTACGGATTATGGAAAATTTTAGGATTCCTCAACCTTCTTTTGATGGTTGATTATCAAGCAGAGGGTTCAGTCCCGCACACAAACAATATGTAAAAGGATCGGAGTTGGGTTCTTCAGAGGTTCCTTCAATGGTTAAGTCGATAAAAATCTTAAGTGGAGGAGAAAAATATGACTGTAATGTGTTATATTTTAAAAGATTGCATACCTCCATGCAGCAAGCAGTGCATAAATTTATAGTAGATCTAAAGGGGAAACTTTGTTACTTCAGCCGAGTCCAAGCAGTCAGCTTATTCGACTAATACTTTACAGGTATCAACTACAAGTGGTATGAGTCAGCTTTGTAATTAATACGATGGTAACATGTAAAACCCCAGAAAAATTTGAGTTAATGATTGATAATTGAATTATTATGTGATTACTTATAATAAATGGATATTTATTGAGATAAATATTATTATATGGTGTATGAGTAATCTGACAAGTATTTTGAGTATAAACAAGTTAACAAATGAGAAAGAAACGTGTCAAAATATGCACAATGCCCAAAAGACTGAATATTTGAAAAAACTTGAAATTTTTAGCCCGGTCGACCGCCGTCCGGTTGACTGCCACGGTCGGCCGCGAAACCTGAATATTGCATTTCCTGTTTAAACTTGGTTTCGGGTATTTACGATCCATATTCGTTTTCTCTATTATATATCACATATTCATGAGGTTTTTAGTTTTCTTTCATACTTTTGAAACCCTAGCAGCTATCAAACAATTTTACAAAGCCCAAATTTGATTTTTGAGAGAAAATAAGAGATCTTAAAGTGGGATTTCGATTTGTGGGTTGGACATCTATATTGGAATTCCAACTTTCACATTTTGCATCAAGTCTTAGGCGAGTTTCATCTCTACTAATCTCTCTCCCTATTTTAAAGAGTTTTTAATGAGATTTTAATGTGCTTTATAGAGCCTAATTGATTATTTTGTGTATAAAAAGCAGATCTTTTGTATTATATGTATAAAGACTAAGTCTTTTCATATTAAAGAGATTAAAAACAAAATTTAGAAGTGTTTTTAAGATCTAAAAATAATTAATGACGTTGTTTAACTGAGTTTAGATGATTTAATCTTCATATTGATGTTTCGTGCATGTTCAAGATATTATTTATGACTTATTATGCAATTGTCTATGTTTTACATGTTGATATTTCCCAGAGAAGTTTATTTGATGTTTACAATATTCTACATATGTTTCAGTACGAATTAAACAAGTTTTGTTTACAAAAACATGCACGAACATAATGATTCAAAACCTGCACAGAATAGAACAGGCTTCTGTTCGTGTGTCGGTTGACCGCGCATAAGCGGCGGTCGACCGCATGCCTGGCAGAGGCTTGGGCAACCTCTGAAAAACGATGCGGTTGATAGTTGCTATATTGCGGTTGACAGCCACTCTAATAATTGGCCAGTGCATGTTTTCTTCCCTGATTTCTAATTTTCAAGAATTTTCTCTATCTTCTTATGTTGCATAACGATCCTTATGAGTTGTTAAACACCTGAGGTGTTGGTGAACACCAGATTTTTTGACATGCATACGGAGATATGTGCACATACACATAGTTTATGTTGTATTGACATGCATTGTCAGGATACTTGACACACGTTAAATTGATGAAAGTATAATAACATATAACAAAGCATTGTTTATAAGTTATGGATGCTCAGTGTGGTTGTTTATCCTGTAATGAGATCTCGGTTGTACCACACTAGGAGTATTTGGTTGTTTTTCCTGTAATGATACCTCGGTGGTACCAAATACTCGAAGATAATCAGTATTTTTTCGGGTTAGGCTGATGGTCCTATACAACATTGTACGATCATCTAGAAGCATATCAGAAATAAGGAGATAAAACATATTACTGTAGAATGATTGAATAAGAAAGTTGAACCCACATGTAATTGTGCGAACCTTACAAGAGTATCGTTATTTCATATAGCCAGAATAGGGAGATAAAACCTATTGTCATAGAGCGATTGAGTAAGAACCTTACAAGAATATCACTATTGCATGTGGTGATGCATACATATGTACATTGTGTAGTATGTTTCTATGTAGTTTACCCATGAGTAGAGTACACATTTTGGCACATGATGCACATGATATAGTTTATGATGATATTTGAACAGACTGACTTTTCCTTGTGAGTTTTCTAGCTACCTAAGGGTAGCCTGAGATTAATATAATTGCTTAATAATAATTTTCGTATCGAGTATGCCAGCTACCAGAGGGTAGTATGAGATTATAAAAATGGTTCCTTTTGGTTGAGTTATGAAGACTTTTCCTTTATGTAATGTTTTCATTCATAGGATTGGAATTAGTATTTAGACATCCATAATATGAGACATGGTATATACATGAGAGTTTCCATGTTTGGATTATTTTGCTTGACGTACTAATTCTCGTGTTGTGGGTCTCTAAATACTAGTCTCCATTTAGGATTTTATGAATGATTTTATACTTATATGTACTGACTCTATTTTCTTATACTCCTATCCCTTCCCCTTGGGGGCGATGGAGATGATCTCGCTAACGCTTTGACGCTCGTTGTTTCCCCCCTTTCAGGCAGCGAGTCCGGCATACGGAGTGGCGTAGGTTGATGTAGTCACATCTTAGTATCCATCTTAGTTATTTTATTAGCAGTTATTTACAAAGGTCCACAATAGTTGTTCATTTTTAAACTATAGAGATTGTATTTTTATTTTGTAGAGACAGTGTGCCTTAGTGAGATTTCTTTGACTCTTTAATTTGAGACATAGTACATTATTATAGTTCAAGGATATTCTTATTCTATTTTAGTTGGGCTCATTTGTTGATTATTCTCATACTTCTTCTGTGTATATTTTGTTCTTATGCTATTTCCATTATTTGCTTGTTTTATACCTTCACCTATTTGTTGATTCTACTAGAGAGATAGAGACTGTGATGGTAAAACATATCATAGCATGGTATTAGTGCTTGGTAGGTTTGATAATCTGGATTTTACCTTGGACTGCAGCATTGTGTGAACCCTAGGAAGTCACAGTTAGTATTAGAGCTCTCGTTCCAGTATCCTTAGGATCATTCATGTGTCATATTGTGGATCTAGGATAGAGTTTCCTAGAAATTATGTATAGAGTCCACTAGGAATTCCTAGTATGAGTGAGGACGTATTATATATATACGCGAAAATTACCAAAATGTTTTTATGAACTATTTCCTTTGAATTATAAAGCATGTGGTGAATGATAAGTGATACTATTTTTCTATTGATATATATTTTATCTTTTGTACCTAGGATCCCATTTACAATGACTTATAAGCTCTATTTTGGAAACCATAGATGTCACAATGAGTAGAACAAGTTAATTCAGAGTCAGAGTCGCAGCAGGTTCCACATTATTTAGTTGACATCCTAACATTATTTACAGCTAGAATAACCACCCTAGAAGAGCAATTGGATAACCAGATATGGCCAGCAATATCATCACTTGCAGTTCCTCCTCCGGCCGTACCAGATGAACTTAAATCAAAGGCATCGTCAGGAGTTGTGCCAACCCCAAATACTATTGGAGCTACACAGCAAGAAGAAAGCCTTAAGATAGGACTAAATCGAGACAAGGGTAGGAATAAGAGAAAATACACATGACCGGAAGGACCCTAGCTAGATAATCAGAAGCAACAGAATAATATCGGTCCGAGGGAACACCAAATCAGACAATTTCAAAGCAACGTAGATTTATTAGATTTTGTTATAACTGTAACAAATTCGGTCATAGAGCCGCAAAGTGTCGTGGTGAATCAATGAGAGGCTGGCAATGTAAGAGACAAAAATCACAAGAGGTACAGCAAGCGTGGAAACAACGCAAAATGCAGGGTGCATGTTACAAATGCTACAAGATTGGACATAGAGCGAGAGACTGTCGTAAAGTACCAGTAGGAAAACAACAGGATAGAGACCAAAATCAACAGCTACAGAATTGCTGGCATGAACAGCAACAGAGGACTGAGTGACCTCTATCAACTTTGAGGATTGAGGATCAGATGCATGCCATTCAGGAGCCACCTCAGAGTCAGATAGATTCATATACTACAGAGCCTTTAGCACAGCCGACAATAACGATCAACCAAGTTTTAGAAACATTCCTAGTGATCATGATGTGAGTAGAGTCGTAGTGGAATGTACGTTCTTAGAAAACACCTTCCCAACCTGTACCTTTTGGGAATGGGAATTTTCACAAATCTTTCATCTATCTATACTATCATGAATAGTCTTCAGTCAGACATTTCTTTTTAGTTTCCATTCCTTTGGGAGAGACATCCCTCTTAGAGAGTACTTGTAGGAGATGCATTATCAGATTTGATGAATCTAAGTTCATAGTTGGTTTATTTGTTTTGTGTGCATATCTAATGCTTGATGTGATTTTCGGTAGGGATTGATTATTTTCCTACCACGTTAGTATCAATTGTTTTGTGAAGACAGTTAGCTTGTAAGCATTAAATAGATTTGTTTAGATTGTAGCAACCTCATAGGGTAACCAGAATGCGAAGTCATTTCTGGCATACGTCGAGAAGGTGATGAGACGGGATCGGGGTGCAAATCTAAGTTGAGACATGAGTGGTCTCAGAGTATCATGATGTTTTGTAGGACATATCAGGTTTACCTCCAGTGAGAGAGGTCGAGTTTTACATTGAGTTGCAGCCAGGCACAGCACCGACACCCTGAGTACCTTATCGTATAATACCTGTTGAGATGAAGGAGCTTTAGATCTAGTTAGATATCTGCTACAAAGAATTTATGATTTGGTTGAACAGTAGAGCGCAGCTGAGTGTAGTTTCTCGAAGATTAATCTTCGTTTTGTTTATATTCTTTTGAGGACTAGGGAGATGGACATCCCCAAAACCACCTTCCTGACTCGATATGAGTCTTTCGAGTTTCTTGTCATATCGTTTGGGCTGACCAGTGCCCCCATAGCACTCATGAATTGATGAATCAGGTTGTCCATCCGTGCTCGGACCAGTTCGTGATAGTATTTATCAATGATATTCTTATCTATTCGAGATTGTAGGCTGAGCATGATTAGCATTTGAAGATTAGCATTACAGACATTACGGGAGCACCAGTAATACACTAAAGTTTAGCAAGTATAAATTCTAGTTACCTAAGATCAGAATTTTGGATCATTGCTATCAGTCAGGAGGGCATCACATTAAACCCAACTAAGGTAGGATTGTTTCAGAATTTATAACCTATTAGGTTTGGCCGACAATTATAGAAAGATACTTCAAGATTTTTCAAAAAAATTTGACGCCACTTACACGCCTTGCAAAGAAGGATATACATTTTATTTGAAGCATGGAGTGCCAGAAAACATTTGAAGATTAAATTGATTATAGCATCAGTGATGGTTATTCTGAGTAGTGATAAAATTTTCCTTTGATTACTCGTATGTAAATGTATCGGATCCTAGAGGTTCTTACATGTAAACCCAGAGAGGAAAGATTTGTATTTTTAAGTAGTTGCGAACTCATGAGCAGAATTATCAAATATATGGTTTGGAGATAACAACAATGGTGTTCGTATTGAAGAAGTTAAGACATCATTTGTATGGAGTACAAAGGAAATTATATACGCGTTATCAGAATTTGGAAGTACCTTCATCCCAGAAGAAATTTAACCAGAGGCAGCGGCAAAGAGTCGAGTTTATTAAAGATTATGAGTTTACAATTTAGTTTACAATTTAGTGTCCTATTTTAAAGAGTTTTTAATAAGATTTTAATGTTCTTTATAGAGCCTAATTGATTATTTTGTGTATAAAAAGCAGATCTTTTGTGTTATATGTATAAAGACTAGGTCTTTTTTTGTTAAATAGATTTAGAACGAAATTTTTAGAAGTTTTTTTAAGATCTAAAAATAATTAATGACGTTGTTTGACTGAGTTTAGATGATTTAATCTTCGTATTGATGTTTCGTACATGTTTAAGAGTTTATTTAGGACTTATTATGCAATTATATATGTTTCACATATTGATATTTCCCAGAGAAGTTGATTGATATTTACAATGTTCTACATATGTTTCAGTACGAATTAAACAAATTTCGTTCATAATAACACGCACGAACATAATGATTCAAAACCTGCACAGAACAGAACATGCTTCTGTTCATGTGCCGGTCAACTGTGCATAAGCGGCGGTCGACCACGTGCTAGGCAGAGGCTTGGAAAGCCTTTGAAACATGATGTGGTCGACCGCTGCTATATTACGGTCAACCACCAGTCAAATAATTGGTCAGTGCATGTTTTCTTCCCTGATTTCTGATTTTTGGAAATTTTCTCTACCTTGTTATGTTGTATAATGATCCTTATGAGTTGTTAAACACCTGAGGTGTTGGTGAACACCAGATTTTTTTGACATGAACACCGAGATATGTGCACGTACACATAGTTTATGTTGTATTGACATGCATTGTCTGGATACTTGACACACGTTGAATTGATGAAAGTGTAATAACATATAACATAGCATTATTTATCAGTTATGGATGCTCAGTATGATTGTTTATCCCGTAATGAGATCTCGGTTGTACCACACTAGGAGTATTTTGTTGTTTTCCCATAATGATACCTCGGTGGTACCAAATACTCGAAGATAATCAGTGTTTTTTCGGGTTAGGCTGATGAGCCTATACACCATTGTACGATCATCTGGAAGCATATCCGGAATAAGGAGATAAAACATATTACTGTAGAATGATTGAATAAGAAAGTTGAACCCACATGTAATTGTGCGAACCTTACAAGAGTATCGTTATTTCATGTAGCCGGAATAGGGAGATAAAACCTATTCCCGTAGAGCGATTGAGTAAGAACCTTACAAGAGTATCACTATTGCATGTGGTGATGGATATATATGTACATTGTGTAGTATGTTTCTATGTAGTTTACCCATAAGTAGAGTACACATTTTGGTACATGATGCACATAATATAGTTTACGATGATATTTGAGTAGGCTGACTTTTCCTTGCGAGTTTTCTAGCTACCTAAGGGTAGTCTGAGATTTAGAAAATTGTTTAATAGTAATTTCCCTATCGATTACACCAGCTACCTAAGAGTAGTCTGAGATTATGAAAATGGTTCCTTTTGGTTGAGGTTTGAAGAGTTTTCCTTTATGTAATGTTTTTATTTATAGGATTGGAATTAGTATTTAGACATCCATAATTTTAGACATGGTATATACATGAGGGTTTTCTTGTTTGAATTATTTCACTCGACTAATTCTCATGTTGTGGGTCTCTAAATACTAATCTTCATTTAGAATTTTATGAATGATTTTATACTTATATATACTAACTCTATTTTCTTATACTCCTACCCCTTCCCCTTGAAGGTGGTGGAGATTATCTCGGTAGCGATTTGACGCTCATTGTTTTCCCCTTTTCAGGCAGCGAGTCCAGGGCACAGAGTATCACAGATTAATGGAGTTACATCTTAACATCCATCTTAGTTATTTTGTTAGTAGTTATTTATAGAGTTCCACAGTAGTTATTCATTTTTAAACTATAGAGATTGTATTTTTATTTTGTAGAGACAGTGTGCCTTAGTGAGATTTCTTTAACTCTTTAGTTTGAGACATGGTACATTATTACAGTTCAAGGATATTCTTATTGTATTTCAGTTGGGCTCATTTGTTGATTATTCTCATGCTTCTTCTGTGTATATTCTGTTCTTATACTATTTCGATTATTTGAATATTTTGTACCTTCACCTATTTGTTGATTCTACTAGAGAGATAATGACTGTGTTGGTGAAACATGTCGTAGCATAATGTTGGTACTTGGTAGGTTTGACAATCCGGATTTTACCTTAGACTGCAGCCTTGTGTAAACCCTGGGGCTTCATATAACATGGGAAGTAGGATACTGACGAGATCCAATTAGTCATTAAGACATTCAGGGTCAAATTAATGATAACTTCGACCATGCATTTAATGTGATGATGATCGGTTGTCGGCATGGGATTCGAGAATGATCGCCTTTCATCTCGGCTTTGCAAGAGGGTCAATAAAAGTCACCTTTTGATTCAACCATTTTGAATTGAGGGCTTCTCTACTCGGTCTCATAAAATAAAGAGGAGTGGAGTTGGCCTTAACAGGTGAGGACACCTTTCGACTTGGCCCTTCCTGGGAAAAGTCAAGTGATGATGTTATTTGACTCGTTCTATGTAGGGCGAGTTGATTTGGTTCCTAGTTAACACGGGACATGTGTTGATTCCTTCGGGAGGATTAATACTTAGTCATTTATGTGATATAACAATTAGCAATCAATCTTGAAGTTGATTAGAAGTGCTGAAATTTGTCAATAACATGCTTTATAGAAGATGACTCTCCTTTATAGAAAATTATCATATTACTAGCGAAACATAAATATGTTATACATATGTTCTTGCATTTCGGATGATAGTAGAAATTTAGGATATGTTTCAAGTCAACTAAAACCCTGCTTAAGTATTTCATGGCAAGAACAAAGAGGTAAGGTGAAATAGGATCACCTTGTCTAATAGCTCTATTGAAAGTAAGGCTTATTTGACCATCGATTGAGATAGAGAAGAAGATAGATCTAATAGCTCTATTGAAAGTAAGGCTTATTTGACCATCGATTGAGATAGAGAAGAAGATAGATTGTACACACATCATGATCCATTTCCTGAGCTTATGGGGGAAACCAAATCTAATCATGATATTATTGAGAAAATCCCAACTAATGGAATAATAGGCCTTCTTTAAATCAACTTTTATAGCAATTCTAGGGCTAATATTCACTATTAGAAATCTCTACATCCTAGACGGAACATCCTAGATGTACTTCCGTCTAGGATGCTCACATTATGGACGACAAAAGGTACATCTAGAAAACTCGTCTAGGATGTGGCATCCTAGACGAAATATCTATCTAGGATAACATCATAGACGGATCCTCTATTTTTTATTAGTGGTAGGCCCACTATCCTAGAGGGAATCCTTTTTTTTTGTTTGAGCGGGCTCCCAAATTTTCCAAACCCCGCTTCTAAAATTTTTTTCCCCTTTTGTTTTCCTCAAGCACGTTCAAATTTTTCAAAACCCTCTCTTTCAAAATTTCTCAAGTCCTGAACCGCATCCTATGCTTCATCTTTGGCTTCCTCCTCGTCCACCTCCTAAAGACCCAACGTTCTTTACGCTTTTCTGCTTCTGAAACCCTAGCTACCACCATTCTCTTCTTCTCTCATTCTCTAATTTTCTTGTCTCGACCTTGGCCGAAACCCCATTGTCAAAGTCTCCAGTGTCATCTCGTCTTCTCTCTCCAAAAACTCAATTATTCCAAGTGCTTCTCTTTCCCAAAGCTCTACCCTATCTTTGCCTTAATTCTTTCTTGAACCTTACCAGAGAGCTAGATCTTAGTCTTTGATATCTTATTCTTCAAGCTGAGTAGATTTCTGTCCCTTTCTTTATATTTTTGCTTTAGATTTTAGTTAATTTTTATATTTTATGATAGAACTGGAACTTGATTTTGGAGATGATCATAGATGTGATTAGATTTTAAATACCTCATTCTCTATGTCGCATTCTATATGCTTGACCTTAACCATGCCGTATCAAAGAAGGTGCTCAAGCAGAAGAGGGAGATTGCCAAGAGGCTCGGTCGACCTCTAATCAACACTAAACAATGTGAGGACTCCTTCTATCTTCGATTATTACTCTTCCTTTTCTCTTTTTCTTAGGATTTTTGGTGGTTTTTATTGATTAGTTTTGGTATTCTTGCTTCAATTTGTTGTTTGCTTAAACCTTAGAATGAACATTAAGACAGTTTATGTTAATTATATTTGTAGGATGTGATAGCATAAACCTTAGAATGAACATTAAGACAGTTTATGTTAATTATATTTGTAGGATGTGATAGCATGTGATGTTATAAATTGTAAAACCAGGTAAATTTGAATTAATATGTGATAATTTGAAATAATATGCGATTAATTGAGATAAGTGAATATTTATCGTGATTAATATCATTAAATGGTGTATGAGTATGATAGCAAGTGTTTTGAGTGCAAACAAGTCCTTATATGTGAAAGAATCGAGTCGAAAGCATGCACAAAGGCGAAACCTACACAACTGGAAAATTGTGTGCCGGTCGACCGCCGAACAAGTCGTGGTCGACCTCCTGACAGGTTTGAAGTTTTTCCTATTTTGAGTTGGTTTTGGGTTTTATGAGACCCAGGTCCACTTGCATGATATATATAACTCTTGAAGACGAATTTTCAAATCTTATTTTAGATTTTTAAAACCCTAGCAGCTAACATATCCTCTTTTACACCCTAGAACTTATTTTGTAAGAGTTCAAGAGCTTTTGAAGTGGGATTTCGATTTGGTTTTGATGTATGGCTTAGGAATCTGTCTTGGCTTTGCATCCTTCATGTTTTCAGTAGAGATTCCAGGCAAGTTTCATCTCTTCCAACCCAACACCCAGTTTTAAATGGTTTTTAATAAGGTTTGTTTTGGTTTCATGAGCCTAATCCACTATTTTGTGTATAAATAGAATTTCTTTCATAGTATATGATATAAAGTTTAATCTTATATTTATAAAAGATCACCAATGAATTTCGTGAGAATATTATGGATCTGAAAACATTTTAAACATGAGTTTAAACCATGATCTGGTGTTTTCATAACATTTTGATGATTGTGAGAACGTTTAGGGTTTAATTAACATATCTAAAATGTTAGATTTTATTTCATGTGTTGATAATCATCAGAGGTGTTATTTTAGTATTTAAAATGTTTTACACATGTTTTATAATGAGTTAATTGTTGGACCCTAGAGGGAGGTGATTAGGGTCTTGTGCTAATCTAATACCAAATAATAGCAATTAAAATTATGTTGATCAATATGTTCTTGCAAGAGATAGATATGGACAATAAGAACAATAAGAATATGCACAAATAAAATATGAGACAAGCAAAACACAAACACACGATATGTTTACGAGGTTCGGTCCCCACGACCTACGTCCCCGCTCCTCACCTCGAGGAGATATCCACTATCACAATCCGGTTTGGAAGCCGGAACTTCTACACACTCGGTTTACAAGTTCACCGAAAACTCTCACACTACACAATCACTCAACAAACACACTTTACACACTAAGTGTAGGAACCTAGCCCGTGTCCTCCTCCTCAAGTGCTCGATTACAACCTCTCCCTAGGTTCGTCAATCGACGCCACTCCTATTGGATTTGACCCCGTCTCTCTCTCCTCACACTTCTCTCGGTGTACAAGTGTATTACAAGTGATTCTCACAAATAAAAGTTAAATACAATGATTTGTTCTCAATTAACAAGTGAGAACACAATAAAGCTCACACTCACTAAATCCCACACTACAACCCACAATATATAATATGAGAATATCAAGCTCAATAAGTGTGTGTGATAATAGTGAATCAAACTCAATAAATAACTTAATGAATATAGCTAATCAAATTGAAAGTGAAATAATAAGCTATATAGGAAAGAGTTTAGAAAACTTCTCAATGAACAAGAAGAGCTGAAGAAATAATGATTCCAATAGGATTTGAAAGCTTCTTCTTGTTGTAGAAAAAACTTCTCTTGAAAACTGATTAACGAAACCAACTCTTAAACAGCTCTTAAACGAGATTAACAACTTGTTAAATAGCAAACTTGGATTTCTTCAATCTTAAGAAGAAGAACAGTAATGGGGTTTATATAACACCCCAATACAAACAGCTAAAAAAGGTAAAGACAAAAGCCCATTGAAAAAACCTAGCCGTAGCTCAGTTGTCAACATGTCCCGGCTCGAACCGCTAACGTCGAGTCCGATAGTTCAAAAACCTGGAAAACAAATGTTTAAACGCGTCGACCGACCGTAAATCTGCGAGCGAATGAAATATGGTCGACCCGACGAAATCCTCATCGACAGAAAAACACTAGAAATTTCCTCAGAAGTAAACAACAGACCTTGTCGTCGCCGTATCGTCGATCCGAAAACTGATATTGGAAAATGACAGTTTTGGGCAGTTTTGAAAATTTGTTAAAAATATCAAATCATATCCAAAAATAGTGAAACTTTGGGGAAAGTTTATAAATGATGAAATGAACATGTTTGAAAAGGAATTTTTGGAAAAACAAATTTCGTTTGTGAAAACTACCTGTTTTTGAAAAATGCTTAGAAAACCTGTATTTTTATGAAAGTGAAAGTTGATATAGGACTTGTAAATATTCATATATATATTGTGCATATATTATATGTATATAATAAAGTATGAGAGAGCTGTAAACAAGAGATAAAGATATTTTAACAACGTTTAATGAAAAATCATCTATATGATAGAAAACGTCAAAAATCGTGTTAAGTGTATATATATTGAGCTTAGATATCATCATACAATATATATAAGAAAACTAAACAAATACCCAGGTAAATTCACGCAGATGAACTTGAATCTTTAACGCTTTATTGACGCGTGTTGAAATACCTGAAAAGAGAACATAAACACAAAACACTAGAAAAACTTATTAGTAATAAATTGTTTGTCAAATCATCATCAAAACTATAGGGTCAACAATCTCCCCCTTTTTGATGATGGCAAACAATTTATACATGAATATGAAGTATACACTGATAATCCACATATAAGCCAAAACAAGAATAAGTCATACATGACCATATGTAAAAATCATACATGACCATATTTAACAGAAATTAATTTGTAAGCTATATGTGGTATTTTCTCCCCCTTTGACAACATCAAAAAGAGGGAAAAATGAAAGATAGGAGCAATGCTCCCCCTGCATATAAGCATAGATAATAGAAGTAAAGAAATTTATGTCAAAAACTCCCCCTGTCAAATAGACTAGATGACATCAATAGAGCATATATACAGGAGCTAAACCGACAACTATCCATCAAACTTATGCATAATAAAAAATATGCAAGAAACAAAACATGGTTATTGTCTTAACCATGCATTGATCATGAAATGATAAACTAGCATAAGCAATTTACAAATCATCATTTAGGCATCATAGATGTGCATGAAAATATAAAATTTAAACGTCATATAGGCAACTTATGATAAGCAACTATTTGCTACACACCAAAACATGAAAGTTATTTTATATAGGCATTGATTTATAAAAGAAATAACCTGAACATAATAAGCCACAAAGAACATCATATAGGCATTAGAAGCAACATAATTTTGCATAAATATAGGTTTGTTCACGAGATAGCAAGTCATACATAAAACGTCACACAAAACCATACATAGTTGTTCCACAAAGCATCATAGAGTTATTACACTCAAATAAAAGCAGAGTTATCAAGTTTCACAAACCAGAAGAAAGCGTCAAAAACAAATAAAAAACATCACATGAAGAAACTCAATCAGTCATCACCTCCTCCAACATCATCACCATCACCATCTCCACCATCATCACCATCACCGTTACCATCACCACCACCATCACCATCACCATCACCACCACCATCACCATCTGAGCCATCAGCAGAATCCTCACCAGAATCAGACTCAGAATTAGAAGGGATCCCGAGAGACTGACGCTGGTATGAAAGAATAGTCCTAACATCCTTCTGAATAGATGTGACACGAGTCTCAAGGCGATCAAGACGGTCACAAATCTCAGAAGTGGAAGAAGTGGAAGAGGTCGAGGCTCTAGAACGGGAGTGAGAAGATGGTGTGGAGTCAAGAGATATTTGCATTCTGGAAAGGGAAACTTTATCAAAGAAATCTCTTGTGGATTCAACCTTAGGTTCATTAGTGAGGTCAACATTGAAATGTTGAAAGATGAGAGTGAAAAAGGAACCAAACAGTAGAAACTTGGTATGTTTTGATGCCATGTTATTGATAAAGATAGTGGCCCAATCAACTTTGATTTTAGCAAAGATGGCATAAACGGCATTAATCTTGTCAGAGGCGAAGTGATCAAAACTTTCAGTCTTAGGAATCAAATTTTAAGCAACAATTCTGGCAATGAGTCTAGCAATAGGATTAAGTGAATTGTTGTTCATAGGATATGAGCATCCGGGCTTAAACATGAGTGGGTTAACATCTGGATTACCAACATCAACAGACATGAGATGAACGTCACTTGTTGGGATATTAAGAATCCCCGTAAGTTCGTTGGCAGAGAAGGTAATTTCAACATTTTTCACTAATGATGTAATGGTTAAACTACCACCAGCAGAAGATGTTGTGGACAGGTTCGCATAAAACAGATAAACAAGAAATGGATAATAAGGAACTTTATGACTTTCATCAAGCAATTTATCCAACCCAACATTATGAAGAATAGACTGAGTGTTATAGATGACCAGTTCAGGATACTTGATATACCTTGTTGGGAGAATTTTCAGTTTACAAAGTTCCCTATATTTCCTAACAAGAGGTTTAAACAACAGATAATCCTCATAATGTGAGGCTTTTACAGAGGAGGAACTAGATTCGGGTTTAGACCTCTTTTTGGGTGGCTTGGGAGGCATGATAAGTTAGGGTTTTGAAAAGATTAGAGAAAATTTTCAATTTCCTGTAAACAAAAACCAATATAGAGCAAATTAACAAAAAGCCCTAGAACAAAAAACCTAGATTAGGAAGAGTTAATGCTAGAACAATGAAATAAGGTTAAACAGATGAGAGGAAGATCATTACCTAGCAAAAACTGTCAGAAAATGATGAAGAAATAAAATTCCGGTCGATGAAGCCAGGCGACCGTGAAGAGTTTTCGCAAATTTGGGAAAAATGACGAAATGAGGAGAAGGAGAAGGGTCGGGTCAAGGAGATGAAGAGGGAACGGTTGGGATTGATCCACGAAGGGATGGGCGGTGATGAGCAGTTCGGGTCTAAAACAGAGACCAAATAAAAACCGAAACCCAGTAAAAAGAAAACCTCGCTGCTGTAGGAATTTAATTTCGGTCGACCGACGCGGTCGACCGGAATGCTTACAGATAACCGTCGGTCGACCGGGTCGGTCGACCGAAAGGAAGTAAAAGTGCAGATAAACATAAAAATGGTTTTTGAGATATTTTTCACTATAAACCCTTTTGGAAATTTGTTTTGCGATCTACTAAAAGTTTTATAAGATATATATAAGTAATTTTTTGTCTATTAGGTCGACCGGAATGCTTCCAGATAACCGTCGGTCGACCGGGTCGGTCGACCGAAAGAAAGTAATAAGCATAAACCTGATTTTTGAGATATTTTTACTATAAACTCTTTTGGAAATTTATTTTACAAACTACTAAAAGTTTTATAATATGTATATAAGTAATTTTGTCTATTAAAAAACATATAAATAATTTATTTTGACATAACGAAATTTATTTGTTATTCAAAGCCAAAAAGAAATTTTTCAAAACAAAAACAAAACAAATCATTAAAAAATACTATATAAGTCTTTTTGGTACCCAAATCATTTTGGTACCACTAGAACTTGGGACATGACCCCTATCATTTAAATCCAAGGCCCTAGGGTTATGAACCCGTTTGAGCGTATTTTGTGCACCAATACGATCAAAGCAAAAATTATAAACGTGACCCATACGATTGTAATTTGTGCAATGTAGAGGTTTGAATGGTTTGCGTTGACCAAAATAGAATGTACGTGGTTCATTTGCAAAAATAGATTTTCCTTTGTAATTATTTTGCAAACGAGAATTTCTTTTCAAATCGAAACAAAACATGGCCAAATGACCAAAACGATCACAATAATCACATTTATACACATGAGCATGTTTATGATTTACACTATGTGTGTGTACATGTGTATGTGATGAAGAAGCTTGATGGGATGCACAATCATGTGTAGGCTTGTCAATTTTTGGTGCATTATGACAAAATTGAGCTAAATGGCCTTTAAGACCGCAAATAGAACATTTGTGAATTTTGTCATACATATGTGCATAGTGAATAGGTTTCTTGGAAGAATTAACATTAACCTTTGCACATAAGTCCATAAGCTTTTTATTATTAGCAATACAAGTATTTAGTGTTGAATCTAAGGTAGATATTCTTTTTCTCATTTGATTCAACTCATCATTGTGCATACAAGTATTGCTACTAGAAGTAGGATAAACAAGATTACTCATCATAGATTTTAACTTATCTACTTCTAACATAGCATCACGTTTTTCATGAAGCAAACTAGCATTTTCAATTTTCAAATTTTTTATTGCATTCTTTAAGAATTATATTTTCATTTGCAATAAAATTAAACTTAGTAGCTAGTGTTTCATGAATAGATTTTATATTAACATACTTACTTTTTACATCAATATAGCTATTGTGTAATTTTTCAAACTCAAGAGCAAGTTCATCAAAAGTAATAATATCATCGTTATCGCATACCTCACTAGGGTTATTACCTAGTGGTATTGTACATGGGGATGAGGCTTCCTTAGAGCTCAAAGCGGGATTTTCCAACGCTTGTTGAATAGCCTCCAATTTTCCTTCATGTGCTTCAATAAGTTTCCGTAAAGCATAAGCACTATCAAAATTAGCAAGTTTGTTAGAAAATGATGAGTGAAAAGCGCTAATCAAAAATCCTAACAAAAGCTTATTCATGTTAATTGGATTTTTCCAAGATGGGAATAACATAACCATCCTCAATAATTTCCCACAAATCAAATTGATTAGATTGAACAAAAAGTTTGAATCTAATACGCCATTGAGCATAGGGAAAAATATCCAAACGAGGAGCAATATTAATAGCATATCCTAAGCAAGATGAATCATTCATATCCATAGAGATGAAATGCAAGAGGCACAATAATCAAAATTAGATTAGCACTAATAAGATAACTTGGATCTTTAACTCAAGGCGGTTAGTCCATAAATCAAAGAGCACCAGGCTCTGATACCAATGGTTGGACCCTAGAGGGGGGGTGATTAGGGTCTTGTGCTAATCTAATACCAAATAATAGCAATTAAAATTATGTTGATCAATATGTTCTTGCAAGAGATAGATATGGACAATAAGAACAATAAGAATATGCACAAATAAAATATGAGATAAGCAAAACACAAACACACGATATGTTTATGAGGTTCGGTCCCCACGACCTACGTCCCCGCTCCTCACCTCGAGGAGTTATCCACTATCACAATCCGGTTTGGAAGCCGGAACTTCTACACACTCGGTTTACAAGTTCACCGAAAACTCTCACACTACACAATCACTCAACAATCACACTTTACACACTAAGTGTAGGAATCTAGCCCGTGTCCTCCTCCTCAAGTGCTCGATTACAACCTCTCCCTAGGTTCGTCAATCGACGCCACTCCTATTGGATTTGACCCCGTCTCTCTCTCCTCACACTTCTCTCGGTGTACAAGTGTATTACAAGTGATTCTCACAAATAAAAGTTAAATACAATGATTTGTTCTCAATTAACAAGTGAGAACACAATAAAGCTCACACTCACTAAATCCCACACTACAACCCACAATATATAATATGAGAATATCAAGCTCAATAAGTGTGTGTGATAATAGTGAATCAAACTCAATAAATAACTTAATGAATATAGCTAATCAAATTGAAAGTGAAATAATAAGCTATATAGGAAAGAGTTTAGAAAACTTCTCAATGAACAAGAAGAGCTGAAGAAATAATGATTCCAATAGGATTTGAAAGCTTCTTCTTGTTGTAGAAAAACTTCTCTTGAAAACAGATTGATGAAAAATTCTCTCGGTCGACCGGTGCGGTCGACCGGAAGGCTCTCTGGAACTATGCTATGAAAAAGAACAACTGTCGGTCGACCGTACCGGTCGACCCGAAAACTGATATGGGTAAAATGACAGGTTTTGGTCAGTTTTGAAAATTCGTTAAAAATATCAATTCATATCCAAAAATAGTGAAACTTTGGGGAAAGTTTATAAATGATGAAATGAACATGTTTGAAAAGGAATTTTTGGAAAAACAAATTTCGTTTGTGAAAACTACCTGTTTTTGAAAAATGCTTAGAAAACCTGTATTTTTATGAAAGTGAAAGATGATATAGGACTTGTAAATATTCATATATATATTGTGCATATATTATATGTATATAATAAAGTATGAGAGAGATGTAAACAAGAGATAAAGATATTTTATCAACGTTTAATGAAAAATCATCTATATGATAGAAAACGTCAAAGATCGTGTTAAGTGTATATATATTGAGCTTAGATATCATCATACAATATATGTAAGTAAACTAAACAAATACCTAGGTAAATCCACGCAGATGAACTTGAATCTTTAACGCTTTATTGACGCGTGTTGAAATACCTAAAAAGAAAACATAAACACAAAACACTAGAAAAACTTATTAGTAATAAATTGTTTGTCAAATCATCATCAAAACTATAGGGTCAACATTAATCGAGTTAGAATCATGAAACACGCATGCGAACACAAACTGTAGAAACTATAATCACCAGGCTTCTGGCCGCTGGCTGGTCGACCGCGACCTAAGGGCCGGTCAACCGCGCCGTGTGCATGACCATGTACATATTTTGACTCAAATTGTTGTTTATCGAGGGATTTTTCTCAATTGACCTGCATTGTTCTAGGATGTTTATGATCAGTTTAACACCTGAAATATTTGTGAACATAAGATATAGATCCGCACATCGAGATACGTGCACGAACACTTGAATTATGTTCTTAGTTGAGATTATATGCATAATTGAGATGTGCAACATATGTCTAAATTCGTAGATGTTGGTATAACACATGATCATTCATAATTCATTAGTTGTAGATGCACGGTGTGGATGTTTCCACGCAATAAGACCGCGATTGTACCATACTAGGAGTATTGAATGTTTCCCGTAATGAGACCACGACTGTACCATTACTCTAAGATGATCGGGATTTTTCGGGATTAGGCTGATATGCCTATACTCCGCTGTATGATCATCTAGATGCATCATCCGGAATAGGGAGATATACCTATTGTTGTAGAACGATTGAGTAAGGACGTTGAATCCACATGATATTGTCAAAATCTTACAAGAGTATCGTTAATTGATAAA